>NC_061121.1:119732236-119737213 GCF_002878395.1 Capsicum annuum | reverse complement strand
ATCTATAGCATATATAGATGGAATCATTGAGGATGTCCTCATAAATATTGGTAAATTTATTATTCCTGCTGACTTTTTTGTTCTTGATTTTATGGCAGACGAATAGGTACCAATTATTTTAGGGCGTCCATTCTTAGCAACTGGAGAGGCTTTAATTAATGTTAGAGAAGGAACACTCAAGATGAGGGTAGATGATGAAGATGTGGTAATTGATGTTTACAAGGCCCCCATTGATAATCCCTTCTATAAAGATATGTGAATGATCAAAGCGTTTGAAAGGGATGAGTGTGGGGTACCTAAGCCACTAAAGAACTCTTCCAAATACCTGATTGAGCAGCCTAAGATGAAACCGCCAATTCCTAACACGTTAAAAGGTAAAAGAGGTTTGAAATGAATTAAAAAATGGCTCCTAAAAGGGGGTAAAAGGTTGAAGGAACATGGTTGAGTTAATATGGGTCGTGCTGCGACACTAAATCAGGCGCTGCTAGAGAGGCAACCCAAGTTAATTAGATATGTTTTCTTTTCAATTTTTTTTAGTTTTTACTTCACGTAGTTTTTTTATTTTTGGTTGAGTCAGGTTCATGGGAAGTCTGAGTACCATAAACTTGAGCTTGAAGTATAGAAAATATTGAGTGTGGGGTCCCATGGATCCCATTTATGTGTGAAGATGCTACTACCTAGGCCTAGAGGCCTCAGGGAGTATTTCTATCTTTTTTTACTTTTAAATTTACTTTGGGGACAAAGTATATTTTTAAGTGTGTGGGGGGGGGGGGGGGGGGGGGGCATTCCTAGATTTTGGCTCAAATGAAATTTTTTTGGTGTAAGATATTCTTGTTGGTGCTATTTTTGATTACATGGTGCAAGTGTTTTTTTTCGGAAAAAGTATGTGGAATAAGTGAATTGCTATTTTTAAGACTTTTAGGCTCATTTTTGTGACTCATATATTTGTGGCTTAAATTTGAATTCATGCTATTATTGGTTGGGAGTCTATGATGATCCTATTGAGTTGAGCATATTCCATATGTGTGTAAGTTTTTTGTATATTCCTTGTTTCATATGATGTCTAGAACTCTCCCAGTGTGTGTGTGAAGCAAAATAACGAATGTGGATTTAGGAGATGATATAGGTATTTCTTTAATAGCCTTGTTTTATACCTTAGAGTTATAATACCCTTGTTCTTTATCCTAGTTAACCCGCATTGAGCCTTTAACTTTTTATTTGGAAACCTTATATGTAGCCTAATCCTCCTTTAATAGACCATAATTTGATCCAAAATGCTCTTAAGTGCTTTAATGAAAAATTAAATTAGTAAGGAGTTTGGGAAATTGACGAAGAAAAAGGTGATATTATTGCCCCAAGGTAATAGTTATTGGTATTTATATTTATATTTGATGAGTGGTGGATGGTGTTGATATACATGATGTTATAAATATTCCCATGATTGTGAAAAAAGAGAAAAATTAATTCTTGTGGTAGTAAACTATGTGTCCACCAAGTGTTGGTGAAAATGCTTAGAAGAGATGGGGCAAAAATAAAAGGTATGGGTATATGAAAAAGTGTAATTTGGTTGTTGGAGATTGATTTTAGATGTTCAATGTAGTGTATTAAAGCGCTTAGAGGGGTTAGTCACTATTCCCAAATAGTTCCTACCCGTTCCTTAGCCTACATTACAACCCAAAAAAGTCCTAATTGACCCCAAGCTTTACATTCGATTTTAGTGGAGCACTACACTAAGGGCAAGCCTATGGTTCACTGTGTCTAACTTGTGAATTCTTTGTGAGAGTGAGTGTAACTTGATTCCTATACCCATCATGTTATGAATTGCGTAATTTTGAGTGATTATGGGTAACTCTCCTATTGTGAGGGGCACATGTTTGATGAATGTGGGTGATTTGTATGATGTCCTTGATTGAACTATATGCATGATGTTGCTACTTGTGGATTCCATTGTTGAGGCTAGGATGTTTTGGAAGTAGGTTTGTTGAGCATTTAATTATGTATAACATGTTTAGTATTGTAAACTTCCATTCCGTGGCGTCATTGTAGTGATATCTTGAATTTCTTGCATATATTATAAATGTAGAGTCTCTTCAGCTCATGGTGTTTATAGTTAAGAGTTGTTCGAGGACGAACAAAGCTTTAAGTGTGGGGTGGTGATGTTGGGTGTATTTATGCACTCTAGCATTACTATTCTAGCCTTTTTAGCCTTATTTTAAGGATGATTCTTATGATATAAGTGTTGATAATGATAAATATGAGAATTTATGTGTCTAAGTATGTGTTTACAATGTTTAATGGTGGTTTCATATGATTTTTGATTCAATTTGAGCATTTTGAGTTCAACCGAGAAAACTAGTGTAACTAGCTTGAGCTAGGTGTTTTTTTAGTATATTATGTTGAGTTATAATGCATTTTAATGAGTTACTAAGGTTGTTATTATGCATTTATATGTAAAAAAACTTAGTTATAATGTTCAAGGGTCAATGTAATCAAGAAAAGAGTCAAAACAATGAGTTAAATGTGAATTTAGCCTATGCTTAGCTCATGTTTCTAGTTCATCATTGAGAATGTTGTGTTGTTTTGAGATCTAATTTTGTATGTTTAATTCTATAGGATTATTTATAAATTGATTATTATGTTATATTAAGGATATACAATATTTAAATTAAGTGGAAACAATGTAAAAGGGCTCGTTAATGACCACTGAAGCACAAGATGCAAGCTGGACGCCAATTTGGACTCCTGTAGATTTTTGAGCGCGTGTATAGTTTGTGTTTGTCCAAATGGAACGTTATGCATTCCATTGGATTCAAAAGGGTAAATGGTTAAACACCACATTTCAGATCCATCACAATTCGAAATTGCCCAAAAATAGTGTCTCAACTCGATTCACCGCTTAGCGCCAATGACCAAAATTGGGAGTTAAGTGCCCAGTTGTGCCCAGGATGCCATTTGACCCTGTGGAACGACGTGCCAATGACTAAAATCAGGAGAAAAGTGCCAAAATTAAAGAAAAAGACATGGAAAGCTAAACCAAGTGGGGTTATCACTTATATACTATAAATATAACGTCTTAAAACACGTTTTGGGACATCTTTGAACCCCTAGATCACTTGGAACAACAATGGAGGCTTCCAAAACTTCTTTTTAGGTTTTTATTTCTTTAATTTTTCTTTATTTTATTGTTTTAATCATTCATAAAAGTAATTGGATGTTGATTATGGCTATGAGAGGCTAAAAACTCACTTTCCAGGGTTGAAGCCAAGAACGTGATTATTATTGCTATGGATTAAGTTTGTTTTCTTTGATTTTCAATATTGGTTATATGTTTATTATCATTTTAACTATTTTAAGGATTCGCGAACCTTAGAATACATCTATTGTCAGCCTTTAGAACTCGGGGGAGGGAATTGGGCAATAGAACATGAGAATAAACAGAGTATGGTTCTTGATTCTTTATAATATAAGAAACATGAATTAGTATCTAGGACAGGGATGTACTTAGATACCTTACTTGATTCATATGTAGGATGATATTTGTTGAGAACATAAGTGAATTATTACATCCCCGCTCAACGATGTAGGTGTAAGGTTCAACTTAGGTAATAGATTAGAGGTTGGGAAATCATAATCATGCAATTGACCCTATGAATCAATAACCAAGATAAGCAAGTTAACGAATGAAATACAATAGCATAATATGATTTTTCACGGTGCTTCAACCCAACATTTTATCCTATTGATTGTTACAAGATCTTTACATTACACATTATTTAATTTACTTGCAATATACAAACTTAATTCTCTCTTTTTTTTCTCTCGCATCAAGTGAATCTAAATTGTGAACTGAAATCAAATCGTTGCCAAATCTACTCTTTGTGGGATCGATAACTCGGCTTTCTTGAAGGCCACTATATTACTTGGTGGACCATGTACACTTGCGTGTATACTTGGGAGCTGTCAAAAGGCAGCCCACAATTGTGGTACTCTTCTAAGCCGAGATATATCAATCCGATCCGAAACTCCTCATAAATAAGCCTCTTAGGCCATATGAACTAGGAAATAAGATTGTCCATACCATATATCTCCCGCATCCCGTCTATACACCACTTTGGATTTTTCTCCTCAAGAGGTGCCTCCGAGGTATGTGTTGGTACGGGACCTTATTCATGCTTTACTGGTGCCTGATGGAAAGCTGACACATCCTAATCGGGAACCTTGTCGTAATGGGCATCCCAAGTCTGACTAGGGCTTGAGACCACCCCCGTTACCCAACCCAACCTCTAGCCACCTACCCTGAGTCGGTTGTGTTTTGAGCATGTAGAAATATAGTGCAATAGCTCACATGAAGACTCTGGAACAAGATCACAATTGTGACTGACCCAACCAATTCCAACCATATCAAATCGATACCTAAATAAGGGCTATAAACCAGGCCATAACTAAAGATTTTCTAAAACATAATATAAGTAATAACAAAATGAAATATGATGGAACAACCAACAATATCGTCCAATGATGTCAGCCCGCTAGCTTATTCCAATGCCAAGGCTGACACCAATATTCAACCCTCCCATTTCAACTAATAGCAGTTCCATAAAGCCTCTAACCAAAATAGTAATTACATTTTGTAGGGATATGCTACCAACCATGGCCAAAACCAATATCCAAAATAAAAAAAGTGTCTAGAAAAAATATCCATAACATGAAATGGAGACTTTTGAAGGGATGGAAGCTTACCACTTCAGTCTAAATACTGATCCCTGAATCAATCACTATGTACGAGGAGTAGAATGGCTGGTTCCTGTATAGCATGGGCTTTCAACCACTAGTAGACGGGTTAGCGGATGAACGCTAGAATGATCTCAGAATAAGGATAAAATAATGCCATCTATCATTCCAAGTAAAACCCATCCATATGCACACAACCATAATATATATATATATATATATATATATATATATATATATATATAT
>NC_061121.1:119653852-119732136 GCF_002878395.1 Capsicum annuum | reverse complement strand
CCTAAATATAGTGTGACATAATGCATATGTTAACAAGACCAACCTCACATCAATAAATATGAGCTTCCAAATTTAGTCCCCCGGGACCTCCACCTTCCATGGCTTTGCTACAAATCCCTCTATTATTGCCAAAATTAAACAATTACCAAGCAACTAATCAATCCATTTACTATTTATCAACTAAGACCATTTTGTGGTGGTATCGTCATACCGACCATACTTGCAAGTACTATCCATAGCCAACCATATATAGGTTTAAGGGGACTTCCAAGTGCCCTTTCATTTACTATATTAATCCACTTGGGGTATTCTAAGTACACAACAAGCATAACCATTTAGCCATTTAAATTTCAAAGCTATTTAAACCATGCACAATTCCTTTACCAAGTTTTAAAACAAGCAACAGTTCCATCAAAATACTCAATGTAATCAAAACATTATTATAGGCATTTTATCAAACATATTGGGGGCATAATATAACAAAAACCAATTCCAATTACCATTAAACCATTTCCATGCAATTCAATTATCCAAAACAACCATTAATGAACATAAGGCATAATTAAAACCATGGAAAACCATAATCGACCATTTAATATGAAAACCCCCAATTCATATTTGAAAACCAAAATCATACAATCAATGAAGTCATGAAAACATTCATAAAAACCGTGCTTCTAGATAAAATGAAACATGATGGAGGAGAACATGCCTTAAAAAAAGATGATGATTGAAAAAAAGCACGAAGAGAAGACCCAAATCAATCCTCTAGTTACAACCCAAGCTTCCCTAGCCCAAATTCTTTTGAGAGAATCATAGAGTGTTTTAGAAGAGTTTCAAAGTGTTAATAAAAGAAATAGTAGGGTAAACGACCTTCCAAGTAGGTTAGAAGTCATGGGACTTTATTAGGATAAGTGGAGAAATGTCCAGAATACCCCCTCTTATGTTGCACAAAATCCTGTTCTAAGAACACAACTGACCCTCACGAGTCGTACCCTCCAATATGAGTGGTACCTTCACTCATATCCTAATCCTCAACCATTAGATCAAACACTCTCCATTATACGACTCATCTAACTAAGTCATATCCAAAGCACACGATCCATACCTTTCACCCGTATCCATGTCAGATTTAAATCCAAGAAAGATTTAGAAACTGTCAACCATACGAGTCCTTGGTATGACTTGTACCCTGTCTTACGTCTCATGGCGAGCCACTCGTACTCAGATCCAACCTATGTAACCAAGTCTAAGACTAAGATAAACAACCAAATGATCGGTGCCCACCAATACGACTCATACCACTAAGTTGTATCCATTTTAGTAACTAAATTCCATCCCTCAAACCAACACTGGCCAGCATACGACTATACCATACCATCCGTACCGTAAAATATGACTCGTACCTATGAGTCGTATTAGGTCTAGAGATCAAAATTCTAGGAAATTTTCTAAGGTCCAGAAACTAGGGTGTTTCAGTCTTCCCCACTAGGAACATTCGTCCCAGAATGACGGATAAGGTAGGGGTAACCACACGCATGAATCATTACATTATCAAATATACTTCTATTCTCTAACAAAGTTCAAAACAAAGAGGTGAAGGTATTAATCTTACCTTTAACAAATAATGAAAATAAATATGTGTTGAAGACACATACATTCCACACGAATCCTAGGAGTAGAAAAGAAATGCGGATATTTGGACTTCACGTCCTCCTTTGCTTCCCATGTAGCTTCTTCCACATTATGGTTATGCCATAGAACCTTAACCAAAGCAACATCCTTGTTCTGCAACTAACGAACCTTCCTATCCAAGATTTTAACTAGGATTTCCTCATTAGACAGAGAATCCATGATACCTAGTCCTTCCAAAAGAACAACCAAAGAAGGATGACCAATCCACTCACTCAACATGGAAATGTGAAAGACCGAATAAACCAAGCTCAAGATAGAGGCAACTTTAGCTCATAAGTAACATTACCAACTCTCTGCAAAACCTCATAACGACCAACATACCGGGGATTAAGCTTCCCCTTCTTAAAAAACTGTACTACTCCCTTCATGGGAGATACCTTGAGGAATACCTTATCCCCAACCTCAAACTCAAAGTCTCTACACCTAACATCTGCATAGGTCTTTTGGCTACTTTAGGAAGACTTAAGATTCTTTCGAATCACCTTCACCTTCTCTATAGCCTGGTAAACTAATTCGGGACAAAACATATTTGACTCACTAAGCTCAAACCAGTGAATAGGAGATCTACACATCCTACCATACAATGCCTTAAAAGGGGCCATACCGATACTAGAATGATAGCTATTATTGTATATAAACTCAACCAAAGGTAGATGCTCAACCCAAATGCCACCATAATCAATCACACAAGCCCAAACCATATCTTCCAGTGTCTGAACTCTCTATTACCCATTTGTCTGCGAGTGGAAAGTAGTACTCAGACTCGCCTTACTCTCTAACTTTTTCTAAAAAGATTGCCGAAAGTGAGATGTAAATTGCATGCCATGATAATAAATAATCAAAACAGGCAGCCTATGCAGCTACATAATATTTTGAAGATACAGCTTTGCATAATCCACCACCGAGAAGATAGTCCCCACTGGTAAAAAAATAGGCAGACTAAGTTATCCTATCCACGTTGACCCAAATCTAATCATATTAATTTTGAGACCGAGAAATATCGGTAAAAAATCCATATTGATCATATCCCATTTTACTCAAGCAAATCAATTTCTTGAAACAACCCTCCTAGCCTTGTGTGCTAAACCTTAACCTGTTGACACACTATGTACCTGGCCACAAAATCAGCCATATTTCTCTTCATGCCATTCCATTAATAGATCTCCTTAACAACATAATACATCTTAGTCAAGCCGGGATAAACACCATAGTGCGATTTATGTGCCTCATCTAAAATATATTGTCCCAAACTGTCAACATCAGGGAAATACAACCTCCCTTAGTACCGTAAAGTACCATCACTATTGATTTTAAACACATCTACCTTTTGCCTACCGTTAATCTTGATTTTCATCAAGATAGGATCTAGCATTTACTTCTCATTAATCTCTACACCAAGAGATGATCGAACCACTTCTTGCACCATCACAATACCATCCTTGGAGTCCAAGAGGTGAACTCCAAGATTAGCCAAGCGGTGAATATCCTTCACCAATTCTCGCTTTTCTTTTTCTATATGAGACAAACTCCCCATGGATAACCTACTAAGAGAATCAACAACCATATTAGCCTTACCAAGGTGATAGTGAAGACTCACATTATAGTCCCTTAGAAATTCAAGCTATCTCCTTTGCCTGAGATTAAACTCCTTCTGAATAAACACGTACTGTAGACTTTTATGATTAGAAAAAATATCCACATGCAAATCATACAACTAATGCCATCATATTTTCAAAGTAAACCCAACCACCAACAGCTAAAAATCATGAGTAAGGCAATTCTTCTATGCACTTTTAACTGCCTAGAAGCATAGGCAATCACCTTCCCATGCTGCATCAACACATAACTAATCCCCACTCAAGATGCATCACAACAAACCACGAACCCATCATTGCCTTCCAATAATGTTAGAATTATAGTCAAAGTTAACTTATCCTTCAACTTCTTGAAACTCCCTTCACAAGCATCTGACTAAGAAAACTTAACTTTTTTCAGAGTTATTTTAGTCAAAGAAGAAGCTATCGATGAAAAACTTTCTACAAACTGCCTATAATACTTGGCTAAGCCAAGAAAATCTTAATGTCGGATGCAGCCGTGGGTCTAGGCAACCTCTTCACCATAGCAACCTTTTGCAGATCCACCATGATCCCCTCACTAGAAATAATATGACCCAAGAAAGTTACATCGTTTAACCAAAACTCATACTTGAAGAACTTTTCATACAACTCTTGTTACTTTAAGGTCTACAGCACCACATGAAGATGATTAGCATAATCCACTACACTCTTCAAATAAACTAGAATGTAACCAATAAACACGATAATGAAAAGATCCTAATACTGATGAAAAATCCTATTCATCAGATCTATAAATGCCACCGGGGCATTATCAATCCAAATGACATTACTAAGAATTCAAAGTGCCCATACCGAGTACAAAAAACCATCTTAGGAATATCCTCTTCGCTAATTTTTAGCTGATGGTACCTAGACTGAAGATCTATCTTAGAAAAGAAATTCGCACCTTGCAACTAATTAAATAGATCATCTATCCTTTGAAGAGAATACTTGTTCTTGAATGTCACCTTGTTCAACTGCCTATAGTTAATGCACATCCGAAGGTAACCGTCCTTTTTGTGCATAAGCAACATCGATGCACCTCGTGGGGATACACTAGGATCAATAAACCTCTTATCCTTAAGTTGCTCCTTGAGGTCCCTTAAATCAGACGGGGCCATCCTACACGGATGAACAAAAATTGACATGTGTCCGGAACCAAGCCAGTAGCAAGCTTTATTTTCCTATTCAGAGGAACACTAGGAAGATCATTTGGAAAAACCTCTGGAAACTTATTAACCACTGCAACTGAATGAAAAAAGTACCTTTCGAGTTAGAATATTTAACCCAAACCAAGTGATAAAGACAAACTTTAGAGATTAACCTCTGAGATCTAAGATAACAAAGAAACCTCCCCCTTAAAGCTAAAGGAGAACTCTCTCATTCTATAACCGGCTCACTAGGGAACCTAAAGATAACCCTAAAGATCAGACAATCCAAGGATTCATAAAAAGAGTGCAACCAATCCATACCTAGAATGACATCGAAATCCACCATACCCAACTTAAGCAGATCCACCAAGGTCTGCTTGCCAATAAAAGATACCCCCCTCTATGGACTCTGTCAGCAATAACTGAGTAACCTATCAGATTGGAAATAGAAAAAGAATTCAAATAACTTCAAAATCTAAACCAAAAAATACAGCCACATAAGGAGTCACATAAGAGAGAGTAGACCCTAAATCAAACAAATAATATGCATTATAAGATAAAAGATATGACGCGCTAGTAATGAAATCAGGTGATGCCTCAAATTCTTATTAGGAAGTCAAAGCATATAACTTGTTCCAACCAACACCAAAACTAGGAGAAGTAATTGAAGTAGATGCAACACCAACAGGTGTAGGAGCTGAATATGAAGTTACAAAAATCATATTCCCCTCTATAACAACCTTATCAACTGGAAATTCCTGAGTCGATGGCATACCTAACCATACTTAAAGCATTTTTCCCTTCCTTACCACAATATCCCTAATGAGGACAGCTACAAAATCGACAATGAGGGCATGAAAAAACTGACTAACCTTCGCTTGCCTGATATTGAGCACCTTGTGTCCAAAAACTGTCACCACATTAATAATGTCCGTTGCACAACTAGTAAGGAGTACTAGTAGAAGGGTAGGAACTAGAACTATCCACTTCTTTTTTTGCCACTTGCCATCATCTCCATCACCTTGAGACTGAGCACCTCCCTGATTAGAAAACCTGCTCCTCTTACCCTGTCTATCCCTAAACTCTGCCTGCTTCCTTTTTTCATCCTCCACTTACTGTATATAAATAGTCAGCCTAGAGATATCCATAACTTTAATTAGCAAGGAAGTCTTTCTCTCCAAAATTAGATCTCAATTCAACTTAGAAGGGAAATTCCTTATTTTTGCCCACATGTCGGCAATGAAATCAGGAGCATACTAGTACAATTGGTTAAACTTTAAGGTTTATTCCTTGACAGACATCCTCCCCTGCTTGAGGTTTACAAACTCCTCCATCTTTGCTTCCCCTAACTCTTGGGAAAAGAAATAATCTAAGAAGTCCTTAGATAAAGTATCCCATCAAATTGATTCTTCAACATCACCCTTATCCTAGTCCCACTCTTCATACACTGATATACAACCTCTTTAAGCTGATAAGCTGCAAAGTTTCCCCCTTCCTCATTGGTAGCCTGCATCACCTAAAATACCTTTTCCATGTTTTTTAAGAAGACATGTGGATCCACCTCTATATCCACTCTAGAAAAAGTGGAAGGACCCATCTTTATAAATTGGACAACCCTTATGGCCTAAGCAAAAAAACACCAGTCGTACCCTGCTCAGCCTACGCGGTGACTATTTAAGCAATAACATGAATAGAATAATAAAATTCTATATTAGTCACCTAGCTTTGAGGAGTACTAGTAGCAATTAGTGAGACTCTTAAACTATCAGGGATAAAACTGTGAGATCAAAAATGATTACTAGAAGTAGGATGCACCCCCTCAGTATTACCCCTAGATGGGATAGAAGAATTTTATTATGTTCCAAATCTACGAGGCATGATCTAAATGAAAAATAAACAAGGATTAGAGTAGATTCAAGGACTGAGAATCCAAGCTTGAAAATTGAATACCAAGAAAGTAAAACATTCCTTAATGCCTCGTAGCCTCTCTCTTAAAAGTATGGTGTGCTACACACCCTTAAAAGACACTCTACTCGACATAAATTTATGGACTCACAATTGAATATGAACCTAGGCTCTAATACCAACTTGACGTGACCTGACTTGCAGCCTTGTTATAATGGGAGTCCTAAGTTCGACCGAGACCAAAAACCACCCCATTACCCAACCCAATCTCCAGCCGCCTGCCCTGAGTAGGCTAGATTTCGAGTATGTAGAAAGATAGTGCAATAACTCATGAAGACTCTAGGACAAGATCACAATCGTGATTGACCCAACCAAGTCCAACCATACTAAATCGATACCGAAACAAGGACCATAAACTAGGCCATAACTAAAGAGGTTTAAAAACAAAATATAATTAATTCCAAAAAGAAATATGGTGGACCAACCAATAATATTGTCCAATGATATCAACCCTCCAACTTACTCAAATACTAAGGTTGACACTTATACCAATTCCGCCCATTCCAACACATGGCAGTACCACAAAGCCTCTAACCAAAAGAGTAATAAATTCCAGTTGGGATATGCCCCTAACCATGGACAAAACCAATATCCAAAATAAAATCAAAGTGTCTAGAAAATATCCATAAGATGAAATAAAGCCTTTAAAAAGGATGAAAGCTCACCACTTCAATCCAAATGCTGATACCTGAGTCAATCACTAAATGTGAGGATTAAAACTGCTAGTTCTAGTAAGCGTGGGTATACAACCTCTAATAGAAGGGTTAACGGGTGAACACTAGCATGATCTCAGGATAAGGATAAAATAATGTCATTTATAAGGCCAAGTAAAAACCATTCATATATACAAAATCATACATATATATATAACCATGCTGGGAAAGAGGTTCGAGTTTAGCATGCCTTTAAAACCTTTACCTGAGCTGTGTAGCTTTTCCATCCTAAACCACCTATGGACTATATGTGTTTAACTCTCCTTCAGAAAAGGCCCTAGTTTGTGAAGCTGCAAGACCAGGGAAGAAAACCTAGGATAACTAGTATATCCCCTAAAAGATATTGTGACATAATTCATATAATCACCAAGACTAACCTCACATCGGTAAATATAAATTTCCAGTTTTGGTCCCCCTGAGACCCTCCACCTTGCATGGCTTTGCTACAAAACCCGCCCTTATTGCTTAATTAAAACCATTACCAAACAACTAGTCAATCCATTCACCATTTAATAACTATGGACATTCAGTGTTTGTATCACCATACCGAACATAGTTACAAGTACTATCCATAACCAACCATATATAGGTTCAAGGGGACTTCCAGGTGCCCTTTTATTTACCATATTAAACCACTTAGGGGATTCCATATACCCTAAAAGCATAACCATTTATCCATTTACCTTTCTAATCCATTTACTCCATGCATAATTCCTTTACCAAATTTTAAAACAAGCAAGATTTCCATTCGAATACTCAATTCAATGAAAAAATTATTATAGCCATTTTGTTAAATACACCGGGGGCATAACATAACCAAATCTAATTCTAATTAACATTAAACCATTTCCATGCAATCCAGTATTCCAAAACCACTGTTAATAAATATAAGTCATAATTAAAACCATGGAAAATCATAATCAACCATTTAATATCAAAACCCCCAATTTATATTTGAAATCCAAAATCATACATTCAATGAAGTAATGAAAACGTTCTTAAAAAATAAGCTCCTAGTTATAATTAACAATGAGGGAAAAGAAATACCTTAAACCAAGGTGACAATGGAAAGAAATCACCAAGACAATCCCCAAATCAATCCTCTTGTTGAAACCCTAGCTTCCATTGCCCAAAAGCTTTTGAGAGAATTATGGAGAGTTTTTGCAGAGCTTCCAAGTGTCAATAAGAATAAGAGGGTAAATAACCTTCCAAGTAGTTTAGAATTCATGGGAAATTATTAGGATAAGTGGAGAAATATCCAGAATACTCCCACTTATGTTGCACAAAATCTCATCCTAGGGGTACAACTAACCTTCACAAGTCATACCCTCTAATTTGAGTGGTACCCTCCACTCGTATCCTTAGCCTCAAATCTTAGATCTAACACTTTCCAATATTTGAAGAAAAAATAAAAATTCAGAAAGTATGAATTTTTCCTCTATTTTCACACCCCTATAACCTATTTGAAATCCCAACAATTCAAATGTGCACACACTTATCAAGATAATGATTTTCATTGGAAACTAAACATGGTCAACCTGTGGTATTTCTCTATTTATTCATGTTCAACTTCTGGTTGGGGCCTAACCTTAGAATTTATTTTAAAATAAGGCCCTACATCGATATTATACGCTGCTTCAAGTCTTTTTCATAAAAGCATGATAAATTCTATATATTTTGCATGGGAATACACATATGAACTTGTTTATTAAATAATAAATCAATACATAACCATTAGGAATGAAGAAAGTTACACTTTTTATGAAAATAAAGAGGTGACCAATGAAGAAAGTGAGAAAAATACAAGTTGGAACTTGTTTTTAATGTGTCAGGACAAGTTGGTACCTCAAAAAAGTATTAATTTATCCTTTCTTTAGGTACGGTATTATTTATGATTTAAGAGAGAAGTTTGAATTTAAAGAGAAAAGTGAAGTTTTGAGGATTTGAATGAGCTAAAATGATGTTAAGGATGTTTAAATATAGGTGTATATGTGTGTGGGGGGTGTTTTAGGTCTTATTTCTGCCTTGGTGGTCCCAAAATTTTAATTAAAATTTAGGCCCACAAATTACCTACCCACGGTAGCCACATACGGTAAGGCATGAACATGTACCACATGGTTCTAGCATGTGCAGGGCCAAAATTTTTCTCCCACTTTACTGCAATACGAACTTGGCATTTTTATATTTACCCAGCTACTTATGATCCCAAAACTTAAGTTTATCATTCCTAAAGTATTATTATATGGTAAAGTCCACAACTTTCCATTCTCACCCTCAAAAATTCATCTTTTCAATTATTTCTCAACTCACCTGGCCCGTGTGGGACTTGTGACCATGATTGGTTTGTAACAAAGTGTGCTTACCTAGAAATTGTTGAATGTAGCAATTTTACCATATTCTGGTTTAGTCCATGAGCTAAAACCATACAATAGAAAAACAACAAAAAATTGAATACTAAAATAGTGGGTTGCCTCCCACCCAACGCTTGATTTAACATCACGGCACGACATGGATTTGTTAGTTACTCAGACTTCACCAACAAGCCCATGGCTTATGTCCTATGCAGTGCTTTATTTATCATCGTGGCACGATGTTGGTACCTTGATTACTCATAATTTGTCAAGTACCCATAAGAATACCCTCCAGGGTCATCTTACAATTAATCACAGACACCACCCTTATGTCGGTTGGCTGCTTCATTGATTTTTGGATGTTGAATGTTGTCTCCTCATTGATTACTCTAAATTTTAGCTCTCCATTCTCCATGTCAACTATCACTCTACCTATGGCTATAAATGGTCTTCCTAATATTATAGGTATCTCGGTGTCAACCTCATAATCCAAAATGACAAAGTCAACTAGAAAGATGAAGTTAATAACTCTCACAAATATATCAAATAAAATGCCCATATGTTTTTTCATCGTGCGGTCAGGTATCTATAGCTACATTAAAGTTAGTTCATGAGGGTTTAAATCCAGTTCCTTGAACACAACAACCAATATTATATTTATGTTGGATCCAAGGTCACACAAGCCTATGGAAAATCAGGATGATCCAATAGTATATGGTACAGTGAATGCTTCGGGATCACCTTTTTTTTAGCTAGAGACGTGGTAGTATTGCACTATAGTGGTGTTGTAATACCCTAAAAATCTAGACCAATGTTAGGATTGTGTTTCAATCTCATGAGAAGTAAATTACAGTGCTTTAGTAGTGTTATGAGTGAGTTTGATGTATATCAAGGCCTAAAAAAACTCCTATCTTATAGACAAATCAAAATATTCCTTACCGATTGAGTTCTAGGGAAAAATGTTGCTCTAGTAAACTTCAAATGAGCTTATTTTTTTCTACTGAGTATTTTCTAGGTATAGACCCATCAAATTGTAGGAAATTGAATTAGCTTTTCAATGATACCTATTTCGCCTTAATCTGATACCCGGATGAGAAGTTATGACGCTTTTAGTAAAAGTAGTGGCTCAGTACAAGCAACACCGCATTGTGGTGATGGGAAAAATGGGATTTTTCCATTTCTAGTAGCCAAACGCTGTAATACCACTTGTAGTGATAGCCAAAATCACGTTCGTCTTTTTCTAGTGGAACACCGCGATAAGCCCGCCTTGCATTAAGAGTAAAATTCCAATTTATTGGGGCATCGTGATGGCACCGCATCATACCATGGTGCCATTTTGGGTTCATTCTTTTTCCAGTGGCCCAACGCAAATGTACCATGTCACATCGAATGTCAAAATTGGGATTTTTAGTTTTGAGTTTAATTTCCCAAGGGCATTTAAGTCCTTTCCCTTACTTCCTATTCAATCAAAAATGGGTTTAATCATCAGTTAAAGGATTATTTCCCATATTTCCACAATTTCTCATCAAAATAAATCCGTAGCCACCACCCAAATCCATCAAGTTCAACCATTAATTCCCTGAGAAAGCTTAAGGATTCAAGCTTATCCACCCAAGAACAATCAAGAACTAGAATGAATAGGCTAGATTTTAGCCAAAAGTATGCTTAGTTTTCACCCATTTTTTGAGGTTTATGATTCCTTATTAATATGTGAACATTTGGTTTGTCTCGGAAGCTAGTTTTTTCTATATGGGACCCACTTGGGGTTTTGGTGTAATTTTTGAAACTGAAGCACAATAGTGTAATATGGGTATCATTAGACTCATACTAATAAGTAGATTATGGTTTTGATAGTGTGATGGAATTTTAGAATTATAAAGTCAAGATGAGCATGTGGTACATGAAGTAAGGTTTTGCAGTTTAGCCTTAAGTTAGGCTTTTATCTTTTCTTCTTCATAGATGATGTGTGATATATATTGTGTGTGAATATGGATATTAGGCTTGATTATGAGTAGGATAACTTGTCCTTGATATATTGATGTTTGGGGATTAGATTAGAGTTTTGGACTTGTAAGATACCATGTTTATAACCCTTTTGTATCCCACTTCCTTTCCTCTTTAGTTTTGATTAGTTATATCATTGATATAATATCATGCTATGTTTGGAAAATGGTTTTAACTTTTGATGCATGGTTTGTATATTTAGCCTTATTGGGCTAGTGTGTTAGTCTTAAAATTATAAGTTGGGTAGAGTTGACTTAAGTACCATTGTTTCTAGTTGAAGTTGCTATATTAGGCTTGAATATTTCTTACTTGACATCTAGAAGATTAGCTAGATACCTTATCCTAGTTTGAGGCATAGTATGCCAAATTATGGAAATTGTGGATTACAAGTGGGATTGTTTGGCCAACTTAGGCCTAAGCTTGTGTTAGGTCTTATTGACATAGTGTGCATATTAGACATAAGATGAGGCTAGTAAACTTTAGAATAAGGTTACTTCATAACTTGATAACTTGTATTGATATTCACAGATTGTGGCTTTTGAGTTATAGTTATGGTACTTCTTATCGAAGTAATATCGGGCATTTAGAGATGATATTTCTTCTTGATATATTATGTGGCCTATAGAGATGCTATTTCCTCTTAGACTTGATTATTGGACTATAGAGATGTTATTCCCTCTTATACTTAATGATTGGCCTATAAATATGCTATTTCCTCTTAGACTTGATGATTGTTGGATCTGTTGAGATGATGTTCCTCTTTGATATGTAAATTGGCCTAGAGAAGTGATGTTCCTTGTAGTATTGATGTATGACCTATTGATATAAGATAACCTATAGACGATTACATATCTATCTATATTATTACTCTAAGATATAAGATGCCTTTTGTGTGAGAGATGATTACATAATCATTGATATTATGCCTTCTATATGTGAGATGCCTCCTATATGTGAGATTATTAGAGATATACAATGACTTATAAGTATGATTATTGAAATAAGTCCCAAATATGTGTATTGGCCTAAGTCCATGATTATATTATTGTAATTATTTTAGATAAATTAATAGGCTAAGGGTCGTGTTATGATATTGATTGAATAGCTGAGAACTATATATCATTATAAATGGTGTGACTACAGTTTATGAATATGAATATGTATATGTTAGTAGACATATTTATCCTGTATGGGATGGAGAAAGATGGGGTATAATGCTTATTATTCCATTGATTTAAAATTGTGATGGCATGCATATATTTGGTACGCTTATGATTATTTACCATTATAAATAGTGTGATTATATCTTAAAGGTGATCTTGTTATTGCTCTTCTTGTTCGATAGTTAAGAAATGTGGTAACTAGTTGTCTATTAGGGGACTATAACACATGATGGATAGGAATCTAATGTATTAGTTAATGAATCTTGCTTAGTTGAAACATGGTAGATAAAGATGGTTAGTTAATAAATGGTGTCAGTTAATAAAAGATGGTTAGGTGACAAATAGTAAGGTGTTGTCTAGTAATTATTAACGGATATAGGATGATTAGTTAATAATAATGAATGGTGGATAAATGACAGTTTAGTCTAATGATGAACCTTGACTAGATGATAGATGTTGTCTAATTAATAAATGGTGGTTTGTTGCTTTCCTGTGAGTACGGATTATGTGAAGGATAATGTTTAGGATAATAACTAGAGGTTAAGTGATGACTAGTGAACTTGTTAATCTATTATAATAAGTGTTGGTTAACTAATAAAGAGTAGTTGAGAACTATTGACTAGATAGATATTCTTTGGTGATGTGTATGTTTACGAGTATTTTAGTGTCTCTTATTTAGTAATGGTAATTGTGATGATATTGATACCTGTCAAGACCAAAGGATACTATGGTGATGATAGTGATAGCAGGTAAGGCCGGAGGATACTATTATGATGATATTGATACACAAAAAGGCCGGTGGATACTATTATGATTATACTGATACCTGTCAAGGCTGGAGGATTCTATTGTTATTATGTTGATACCTGGCAAGGCCAAAGGATACTATTGTGATGATATTGATGCCCAACAAGGCCGGAGGATACTATTATGATGATATTGATACTCGATAAGATTGGAGGATATTATTGTGATGATGTTGATACCCGACAAGGACGAAGGATATATTAATGATATGTTGATACCTGATAAGGCAGGATGTTGATTACAATGATGATGTTCCCTATAAGGAAAGTTATGATGGTTTGTGATATTAATTATGTACTTTGCATTCATTCCTATATGTACATTGCTATTACCAGTATGTACATGTGTCTATCATCCGGTATGGGATGGTTGCATAGATATGGGTGAAGAATATGCTTTATATTGTTGTATGTTGATTAGACCTTTTGATCCTGGAGCGGTGAGGGTACACATAAGATCAGCTAGGTATTTGGTTGTCTGGAGTAACCGATTATTAACGTTTTTATTGATATTGTTTTTATAATTATTATGGTAATTATTATGGCTAGCTTATAAAAGATTGTTCTTTGATCTGGTATCGGGATTTGAGGTATGTATTCGGCCTCTCCTATCTTGATTGCATTATTATGCCCAATTATTTCATGTCTAGCCATATGGATTAAAAACCCCGAGTATGATAGTATTTAAATCCTGATTCTATTATAATGAGGTCTCAAAATAAGAATATGATGATTTAGGTAATGCATTGAGATGACCTCATTTTTCTATGAATATATACCTATATATATATATATATATATTAAGTTATATGAAGCTATGATACTATCGTATATCCTATCTTTCTTTGTTCATATTGTATAGTCGTATATTCGCCTTGCATATTACAATACATCTTTCTTTCTCTCTTTATTTGTATATTGACTTGGGATGTACAGTATAACATTGACATATATTGAATGTACCTGGAACAATATAGTTCACCATGATACTTCCTTAGTTTTATTATGTTAGAATCTTGGACATGAAGAGGATAGTTGTTCTTTATTATCTTATTGACTTGTCATATGATTTATGGAATCTTAGGTGTAGTTTCTATTCTGTTTATATGCTACATATACCAGCTTTATCTTTAGAGCACAATTGCAAGTAGTCTATTAAGTACCATTTGTTTGGTACTTATACTACACTTCTGTAGCCTGCAGATTATAGTACGGGTTATCACCGTTGATGAGTGTATCATGCGGATGGCCCTAGTTCAGAGACTTAGAGTGATATCTTGACATTCGGAGCATTACCTCTTTGTATTAGACTAGCCTCTAAGTTGTATTTGGTGATATGTGTTACCATTGTATTTCTCTTTCCTTTCACATTTGTACTCTTTTTATATTAGAAGATCTTGTAATGATACCACCAGGTTTTGGGATTCTTCTATATATTGATCTTTATTACATATATTCTACATTCTTTTCCTTATATTATTGAGTAGTCTATCATTAGACGTTCTGGATGACGGGTTGACTTTCCTACTGATGGGTTATGGTAGGCGACATCATGACCTAAGAAGTTGGGTCATGACACATGATTTTCTTGAACTTTTACTAGCGAAGTCAACATCTCTTCCATTCTTGATTCTATATCTCGCCTTCCTGGTGAAATTTACTATCTCCCTTATCTCTGTAGTCATCTTTCTTTCGCCAATCACCATCTCACTCCCTACTACGGTCTTTATATCTCTCATAATAGTTCTGAAATTAGTTCCCTTTCCCTTGGTCTTAGAAAACCACTAACTAATGATCCAGATAGTTTTCTATCTCTTTTAATTCTGACTCATAAGGTTTGGTAGTTGAACCCTGTTCTCCTGTTGTGTTTACTTTCTCGAAACTTGCTGCTGCAAACTGCTTTGCCAGTATCCCAAGATCAGTTCTTAGCAGCGCAATCTCTTGCGTTAATAAATTATCAACTACTTTCTGGTCGTAGAAGGACCTAATAGCATGTGAGGGATAATGGATTATTGTGCTCGTTCTATCAAACTGAATGCCTAGGGGTAAAATAAGAGGGATAATGGATCTAGTCTCTACTGGCTTAACGTATCTTAGATTTTATTCATCATCTATATATGGTTGCACATACTAATATGCTAGGATCACTTGAACATATCTACCTCTAGCTCTTTTCTAATTTCCACCGAGTGTTGCTTGACGATTTTCTTCTTGTCTTTGCTCATCTAGATCTGCCTCCCTAGCTACCCATTAAACTTCATCGGTTACCCTCTTCTCATTTTTAAGTTGATCAAAAATCTCACCAGTTTATGTGAAACAACATCCTGTACTCCTTTGGAAGGAGAAGGAGGCACATCATCACGAACCCATTAAGGAATATCATTTTTTTCTTTTCCATCATACTACTAGGTATTTTTAAGAACCTCTCTGGATTCAAATTCACTGAGAGTAAGGGATTTCCTCTTCTTTGTGTGTTAGGCATACACCAGTGTATACCCAACTAAGAACAAAAAAAAAAATAAACCCAAAAATTGCAACAACTTCAATTCACGAATCAACACCGTATTCCCCAACAACGTTGCCAAAATTTGGTGATTCCCAAGATACACCTCCACTCTCAAGATGATGTTGTTTCTGTCAAATATAGTATCCCAACAAAATTTGGGGTCGAGTCCGAAGGGAATACGTGGAATTGTGGCTCTTAGTTGTTGTAATTAACGGTCAGAATTGGAAAAGTAAATAGGGAGATTTGACTATCAATGTTGAACTAGTAGCAAATATCAACTTTGGTTGTATTCATTTATAGGTGAACACTAGGATTGTGTTCCCCTTTCTTCTCAACATCGTAGGCTTATCGTGCTTTTTTGATCCAACCCTATACCTTGGATGCAGAGTTGATAAGTTATGTCCCTTCTACAGTTTTTTGGAAGAGCATAAGGATTTCACCCTTTACCTTTTGAGTCTCAGGATGTTACCTTACTAACCCTTATCTTGATCCTAGTTAACTATTATATTTTGAGTCTCTAGTTATTACATGAAATCTAACCCTCTTACTTAGATAAAACAAAGTAGCTTGAATTGACAGTTAAACTCCCAATGATTGTTGTCATTATATTTTCCTAGTCTCTACTCCTCTTTTCGATTAAGTATCAATAATCTAGGTGGGATCTTAACGTTTGCAGCCGCTATGATAACTATTAAAGTGAATATAATACAATTCATGCATGGGTATCGATTCAGAACAACAATAGTAGTATTCAAGTGTTCAATTTAGACCTCAGTAGTAATCGAGTAATCTATTCAAAGCTCTATATCATTCAATCAGATAACGATCTTCAATAGTATTCCGTCAGATATAGAACCAAGTAAATTCAGCTTAACGCAGTCAGATCAGCCAAGAAATATGATCAGTATCAGATTTAGTTCAGTTTAAGATAAGAATCAGTTCAAAGTCTTTTAGCTGGGAGTAGGAGCTAGCACCGAGCAAGGGCAGGGATGACGACTGTAATACCCTGAATTTTTCCTAAAGCTTAATTTCTCCTTGAGAAGATTAAGAAGTGATTTCCTAAGTGAGTATCATTTTAACCATATAGAATTTATGGCTAATTTAATTCCTAGTCATAAAACAACATTATTTTAGTGCTTGGCGCATCGCGGAGAGGGTCTATTTCACAATTGTCAATTTCTAGTGGAACTCTGTGATAATGGCGCGTCGCGGAGGACCCCAATTTCCCATTAGTTAATTTTTTGTGGCCTGACGCAATTTTGATGCATCGTACTGAAGTTCTAGGTCCCAACTAGTGGGACAACGTAATGGCTCTGCATTATGGTGACTACCAGATTCCCATTTGACAATTTTCAGTGAGCCACCACGATAGTGGTGCATCGTGGTAGCCCATAAAATCGGGTTCCCAGTTTAATTTTTCTATCTTAGTACAGAAGTTAAAAAAGGTATTTTGAACTTTTTTCAAGCCTCTTAAACTATGAAAACACCAAAGTAAAGTCATTTACAAGCATTCTATGAAGTCTCTCTCAAGTTTTCTCTCAACAAAAATCCTAAGCATCCAAAACCTCTTCCAAGAATCTCAAGAATCCACCATAGTTTTTCTAAATTGAATCAAGATTCAATGTTCCCAAGTCAAGGGCTTCAAGAACCCTCATTGAAGAGTACAAATATAGTTCCAAAAGCGAGAGTTCATCCAAAGCTTCTAATTCAAGGTATGTAGGGTTTTAAACTAGGGTAATCCTTTCACCCTTGTCCCCAGAGTATTATTTAAACTACAAGCCTCTGCAATTTATGAGATTTTACAATAAATTGAATGGGGTTTTTCACCCATTGTTATTGGTTGCAAGCTTTTGATGTTTCCCTTGAATTGAGGTCTAATGGCATGATCTTTACATGTTTTCTTAAGAAATTGTAGTTGGGTCTATACCCCATGATTTTATTCCTTGAAAAGTTAATAGTTAAAATATTTGAAACATTGAAGTATATGAGTATGTTGAGATTTAGAGATAAATTGTTGAAATTTTCAGATTTCTACATGAGTTTTGAATCTATATGCTATCTATTATGCTTTTGGTGAGTTCTAACTTGAGATTGAATTATGGGTTATTAAGCCCTACTTGAGACTTGATATTTTTTTAACTATTGTGCTATAAGCACCCATGATTTGCGTATTCTGAGATTATTGCGAAATCTTTTGACCTAATGTTCATTGAGTTTTGAAATCCACTTTACTACATGAGATTACAGATTTGATTATTGGGTTCTTATTGAACTATGAAATTATTCTAAAGTGGATTTTCATGCTATGAGAGAGATAAACTAAAAGGAGTAGTATTTAGAATCGAGTTGGATAAGTTACCATGATTTCTTACCCCAGAACTATGTGCCACCATAGGTTGGACCTAAGGTCAAGATATTAGGCCCGAGGCCGAGATAAATAATCACTGGCAAGAGTATGACGCCTCTCCCCAACTTGAGGTCTCTTCCTTTGAAGGAAAAAATATTAGACTCAATGTAGCTTGCATGGTTTATGTCGGTTAAGAGAATCTCCCTTAAAACTAAAGCTTTAAGATAAGATATTTTTCTTTAAAACTAAAAACTTTTCCTTGATATAATTATTTTTCCCTAAAGCATAAAATGAGATATTTTCCTAAAGTGATGTAGCCACAGCTAGAATTCGTGATTTCATGCGGATGAATCCACCAGAGTTTTATAGGTCCAAGGTATGTGAGGACCCATAGTTGTTCCTTGAGGAGGTGAGAAAGATCACGCAGGTGATGCATGTTTCTGAGGAAGAAACTGTTTAGTTGGTGTCTTATAGGTTGTCGAACATAGTTTATGATTGGGTTGTATCGTGGAGGAAGGGTAGAGGTGAGAATTCTATTCCTATGACTTGGCAGGTGTTCCTAGATTTATTTTTTGACAAGTTCTTTCTGCTTGAGATGAGGGGAGAAAAGATTGAGGAGTTTATGAACTTAAAGCAGGGCTCCATCACTGTTAAGGTGTACTGCTTGAAGTTCAATTAGTTGACCAAGTATGCTCCTGATTTAATTTCTGACACTCGAGCTAGTATGAGTAAGTTCGTGACTGGTGTTTCTGAGTTAGTACTGAAGGAGTGTAGAACTGCGATCCTGTATTGGGATATAGATCTAGCGCATGTCTAGTAAATAAAGGTGGATAATATTAGGGAGAGAGATCGAGTGAGGGGTAACAAAAGGGCTAGATTTGAGCTGCATGAGTATAGCCAACCTAGGTTCCATAGAGGGAACTGCCCTTTGTTTCAGAGGCATCCGTCTATGGCAGCGCCTTCATTAGCTAGTACTTCCATGCCTAGAAGCAGGTAGGAGCAAGGGGTAGATCCTTTATGTCTAGGTCGCAGAACAGTGTTGGTAACAAGCCTCGTTATCCTCCTTATGCTAAGTATGGTAGGGATCATCCCGGTGAGTGTTTCGTAGATTAGAGGGGTTGTTTTAGTTGTGGAAAATAGGGCTACAAACTTAGAGATTGTCCTTATGCTAGACAAGGAAACAGAGATACCCGACCTCAGGTACTAGCTACAAGAGCACCAGCTCCTACACCCCATCCCACCTCTGCTCAGGGCGCTTTATCTAGCACTACTGGCAGTTAGCGCTAGAATAGATTCTATGGCTTACCATCCCATCAAGAGCAGGAGGACTCTCCCAATATTTTTACTAGTATACTCCACATCTTTTGCTTTGAATTTTATGTGTTGTTTGACCCTGGGTCAAGTCTCTCCTATGTGACCCCACTTGTGGCTGTAAATTTCAAAATAAGTCCCAAAAGGATTCCTGAGCCTTTCCTAGTCTCCACACCAGTAGGGGAGTCAGTTATTGCTAAAAAAGTGTATAGAGATTGTCCTATTAATGTTCTTTATAGAGTTATTCTTGTGGATTTGATAGAGTTAAATATGGTGTATTTTGATCTTATTCTGGATTGATTGGCTTAATTCTTATTATGCGTCTACAGACTATCGTACCCGTGTGGTCAAGTTTTAGTTTCCTAATGAACTAGCTTTTGAGTGATCTGAGAGTTTGTTATCTCCTAAAAGTCATTTTATCTCCTATCTCAAAGCTAGAAAGCTAATATCCAAAGGTTGCATCTATCACTTAGTTAGAGTCAAAGACACTAAGTTCGAGGATCCAACTATTCATTCAGTCAACATTATTAATGAGTTTCCTAATGTTTTTTCGGAAGATCTCCCAAGGATACCACCCGATAGGGAGATAGAATTTGAGATTGACCTTCTTCCTGACACTCATCCTATTTCTATTCTGCCATACAGTATGGTACCTTCGGAGCTTAAGGATTTGAAAGAGCAACTCAAACATCTTTTAAACAATGGTTTCGTAAGGCCCAGTTTTTCTCTTTGGGGCGTACCTATTTTATTCGTGTGAAAGAAAGATGATTCTTTGCGTATGTGCATTGACTAGCGTCAATTTAACAAGGTCACAGTCAAAAATAAATATCCTCTTCTGAGAATTGATGACTTATTTGACCAGTTGCATAGTGCAATTTATTTATCAAAGATAGACCTTAGATCCGGCTATCATCAACTTGAACTAAGGGAGTGTGATATCCTAAGGACAGCCTTCTGAACCCACTATGGTCACTTTGAGTTTCTAGTCATGTCCTTCGGGCTAAACAATGCCCCAGTCTCCTTCATGGACCTCATAAATCAAGTGTTCAAGAAATATCTTGATATGTTTATCATTGTTTTCATAGATGATATCCTTGTGTACTCCCATAATGAGAATGACCATGCGAATCATCTTATTCACCAAATTTAGTAAGTTTGAATTTTGGCTAAGGTTTATTGGCCTTGACCTATCTCCCCATCTGACATTAGGAGTTTCTTGTGTCTAGTTGGCTACTACCGTCGTTTTTTTAGGGTTTCTCTTCTATTGCGTCTCCCATGACCCGGTTGACCCAAAAGAAAATTAAGTTCTAGTGGTGATATTCCTATGAGAAGAGTTTTCAGGAGTTGAAGACACGACTTACTTTAGCCCCTATGTTGACTTTGCCTGATGGTACAGATGGTTTTGTGGTGTATTCTGATGCCTCTACAATTTATTTGGGTTGTGTGTAGATGCAAATAGGTAAGGTTATAGCCTATGCCCCTACATAGTTAAAGCCGTATGAGAAGAATTACCCAACCCATGATCTTGAGTTAGCTGTTGTGGTATTTTCTTTGAAAACCTAGAGACACTATCTTTATGGTGTTCATGTTGATATGTTTACTGATCATAAGAGCCTGCAGTATGTGTTTACTTTGAGGGAGTTAAATCTTAGGCAAAAGAGGTGGTTGGAGTTGTTAAAAGACTATGATATGATTGTGTTGTATCACTCGAGCAAGGCCAACATAGTGGCAGATACCCTTAGCAGATTGTCTATGAGTAGTGTTGCTCATGTAGAGGAAGGTAAGAAAGAGTTAGCTTGCGATGTGCATTGTCTGGATAGATTGGGTGTTACATTGCTTGATTCAGCCGAGGGAAGTACGTTTGTGTAGAGTAGTTCTGAATCCTCTTTTGTTTCAGAAGTGATGGAGAAACAAGATATGGATCCTAGTTTGGTCAGACTGAAGGAGTCATTTAAAGGCCAAAAGGTAGAGGTTTTCTCCTAAGAGGGAGATAGCATGTTGCTATTACAAGGTAGATTGTGCGTTCTGTATGTTGATGATCTAAGGTAGAGGATTATGGATGAAAGGTATGGCGCACAGTATTCTATTCATCCTGGCACCACCAAGATGTACCGCGACTTGCGGGAAATCTATTGGTGAAATGGTATGAGAAGGATGTTGCTGAGTTTGTAGCAAAGTGTGAAATGTGCCGACAGGTTAAGGTATAGCACCAAAGACCTGGTGGTGTGATGCAAGAGTTTGGTATACCCACTTAGAAGTAGGAGGTGGTGAATATGGACTTTGTGACTGAGTTGCCCCTTTTGTGTCTTCATCATGATTCTATTTGGGTTGTTGTAGACAGGATGACTAAGTCTGCGCATGTCTTGCCTGTGCATACGTCTTATACAACTGAGGATTATGCAAGATTGTATATGCGAGAGTTAGTCAAGATTTATGAATTTCCTTCGTCTATCATTTTAGATAGGGGTACTCAATTTACTTCTCAGTTTTTGAAGGCATTCCAGCAAGGTCTTGGTACCCAAGCCCTTTTAAGTTCTACTTTTCATCCGCAGATAGATGGTCAGGCTGAGAGGACCATTCAGACCCTAGAAGGTATGTTGAGGGCATGTGCTCTTGATTTCAAAGGTTGTTGGGATGTGCATTTGCCATTGATAGAGTTTGCCTATAATAATAGTTAACATGCTAGCATTGGGATTGCACCATTTGAGTCCTTGTATGGTAGGAGATGTAGATCACCCATAGGTTGGTTTGAAGTGGGGGACGCTATCGTAATTGGGCCTGATGCAGTATTTGAAGCTATGGAGAAAGTTAATTTAATTAGAGAGAGGTTGAAGACCGCCCAGAGTCATCAAAAGTCTTATCATAATGTGAGGAGAAGAGCTCTTAAGTTTGAAGTAGATGATTTGGTATTCTTAAAGATTTTACCCATGAAAGGGATGAAAAGTTTTGGTAAAATGGGGAAGCTTAGTCCCCGTTATGTTGGCCCGTATAGAGTCTTGAGCCGTGTTGGTAAGGTGGCCTATGAGGTTGAGTTGCTCGTAAAGTTGTCAGCTGTTCATCCTATTATTCATGTCTCCATGCTTAAGAAACATATTGGTAATTCCGTTGTAGTAGATCCTTCAGAGAATGCCGATATCCAGAACAGTCTTTCCTTCGATGAGATTCCTGTTGAGATCCTACATTTTCAGATCCATAGACTAAGGAACAAAGAAGTTCTCTTGGTCAAAGTTTTGTGGCGGAACCAGTCTGTTGAGGGTGCTACTTGGGAGGCAGAAGCAGACATGCGAGCCAAGTACCCGCACCTATTTTTTGCAAGTACAGATTAATCCAAAGGTATTATTCTTCCTTAGTTCAGCCCTTCTAATCTAAAGTTCAGCTATATGCATCTATCCTTGTATGATTTCCTGCAATTTATGAGGCATTCAAGAGTTTAGAAAGACATAGAGCCAGTTTAGTGAGTTCTGCTATCTTTACGTACTTAATTTTATCCATGCTCTTAGCTTAACTAGCAACATTCGTAGCTGAATGTTTCCAAGGGGGAGATCTTGTAATACCCTAAATTTTTCCTAAAGATTAATTTCTTCTCAAAAATATTAAGGAGTGAATTCCTAAGTAAGTATCTTTTTAACCATATATAATTTCCTTAATTTTGATTTTTTATCACATGGGAAATTCGATAAGCTTTCCATTGATATAAGATCCGCTTAAATCCGATACCCGGGAAAGAAATTATGGCTAATTTAAATCCTAGTCATAAAATAACATCATTTTAGTGCTTGGCGTCTCACGGAGAGGGTCTATTTGACAATTGTCAATTTCCAGTGGAACTCTGTGATAGTGGCGCATTGCGGAGGACCCCAATTTCCCAATAGTCAATTTCCAGTGGCCTGGCGCGATTGTGATGCATTGCGCTGAAGTTCCAAGTCCCAACTAGTGGGACAACGCGATGGCTCCACGTCACGGTCACTACAAGATTCCCTTTTGTCAATTTCAGTGAGCCACTGTGATAGTGGAGCGTTGCGGTGGCCCATAAAATTGGGTTCCCAGATCAATTTTTCCAGCTTCATATAGAAGTTAAAAAGGGAATTTTGGACTTTTTCCAAGCCTCTTAAATTGTTCAAATACCAAATTAAAGTCATTTACAAGCATTCTATAATGTCTCTCTCAAGTTTTTTGTCGACAAAAACCCTAAGCATCAAAAACCTCTTCCAAGAATCTCAGAATCCACCATATATTTTCTACGTTGAGTCAAGATTCAAGGTTCCCAAGTCAAGGACTTTAAGAACCCTCATTCAAGAGTACGAATAGAGTTCCAAAAGTGAGAGTTCATCCAAATCTTCAAATTCAAGGTATGTGGGGTTTTGAACAAGGGTAATCTTTTCACCCTTGTGCCCAAAGGCTTATTTAAACTACAATTCTCTGCAATTTGTAAGATTTTACATGAAATTGAATTGGGGGTTTTCACCCATTGTTATTGGTTGCAAGCTTTTGATGTTTCCCTTGAATTGATAGTCTAATGGCATGATTTTTACATGTTTTCTTCAGAAATTGCAGCTGGGTCTATACCCTATGATTTTAATTCTTGAGAAGTTAATAGTTAAAATGTTTGAAACATTGAAGTATATGAGTATGTTGAGATTTTGAGATAAATTGCTGAAATTTCCAGATTTCAACATGAGTTATGAATCTATATGCTATCTATTATGCTTTTGATGAGTTCTAACTTGAGATTGAACTATGGGTTATTAAGACCTACTGGAGACTTGAAATTGTATAAACTATTTTGATATAAGAACCCATGATTTGAGTATTTTGAGTTTATTGAGAAATGTTTTTACCTAATGGTCATTGAGTTTTGAAATCCACTCTACTACATAAGATTACAGATTTGATTATTGGGTTCTTATTGAACCATGAGATTATTCTAATGTGGATTTTCATGAGATGAGCGAGATAAACTAAAGGGAGTAGTAGTTAGCACCGAGTTGGGTAAGTTACCACGATTTCTTACCCCAGAACTACGTGCCTCTGTACGTTGGGCCTAAGGTCGAGATGATTGTTGGACCTAAGGCCGAGATATTGGGCCCGAGGACGAGATAAGTGATCACTGAGTTAAGGTTATACTCCTTGGCAACAGTATCACGGCTCTCCCCAACGTAAGGTCTCTTTCTTATGAGGACAAAATATTGGACTCCATGTAGCTCGCATGGTTTATGTCAGTTAAGAGAATCTCCCTTAAAACTAAAGCTTTGAGATAAGATATTTTCCTTTAAAACTAAGATACTTTCCCTTGATATGAGTATTTTTTGCTAAAGCTTGAAATGAGATATTTTCCTAAAGTTAATGAAATGTCTTCAAGTATGTTCCAAAGTTATATGATTCTGAATTCCAAGTATTTGAGTACAAAAGAGTTATGAGTTCTTGAGCATTAAAGAAGTTTTACTCTCCATAAGACATATGCATGAGTTGAAAGTATTGCTTAAAGTTTCCTTTAGCCTTGAGTAATAAGAATAAGAGAAGAGTACAAATTTCCAAGCTAAAAGTATAATGACTAACGAGATTGTGTTACATGTTCCATTTTACATGATTCATGAGCTTTGGATTTTATACTTTTCCAAGCCATCTGAGTCAATACTTATTACATTCATGATTTGATTAAAGAGTATTGATGTTTTTTTATATAAATGCATGCACCCCCACATACTTAGTACATTCTCAAGTGCTGATCCACATATACGTCTATGTGCTACATTGTCTTATAATGTAGGTTCAGCTGCTTAGTCCCAACCTCTTCAGTGATTTTTGAGTACCTCTATCTACATTCCTATAGTGGTGATTCCTCATGGTTCGACGACCTATATTCAGACATCTCCATATTTTAAGAGACTATGTTGTTATTTCTCGTTCATTTCGAGTTAGTTGGGGACCTGTCCCAATGGCTCTCTAATTCATGGATTAGTAGAGGCTTTGTCAGACTAGTTATTAGATTGTGGTTATATTGAGGTTTCCAGTATTATGGTCCTTTGGATCAAGCATTTTCCTCGTATTTCCTTTCATATGATATAACTATGCTAGTGTTTGAATTATTTCATCTTGAAATGTGAGTTATTAGTAGAAACAGGCTCAAAGGGTTAGCTTGGGGCTACTTGTAGCCTTAAGCACCGTGTGACGTCCCCGGGAGGTGATTTTGGGTCGTTACAGTGGCTCCCCGTTAGAGAGGTAGAGTCGTTAGGAGCAATCCCTGAACTCCAAAAATGAGTATCCAGCGCAGGATTTAGGAGTCACCCGTTAGAAAAGACTTGTTACCTGGTAGATTGGCTTGACTATTATACTGCCTTAGGCTTGACTTCCTTCGAGGGTCACCCGTTAGAGACGCTTGAACAGAGAGGTCTTTATCCATAGAACGGTGTTGACACCCTTCCAGCTGGGGTTACAGGTTTGACCCCACCAGTTCAGATTCGAGGCATGTCGGTTAAGTGAGAACTCGTACAGTTACAGTTTCAGTATCAATCTTCAAAAAAGGACTCAGAAATTAGGACTGTCAGATACAATCATCTATCTCAGTGAGGAACTCAGATAGTTCCATTGATTTATGGGCCACCCACTAGATAGGCATGGTCCTATATAAAGTTATTCAGTATTAGTGTTATCAGATCCAGAGATCACCAGGTAGATAGGCTTGATCTCAGATTCAGTTGGGTAATCTCATTATCAGATCCAAAGATCACCTGCTAGATAGGCTTGATCTCAGTCTCAGATTCAGTTGAGTAATCTCATTATGAGATCCAAAGATTAACCGCTAGATAGGCTTGATCTCAGATTCAGTTGAGCTTTCTTGTTATTAAGTCCAGAGATCACCCGCTAGATAGGCTTGATCTCGATCTTAGATTAATTTGAGTTATCTCATTATCAGATTTAGATATCACCCACTAGATAAGCTTGATCTTAGTCTCAGATTCAGTTGAGCATTCTTATTTTTAGATCCAGAGATCACTCGCTAGATAGGCTTGATCTCTTTCTCAGATTCAGTGATTATTCTCATTATTAGATTAAGAAATCCTTCGATAGATAGATTCGATCTCGGATAAAATCTCTTCTTGTCATTGATAGGAGGTTCAGGGATCATCCGTTAGAGAGGTTTGATCTCCGATTCAGTCAGCTGAAAGTAACAAGTTTAGAGTGCAGTTATTGATGTGAGTATATTTAAGTAATCAGCTCCAGTAACATCATTTTCTGAGATTACTCGCTAGAGAGGACTGATCTCAATTCCTGTACTAGGTAATCAATATCAATAGATTCAGTTGTTTGGTATCTCAGTATTATTAGTAAGTTCAGATGACAGTAAGGTGGTATCTGAGTTTTAGTATTTTGAGTCACGATGATTGAAGTTATGATTTGTGCATTCATGCATGTGTTCTCATTCAGTACTCTTATGATTATTCAGTTAAGTAATTGGTCATGCATAAGCCCTTGCATTTAGCCTTGCCTCATCTTCATACTCGGTACACTCCCATATTGACGCAATTGTGCTATGGTGTTTTATTCAACAGTATAGGTTCAGAGGCACGAGATCCACAGTACCCTTAGCAGCTTAGTCCTAGTCAGCAGCAGTAGACATAGCAGTGAGTCCTCTTCAGTAGAGGATGATCCTTATTTTTATTATTATTGTATCAGACTTAGTTTATTTTTAGTAGACAGAGTTAGTTGGTGACATTTACTATCATCTCCATAGTTTAGACAATTTAGAGGCTTTTCGGACAGATGTATTAGTATTCAGTTTTTAATTTTGAGTATTTTTAAATGTTTTGAACCTTATGGCCAGTTTTCACATTTATTATCTATATTATGCAGTGCTTAGGTACATATATCAGTAGAGGGTTATCTTGTGGTCCTTCAGGATCATGAGCACCATGTAACATTCCGGTTCCAGAAAATCAGGTCGTTACACTATCCCCTAGTTTATACACCATACCAATGCACTCCACCAGTTCTAAACCATAATCAAAGCATGGCCAATAATATGTAAACCATGGGAAATGTTGTTCAAAAACAAACATTCAAAACCCTAAACCCATGTTTCAAAACCATCATCAATACCATATGAACAACACTTTAAAAATATGCTTTTAACAAATTATAAATTAGGGAAAAGTAACATGCCTGAAATATCAAGTTTCACGGAAAGAATTCAACCCTTGAACCCTTGGATGACATACTTCTTGGAAATCTTTAGTATTGATTGAGAGAATTTTAGAGACTTCTGAGAATATTTAATCACGTTATGAATAAGATATAACCCCCTTGAATGCTTTACGAACGTAGGGGTTTTAATTAGGTAATAAAGGAATTGTCCAAAGTTTCCTCAAATTAAATGATGAAATTCTGTTGTCAGTGTTTATGGGTCACTATAATAGGTATTCGTTATGACTCGTCACTATGAGTCATATCCAGGATAGTTTCAAGGGCACATAGACTGTTGACCCTACGACTCAACTAATACGACTCGTAATGTGAACCTACGACTCGTGGAGTCCAGTCATAGCCAACACAAAAACTATTTGATATAAATAATGGACATCCTAAAATTTGCAGAAAATGACTCGTAACAAGTCCTTACAACTCGTAGTGAGCCTCTCGTGCTCAGAATAAAACTTAGTCACAAACACATAGTTTAGGTTACAATTTAAGTTCAACGAATCGTCAAGACTCCCTATGACTCATAGGGTATGTTGTAGTTAGGATAGTGAGGATAAATTTTTAGAAATCTCAGAGATCAACATCTAGGGTATTTCATAATATATGTAGGAAAATTGGCCTAATAAAAAGATCTAACCAATCCTAAGCTAAGGCATTCTGATAGAAATCCTAATACTGGGAAAACAACCTAAACTAAGGCTCAGAAACTAAGAAACTATCCAAACTAAGGTTTGTAAGAGAATCCTACTCTAAGGCCTCGAAATAAGATGCGAATAAGAAATTCATCAATATCACAATCTTAATTCAAATATCCCATCAATAATATGAAATTTATGTCATATATATCCCAACCAAGCTAAGTCTGAAAGAGGGAAAACTTAACCTACTTGGAGGTCAAACAACACGCTCGTGGTAAATCATATTGAGGTCTTTCTACTCCAAATAGCCTCAAACTGCTGCCACACCATCTAAAAATGATCTACTCATTAATGCAAAAAATTTATATCCATATCAGTAATTTATACTTCAGGCTGAAAATTAGGTGAAAATTTGACCCATGGGCCCTGATAATGAAAACCAATGCAAACCAGCAATTACAATCCTCGTAAGGTAAGAAATATATAATAAAAAATAGCCTAAAAAGTTATATATGAAAAATTTAACTTGAAAACTGAACTTAAAATGAAATGTGGCATACAAGAGTAGAAAATTATGCTTTGGGAGTAGAATCATTTTATCTTATTTTTATTAGGTTAAATTCCCACAATAATGTGTCCCTAAGCTCCAATATTCACCAAAGAGTTTGAAAAACTAATTTTGAAAATGGAAGAGAGCCTTATATACTTCTTGGGGGTCCTTCATATCAAATATAGGATCCCTGTCATAAATATGAGCCGACCCCATCTAAACCCTACACAAATGTCAAGGGTACTTTGTGAATCTTAAAAATAAAGCATGACTGGGCCAGACAATCCCTTTTTCATGAACATGATGGAACTTCACAAACGCGAAGGTCAAATTAATAGACCATCACTATTTTCAAGGCCTCAACCAAATTGCGATTAAGAAAAGGGGTTTGCACCATTTGCTGCACACCAGTAAGTCTATAATGACTTAGAATACGTCCCTTGAATTCATTCGGAATCCTATAAATATAAACTAAGTATGTAACCCTATATAAATGGAGTTATGGACTAAATCACATAGATTAAATGACCAATGAGGGTTGTTTTGGAAAAATGTTGACCAAAGCTAACACTTCTCTAGTCTTCTCTAAAATTTATACAAGTGCCTAAAACGAGTCCAAAAGCCTCAGGATCCAAACCGAAGGTCCCCCTTAGGAAAATCTACATTCCCAAGATAACAAAAATTTTAGAATTTCCGTATGAGATCATGTCACAATTTAATTTATGAGTCATGAAGGCACCTACTTTATCCCACTAGTAGGTAAGTCAAACCATAGCTTGGAGCTCAAAGCCATGGGCTAATTTTGTGGGGATATAACATAAATGCCAAAAATATGTATTAAAGGCTAAAAAAATTAATAAATCATAAAATAATAATAAGAAGAAAGATAAATACGAGAAATAATAACATTCCACGAATTAGTAGTATTGGTAGAAGAGCTACTAAAGCAAAAGAATAAGAGTGCTATCATCGTCAAATATATCAGTCTAAAATTTAAAACGAAAAAGAAAAATAGAAAAAGAAGAAAAGGTCAACTCCGGCTTTGAGAGATCACCTTGTCTCTGAACTTTGACCCGTACAATATCAAGGTAAAAAACAGCCACTAGTACTTGGATCTTCACCACAAAAGGTATAAAAGTGTTGTATGAGTACCAAGCCTTGGGTATTCAGTAGGCGTCATCGACCGACTGAGCTAAATCATAATATACGTATAAAAAATATGAGATAAATAAGCTAAGTTAAGGTAAGTGGGCAAACATAGGATAACACTATAAATACTATAAAAAAGAAACTAAAACCACAATAATATAGAATAGTCAAAAAATAACATGAAGGTTATTATAACATCAACTACTAAAATGGCTTTCATCCTTAAAACTAAATGAATAAAAAGTACATAAAGACTGTAATAAGTGATCCTAAGTAGACTTTATGTAAGGCTAAAATACACATTATTTTACCATATTTTGTCGTATATTTATTCTATTTTTCGTGTCATCTTAAGCTTAAACAATTTGATTTATGTTTATGTTTCATAAAATTCTTGTATAGGAGTGTAATGATGTATTTTTAGCTTAAATAAGAAGAACAAGAGCATCAAGGAACCAAAAGTAAGCAAGGAAGAATCTACATCCTAATGTGTTGCCAAAACAAGTGTTGATGGGCAAAACTTATTGTCCCTTATGCTACTCCTGCAAAACAAGCAGCGGCAGATTTGTGTTGCTACTATTAGGAAAATATTTAACACTTGCTCCACTCACCAAAGCAAAGAGTTTTGCATGTTTAGCCACTGTTCTAAATTTTAGATTGTTCCTTGTGCCATAACTCTACTTTTTGGCCATTGGCGAACCGGTACTTCTACAAACTCAATTGGAATTGGTTTTTGACATTTTAAGGATTTCTAAACACTATAAAAATCTCCCTCACATGCTTTTCCTCAATAACAACTGATTTAGGGAAGCCAAAAGCTAGGGCCAATCTTAAAACCAAGGTTTATTTTATTTTTGATTTCTACCTTGTAAACACATGAAATCTCTTTTTCCAAAAAGATTCATGAGTTGCTAAACCTATTAATTTCTAGGGTTGTGGTTGAAAATGAAAGTTGTAGATTAAATATCATACTATCTATTGTGATTTCTAGCTATTAAATTATTTATTATTTCTTGCTTTCTATTATTCATTTGATTGATCACCTTGAAAATAATATCTAAGGCTTACTTGATAGACTTGATAAAGGGAACAACAAGTGTGAAAAGAGAATAGAGCTAGTTTGTGAACCTTATAGGGAAAAGAGATTGATTTGTCAAAGAAATATAGCTTGTGACCTAGATTAGTTTTTATGCACTTCACTATTAACTGATGACCATAGAAATATAGGAGATATGGATATTCAAGAACGCTTAGAGTTAGAAATTGGCTCAATATAAATACAATAACTTACAACTAGTAACTCAGAAATCAAAGTAGTTGTATGATTAGATAGCACAACTACAATGTCAAAGAACAATCACCACCCTAAATTTTTTATCAAATCATAATTACAACACAACCAATCTATGACTTGCTTACAATTATCTTTGTTTACATTCAAAACACACAAATAACACTTTGTTATTGGTCACCTACAGAATAGCTTGTATAATCATTCAAAGTTGGACTTTAATATATCTAATCCCTATGAGTACGATGTCTGGACTTGCATCCTTTATTACTTTTACGACTATGTACGCTTGCGTGTGCAAAAGGATAAAACAAGTTTTTAGCGTCGTTGCTAGGGATTTGTTAGAATCGATATTATTTTGAGTTTTTATTAAATTATTCAAATTTTACTTTTTTGTTGTTTTTATTTGTGCCAAGGTACAAATTAGTTTATGCCACCCAAAGTCAAGGAAATTTCTTAATTTCGGTTATCCACATTCTTGAACATACTCTTAGAGGGTTGAGAGCTATAAGTGATAACTTGAATAATCTAATTCTTCAAGACCTACCGAATGATGCAATAGATAGGGATAGAGTCCATCCCTACCGTGTACCACATGATTCAGTGTTAAATTTTGCAAGGCCAAATCGATTAAATCCCTCCAAAGCTATTGTGAAAAAGAATATCGTTGAAAATTTTTAGCTTAATGAGGGTACAGTGTGACTAGTACAAAACATTTTTCATTATGAGGGTAAACCACATGAACACCCTCACAAGCACCTACTAGAGTTTACTTAGTTGAGTAAAAAAATGCATTATTAAAATGTATTAAATGAATTAATGAATTTGACACTAATTTTGTTCTCATTGAGTGAGGAAGCAATATAATGGCTGAAGAATAAACTGATAAGATCTATCACATCTTGGGATGCATTGTCTGAAAAGTTTCTCAATAGATTCTTCATATTAAGAAGAACAAAAGAACAAAAAGCTAGGATTTATGGATTTTTTCAAAAAGATATTGAATCCGTTCCTAATCTTGGGAGATATACAACGACACTTGCGAGATTAACCACATCACTATCAACCCAAGGAGATTATTGGCATAATTTTATTACACGATTGAGGCAGAATTTAATTGTTTTATAGATTCTATAGGACAAGGGGAAATTTTGTCACTGAGCTATTTGCTTAATCTTATGTTTGCAGGTCATCGAGACTATTTAGAGCCCTGTAGAGTGTCTGCTTTTATACGAAAAAATTAGTAAGCTAGAGTTGAATAATATGCTAGCTATTTGAGATGATATTGGAAAGTTGTGTGCCTTAATGAATTAGAGATTATTAGCTTTAATTGCAGGTCAAGTTCAACAGGTACGATAGTTTAAGGTGACTACACTATTTTATGACATATATAGTGAAAAATTATGTTAACTCTGGATGTCCTTTGAATCGAGAATCTATATATTATATGGGGAAGCAAAATTATAGAAATCACTAAAATTTGTCTTGGTATTGAAATTATCATGTCTAAAGATAAAACTATACATCACAAGCTCCACTAGTGAGCAATTCCTTGGAGGAGACAAGGAAATAGTTCATGAGATAAAAATGTTAATTGTGAATAAAATGTATAAGGCCATTCATGAACTTGAGTATCTTGTTCTATCTTCATCATAACATATAATACTTTAAGGTGCATTATCAATTGGTATAGATAATAATACTTAGTAGGTAATCACATTCTCACTTAGGAATGTATGAAAGTTGGATAAAGTTTCTCCTAAACAAAAAAGTTGAGATAAAAGTGTAGAGTTGCCAAATACAGAGCCTCTAGAGAGGACCATAATTAATTGGAAAATTAGAAGTATCCACCTTCTTTCCCACAAAGGTTGATCATAACAAAGTATCTACCTCCTTTTCCATAAAGGTTGATCCTAAAACCAACTCTAGATATATAACCTATGCAAAAGAAAGAAGAGAAAGATAGTTTATTAGGTAGCCTAAGATTGTTATTGAGAGACCTCTAGTGCTATTCCTACAACGATTCTAGAAAATCAAGAAGGATAAAAATTTTAAGAAGTTCCTTGATATCTTCAAGAAACTTCACATCAATATTCCTTTTGATTGATGTATTGAGGGATATTCCCAAATATGCCCAATACTTGAGAGAGATGGTGAGTAGAAAGAAAGACATTTAGAGTTTGAGACAGTTGCACTCAATGAAGAGTATAGTTGAGGGTACTGAGAAAGCTCCCCAAAAAGCATAAGGATCCTAGGAGTTTCACCCTTTCCATACAAATTGCTGAAGATGAAGTTGGGCATACACTGTGTGATGTTGCGGAAGGTATAAATTTATTGATTTTATTTGTGTTCTAGACACTTAGTTTGGGAGATCTATGCCTAATAACTATCACTATGCAATTGACAAATTACTCCTGTGTGAAACCGAAAGGAGTAATTAAAGATATCCACATCAAATTAGGTAAGTTTTTGATTCCTACCAACTTTATTATTTAAATATTTAAGCAGATTAGAAGGTATCAATTAAATTGGGACATCCATTCTTAGCTACCGATGGTGCATTAGTTGATGTGCAAAAAGGGGAATTAAAATAAGGGTCCATGATGAGAAGGGGATATTTAAAGTGTATAAGTCACTCCCCACTCCTTCACAATACATAGACTTGTATATAGTCACAGAGGTGGTCAATGATAAGTATGGGGTGGAAGTGAGTGGGCCTATAAAAGTAGAAGATTTGAAGGTAAAAATAGTGAATGATAATTGTGATCCTCTTTGAGTGAAAAAAAGGATAAAGTTTCATCACATAGGGGGGAATTGACAGAATATAGTTGATTTGTGACTTGCATCATGTCGTATTATGCCATAGTTTAATTGTATTTTCAATACTTAAAATGAGAAAAATATGCAAGAAACTCAGGTATTTTTCTTGGGTATGATTTTTTAATAATATTGAGCACAAAAATAGGGTTCAAAGGCAAAGTTGACGAGAAAAGGTGAAAATTCACCAAGGAAGAAAGAAAATAGAGTTCTATGGACGTGGTCTATGACCCGTGAATTTGACCCACAACCCATGGAGTACACTTATGAAAAAAGTTTTGAGGATGATGGTTAAGTCTGAATCCCACAACTCAGACCCACGATTTGGCGAGTTGATCCACGACTCATGTAATCAAGTCATTAGTGAGGACCTGTAGGTAATGACAAACCTGATTTCACAAAGGGAACCTATGACTAATGAATAGCACCTACGATCTATGAATTAGAGTCGTGAACTAGATATTGAGAAAGGGAACTAAAGCTCGATTTCCATGAGAGCGACCTATGACCCTAGACTAACCCACAACTTTAGTCTACAAGTAATAGAAAGTTGCCAACCTGTTTCTCCTACACAGTTTAGAAATGTATTTTTTGTATCTACAAATACTCCCATTGGTTTTATTATTATTTTATCCACTATTATGTTATTTTGAGCTTCTTAGACACATTCTTGGTCTTTGAATTATCAATATTGATTTTTAGAGTTTAATTCATGATGAGATTTTGGAGTTTTTCATCTTATTATTGTAAGTGAATGATTATGCTTTCTTATCAATTTTATAATTATATAAATACTCCTATTGGTTTTTTGATTATCTTACACACTATTAGATTATTTTGAGGTTCTTAGGCACATTCTTGGTCTTGAAATTATCAACATTGACTTGTAGGGTTTAATTCAAGTAGAGATTTTAGAGTTTTTCATCTTATTATTGTAAGTTCATGATTATACTTTCTTATCAAAATTCTAATTGTGTCCTTGAATTTATGAGTATCTAAGTATCACAACTAGGTTGGTGGGAACCACAAAGGATTAACAAAGTAGTGTTCAAAGTACAAGGTGATTCTCAAAATGTATTGGCCATGTATTGTTGTTTTTTCTGATTTGATTTCTTTTCAATGTTTGCATGCATTGGAACTTATCCTATCTCTACCCTGTATTATAACACGTGTAGCCAGATCAGAATAGTGAATCAATAACAAGACTTGGAGTTATCTTCATATAATTTTCCTTGAGCCAGTAAATGAGATAGTCTATATTAGGATAACAGATACGGGTCAATACTATGACACTCATGACATATTAACCTTTGTGCTTTTGGTTAGTCATATATAAAGGGAACAACATACTAAGTTTTTTGATACATATCCTATTGATTCTGTATATCGAATACCACAAAAAATCAAAGTACAAAAAAACTATGGAATTATAATGTTATTGGAGAACATAGTCCTAGTGCCTTTCTCTGCTAATAGCAAATCCAACAAATCAACACTTTTTAATACTATTGCTTTGATTCACAAACCCCTCCACTTTTAGTTATTTACCAATTACTTAGGCAAATACTTAATCAAATCTAATCCTAATCCTTGTGGATTGACCCCAACCGTATTGGATTCTATATTTGATTAGGGAACACTTATAATTTTAGAAGGTGTAATTTGAGCGACATCAAATTTTGGCACCATTGTTAGAGAATACGATTAAAAAGTTAAATTATTGTATTGGTCAGGTTGTTGGTTGTCGCTCCCCATTTTTCTCGTAAAAAGCAGAATTCAATGTGACAACTTGTTTAGGAAGGTTTAAAAAAGAAAAGTCACCTTCTAATGAATTAAGGTGTGTTAGGGCACCATTCTATGAGAAGCTTATTTCATTATCTTATCTAGTTCGTTAGTAATTTGCATAAGGGTCAAAATTACCTCGAAAAGAAGGTATTAGGCACCTTTTTAGGTCCATAGAGGTGGGTCCTGACTGAATTCATATGTTATAAGGGAATTCTACGTGATACATAAAGATCGACTATTTTATTAACATATTATTACTAAGTGTTAAAAATGATAAGTGGACTCAACATGCAACTCTATTATTATTTAATAGTATAGGATACACAAATAAGAAAAGAAAAAAAATGCAAAACAAATAAGCGAGGAAATGGAAATAATTAATCCTAAACTAACCCAAAAAAACATACAAAGTAAAGAAAAAGAGAAAATAAATTCAAAAGATTTGACAAGGGTTTTATTTCTTAACCTATTTGTATCAGTTCCCGTCTTATTAACGGGTGATAATGTCACATATCTCATTGTCGAATTCCTTTTGGAACAACTTTAATCATATTGAACTATCTACCCACCCACCTAGTTTGGTTATTAAACTTAGAGGCATTCTACAAAAAGTGTAAAACTAGAGTTCCCTAAAATGCCTCCCGTCCCAATTTAATATTCAAGAGGCATTGAACTTTCTACTTTGAATTTGGGTCTGGACAAAGAAAAGTGGTCTGCCTTATTCGACTCAAGGGTTGCGTCAAGGAAAACACATTAAATGAACAAGTAGCACCCAATGGTTTAAAACAAACCTCTTGATTGATTAAAGTTAGATAAGTGATTAACATGCTTAAAAAATGTTATCCATTTTGTATAATTAGAACCCATAGGCCTATCTAAAGGTCCAAAAACTGATTAGTATGCCAAAAATTAATTAAATAAATCCTATATACAGGATATCTAGTTTTGATGGCTAGTTAACATGTCAAACCTCATTAATGGTCCTAAAGGCATGATATCTAACGTTGTAGATTAATAAATCATGTTAAAATTTATTAATCTCAACGTATCAAAATTAATTTAAATATGTTAAAAAATATTTCAAATATGATGGAAAATGTGTTGAAAAAATGTCAAAAATCAATTTTAATATACTAGAAATTAAATAAATATGCTAAGAATTAAATAAACGTGCTTGAAATTCTTTTTTGAATGCTGGAAAATTAGTTAATATGCTGTAAATTACTTTTTAAATACTGGAAAATTAGTTCATATGCTGGAAATTATTTTTGAATGGTGGAAAATTAGTTAATATGATGGAAATTACTTTTTAAAAGCTGGAAAGTAATTTAATATACCAAAAATTATTTTTTTAAATAATGAAAAGTAAATTATGCTTATAATTAATAAGACTCATGGAAGATTAAACAATCATGCTAAAAATTAATTAGAACACTGGAAATTAATTATAATATGGCAAAGACTAACGAAACATGCTAGAAATCGTTAAACACAATAATATTGAACTGACATGCTCGAAATCAAATTTAATAGTTAATAACCCTAAGAGATGATTTCTAAGCAATAAAAATGATATCATCGATGACCCTAGATTTTTTGCCTAAGTGATAAAGTAATTTAACTTGAAATTTGTTCAGTAACCCTATAATCAGGATATCAAAGTGAAAGATCAATCGAATTATAGAATTCCTCCCCCCCTCCACCCCCCACCCATAAGCTATCCCCATAATTTTATTATACACAGTAGAGGTTTATACAAAATTTATTAAAGATTATTGAATCAATAGAAAATAAAAATATATTAAATTTACAAAAAAATAGGCAACCTCCTCCCATAAACTCCATGGAAACTCTTCAAATCACATACAATTACCTTCTAAGGGAACCTGTTACAGAATAAAAATGAATCCAAATGCACCAAAAATATTGTAATGATCCTTTGGATCATTTTTCGTGTTCCTACTTATTTTTGTTGTTAGAGCTTTCCCATAGCTGCTCCAAGTCATTTATGACTTGATGAACTAATAGTGTGGTTACCTGGATGTTTGTTGGATTTTAGGCCCATTTTATTGTTTAGAAGTCTTCATTGGTTCCAAATATCCACCGAGTAAAAATTTTAGTAAAACGATATCGGATGTGAAATCCGACTTTGCCAATGCATTCGGAACATCAAAATATATATGGATGCATATCTTGATTGCTAATATTTGACTCAATATGCTTCCTGATGCTTTGTCCAAAAAATGATATTTGCTTCTAAGTTTAAGCCATTGTCTAATGCTAAGATACCACAATTGCATGAGGATTGGTGCGATTGCAATGGTCGCGATCGCAGTTTAGCAGGGGTGCATGATCGCTGCTTCTGAGGCCTGGAATGGTCAATAAAAAAACCCTCTTTTGGCTGAAATTTGGTCTTTTTTTCATTGTATTGAGCCTCTAAAACCCTAATAGGGGGTGTTTATTGGGAGCTTACAAAACTTGCATTTTGGTGATTAGCATAAAATATAAGGTATGATTTCCTTGGTTTTGGCGTTGAATTCTTGATTATTAGACCAAAAACCCCAAATGGATTGAGGCTTTATTTTATACCCAAATATGGTTCTTTTGCACTAATTTCTTGAGGGTTATAACTCACTCATGGTATTTGGACAATGGGTTGGTCTCAAAAACTCATTTTGACCTAGTTTGTAAAGTTTTAAATTGACTTTAGGTGGTTGGATGACTTAAAAGTAATAATTGAGGAAGAATTATCCTATAAAACTAGTGTTGATTTATAAACCTTTGAGATATGATTTAGATAACTTAGCCTAATTCCTGGTAGATGTTAGACTTAAAGAAGAGAATTTGGGGAATTATTAGAAATGGAACTTGACCCTTCTGAAGCTTGAAATATGTAACTTCATTTGTGACTTTGATATGTGATGAATGCCTAGAATATGCTTTTGGTCATATGATGGCTAAACCTAATAAAAGGTTTATTCATGTTGTCGATTTTGGGATAAAGTATATCTTTTGATAGATTATCTTATTGTCATGATATGGATAGCATTGGAAAGTCTTGTGAATTGAATCTATGGTTATGCTGTCGCTTAACTTATTTGATCGTTTATTATGTAAGCCTTCAATTATGTCACGACTCTTATTATGATTCAATCTTAATGAACAATGTGTAAGCTGCCCATTTCCCTTTGTCTTTATTCTATCTTTTGCATTTGAGATGAATGTATAAGTCTATTTAAGACTACTTAGACTTTGAGTTGTAATTCCTATTATCAAACTTAGATGCTCTTGTACTGATATTACTAGGTCATGGGCTAGACCCTGGCCTATAGCTAGATCAGGTGAAGGAATCTCTGGCTCAGGTACAAGAATGGGATTCTAGAGAGGCCCTTCTTGAACCCTAACTGGGGACACATCAGTTTGATTGGTCTTCTCGACATTGGTGAAAAGGTTTTATAAGTTCTAGGATAGTTGGATCTTTTTCCCTTTCATGGACTCAGTTTCCTGAGATGTTCTTGGAGAAGTATATGCTGCAAAGCCTTAGGGATCAATTTAGAGATCAATTCTCTAGATTAGAGCAGGGTTCTATGACAGTCGTTGAGTATGAGGCTTGTTTTCATGAGTTTTCCAAAAATACGATTTTGGTGTGCCACAAGTCGGCTCTTGCGTTGTTTGATCCCGGAGCCACATATTCATATATATTTACTTATTATTCACCATGATCGGACTTGACTAGTGATTTATTATCTATGCCACTACGTGTATCTACTCCCGTGGGTGATTCTTCTGTAGTGAATCAAATATTCAGATCATCTATTGTGACAATTAGTGATGTTAATACTTATGCTGATCTTATTATTCTGAATATGCTAGATTTTGATGTGATTCTAGAAAGGGATTGGTTATCCCACTATCATATGGTCATGAATTGTTTTACAAAGATAATTACCTTACCCATGACCGGCATACCCCCATTCATGTGGCCGGGAGCAGTTAGCCATAAGTCGATGGGTATTATTTCACATGTTTGTGCTAGAAGGATTATATCAAGGGGTTGCGAGTCTTTCCTCTCTTATGTATGTGATACTCTTGCATAGAGTCCATCACTTGACTCTGTTCCTATTGTGTGTGAGTTTCCTGATGTGTTTCCTGCCAACATTCCTGGTGTTTCCCCTGACCATGATATTGAGTTTGCTAATGACCTTGAGCCTGGCACCCTACATATTTCTATAGAACATTACCATATGGCTTCTGTCGATCTTAAGGAGCTAAATTCTCAGCTTTCGGATCTTTTTGATAAGGGTTTCATTAGACAAATTGTGTCCCCGTGGGGCGATCCTATTTTGTTTGTAAAGAAGAAAAATGGTTCGATGCATATGTGTATTGATTATAGGAAGCTTAATAAGGCTACAGTGAAGAACCGTTATTCTATGCCTCTCATTGATGACTTTTTCGACTAACTTCAGGGCGTAATCGTGATTTCTAAGATAGATTTAAGGTCAGGTTATCATCAATTGAGGATTCGAGCTGAGGACATCCCCAAGACAGCTTTCAGGTTCCGTTATGGTCATTATGAGTTTTTGGTAATGTCTTTTGCGTTGACTAATGCCCCATCCGCATTTATGGATTTGATAAGACAGGTCTTCAGACCTCTGACCCAACCAGACCTAGGACCTTGTTGTAGTGGGCATCCCAAGTCCAACCAGGACCGAGGACTACCCCTGATCCCAACCCAATAATCCAAATGCATATCCTGAGTCGGATGAATTCTGAACATATAGCAAGATAGTGTATTATGCACAAACCCAGACTCTGGGATAGGTCTATAATCGTGACTGACCTAAACAAGTCCAACCATCCATTGCTAACCATCAGCCATAACCGAACCAATATAAAAACCAAGTTCCTTTCCATAACATAACATAAAAGTAACGAACAATCATAGGCCCAGTTAAACAATATAAGACTCAATACCAATGCCAATACTAAGGCTGTCACCAATACTGATCTCGCCCATTCCAACCCATAGTAGTCACACAAGCCACTAACCAAAAGAAAAACATTATCTAATTGGGATATGCCCCAAACCATAGCCAAAACCAATATCCATAAAATAAACCAAGTATGTAAAGACATCCAGGATATGTAATGGAGCCTTCCAAAATATGAAAGATCACCACTTTAATCTAGTAGCTGATCCCGATCCGATCACTATGTAAGATGAGTCGAATGGATGATTCCTACATCACGTAGGATACAGTTACCCGAAGATGGGTTACCCGGTGAACGCTAGCATAAAATCAGGATAAGGATAAAATAATGATATCAAGTAAAACCAAGTAAATCAACTATATACATACAAACCATGCATATATATATATTTATATATATAGCCATGCCGGGAAAGTGATCCGGGTTTAGCATGCCTTTAAATCCATTAACCTGCGTATGTGTACCTTAACTGCCCTAGAACGTCCTACGTGCTATATAGGTCTAGTCTAACCCCCTGAACGGTCCCCGATACATGTAGCCTCATGAACCGTAGATACCATAAGAGTAGGGGATTCTTGAGCACCCTTAGCTCTCTATGATTCATATGTACGGTGTACTTTTGTGGAGTCCCATGTTTCTATGACCAACTCTTATGTTGGCAAACATGAGTTTCCAATATCTATCTATTGGAATCGCACCATCATGGTTAGCTATCACACCCTACCTAAAACCATTTCCATCAAACCAAACCTTTATTCCAGTATTAATAACCAAGGCTATAAGTAGTGGTATCATCATACCAACTATAGCTTGCAAACAACGTCCTTAGCCCTTAGATTACATTATTAAATTAACTTGGGGAATCACATGTACCCCACAAGTGTTTCATTATTAAGTTTGCTTGGGTAAATCCAATGTACCCCACAAGATGATCATTACCATGTTTACTTGGGGGATTTCCTTGTACCCCACAAGGATGTTTAATTAACCATAACCATGATCCCCATACCTTACCATTTAACTATTTCAAACCATTTAGGGTATTATTACCAAACCATACCATGCAATAGTTCTATTAAAAGTCTAATGACCTAGTAAAAGCATTATTACAGGGATTTTGTCAAACATATTGGAGGCATAGAGTTTCCAAAACCAAATCCGATTACCAATTAACCATAGCCATGCAACCAATTATCCAAACCACCATCAAAGTATGTAATTACATAATTAAAACATGGGAAAACCATAACCAAACATTTATTACCAAAACCCAACATATATTTGAATTCCCCTAAACCATACAATAATCATGCCATGAAAATATTGTATAAAACATACTTTTAGTTGGAACTAACAATGAAGGGGAGTAAACTGCCTTAGATTACGAAGATGATGGGGAGAATTCACCCGTACAAGCCCCAAATTGATCCTCTAGATAAAATCCTAGCGTTCCTTTACCTAAGAGCGGTAGAGTGAATTAAAGAGATTTTCTAAGTGTTTAAAGTAAAAATAATAGGGTAAATGATGTCGAATGTTTAATATAAGTCATGGGGTCCTAAGGAGTTATAAAAGGAAATGTCTAGATTAACCCTAACATAAACTTTATAAAATCCCCACAGTTGGGTATAACTGCACCATACCATCCGTACCCTAGGGTATGAGCGGTACCCTAAATCATAACCTAGGCCTCACCCTATACCCCTAGTCTAGTCAACAAACGACCATGCAAGCTGAAAGGTATTCAAGGGTATGACTTGTACCATTAACCCATAACCATAATAGAACTAAAAGGGGTTAACACTGTCGAACATACAAGTTGGACAATACAACTCGTACCCTATCTCACGACCCATGGTGAGCCACTCGTTCTCAGATCAAAGTTATTTCACTAAGTTTCAAATTAAGTGAAAGAAAACCCAACCATACGACCAACCACCATACGACTTATACTTACCCAAGTCATTCCCATTTTGGAAACCAATCCAACCCACCAACAAATAATGGTTATCATATGAGCAGAGCATACCAATTGCACCCCATTATATGACTTGTACTATGAGTCTTATGGTATACAGTGTGTCCAAAACCCAACAAATTTTCTAAGGTTCCAAAACCCAAGGTGTCAGTCTCCCCCACTAGGATCATTGGCCCATGAATGATGGAAATGGTAGGTAAAACACACGCATGATTAATTTGCATTATCAAATATCAAACCAATCTTTAACAAAGTTAGAAAACAAAGATATGATCAAGAACACATGCCTTTCACACGAATATCTGGAGTTGAAAGCAAATATGGATACTTAGACTTCATGTTCGCTTCCACTTCCCATATAGCCTCTTCCACTTTGTGGTTCCGCTATAGAACCTTAATCAAGGCCACATCCTTGGTCCATTACCAATAAACCTGCTGATCCAATATCTAAACCGGGACCTCTTCATAAGATAATGAATCCGATATATCCAAACTTTCCAAAGGAACCACTAAAGAAAGATCACTGACACTTTTTTAACATATAGACATAAAATATCAGATGATTGCAGCTCAAACTTGAAGGAAACTCTAATTCATACGCCATATTACAATCCCTCTGCAAAACAATATAAGTACCTACAGACCGAGGACTGAGCTTCCCCTTTTTACCAAACTACGTCACTCATATCATGGGAGATACCTTTAGGAATACCTTTTCCCCAACCTTGAATACCAAGTCTTTATGCCTTATATATGCATAGGCTTTTGATGACTTTGGGAAGCCCTAAGCCTATCCCAAATAACCTTTACCTTTTCCATAGTCTGATAAACCAAATCTGAACCGAACATATCAACCTCACCAATCTTAAACCACCCAATAACAGATCTACACCTCCTACCATACAATACATCAAAAAGGCCATCCCAATGCTAGAATGATAGCTATTATTGTAAGAAAATTAGACCAATGGTAGATGCTAAACCTAATTGGCACCATATAATCACACACGTATGAAGCATATCCTCCAATATGTGAATAGTCCTCTCTGCTTTCCCATTATTCTGCAGATGGAAAATAATATTAAGACTAACCTTAGTACCTAATCCCTTCTAAAAAGACCGGCAGAAGTGAGATAAAAACTACATACCACGATCAGAGATAATAAAAGTAGGTACCCCATGGAGCTTTACAATCTCATAAAGATACAACCTCGTATAGTCCTTAGATAAAAAGTTAGTCCACGCTGGAAAGAAGTCGGCGGACTTTGTCATCCTATCCACGATGACCCAAATCAAATAAAATTGATTTCGAGATGGAGGAAGACCGATAATGAAATACATATTTATTACTTCCCATTTCCACTAAGGAAACTCAATTTCCTGATACAACCCTCTAGGCCTCATGTGCTCAACTTTAATTTGTTGGGACACCATGCATTTTGCCACTAACTTAGCCACATCTCTCTACATACCACTCTACCAATACATTTTCTTGAGATCATGATATATTTTTGTCAAATTAGGATGAACAACATAATGGTTCATGAACCTCAGCCAAAACCGTTTGTCATAAACCATCGACGTCAAGAGCATATAGCCTCCTTTGGTACAACAAAGTATCATCACCAATGTATCAAATTCCATAAAATGTTTACCACCTATATCACCATTTATTTTTATCAAGATAGGATCTATCACTGCTTCTACTTCATCTCTGCACCAAAAGACGACCAAACCACTACTTTTACCACTACACCACCCTTCTTAGAGTCCAAGAGGTAAACTCCAAGATTAGCCAAGTGGTAAATATCCTTAACCAATTCCTGCTTCTCCTTAACCACGTAGCTAAACTCCCCATAGGCAACCTACTATGAGTATCAGAAACCATGTTATCTTACTTGGGTGGTAGTGATGACTCATATCATAATCCTTAAGAAGCTCCAACCATATTCTCTACCTAAAATTTAGCTCCTTCATAGTGAACACGTACTGTAGACTCTTATGATCAAAAATAATATCCAAGTGCACTCTATATAAATAATGCCGCCAGATTTTATATGCAAAAACCACCGCTAAAAGCTATAAATCATGAGTAAGATAATTTTTTGCATGCACCTTGAACTACCTAGATGAATACACAATCACCTTCCAATACTACATTAAAACGCAACTAAGTTCCACTCGAGATGCATCAAAATAAAACACAAACCCCTCATTACCTTCAGGAAATGTCAAAACCAAGTCAAAGTTACCTTATCCTTTAACTTCTCGAAACTCCCCCTACAAGTATCTGACCAAGATAACTTTACCTTTTTAATTCCACTTAGTCAATGGGCAGCTATCATTGAGAAAACTTTGATAAACCATCTATAATACTGTAACATCCCGCACTCTCAAGATGGAATATAAACCATTATTTCTATGTGTAAAGGTTCCAAAAGCCAATAAATCCTATTCAAATTTAGTGTCTTAATCAATTATATAGTGTGGGATTATAGTTGAGCATGAATTGAGATCACAAAGGTCCCCTAACTCAAGGACAAGTCAAAAGCTTGCCTATTGATTGTGTTTTGTGAGCATTTAAATTATGGTCAACTTTAATCAATCATAACTTTTTGTATATCATGAATTATAGGGACTACTATCTATCAAATGAAATATCTTTGAGTCCTCTTTCAAAATCTACCAATTTTTCCTAAATCTGACATTAGAATAAAATATTATGGCCATTTTATAGTGAGCTATCCGAACTATTAAAGTATGATAGAAAGGCTGATGGATCGTCGCGCAAGTGATGAACTATCGCCTAAACCATCGAAACTGAGGCAGTAAGCCCAATTTTGGCCATAAAGTAATGGTTTGAGGGATGGTTTGTCCCCAGGGTGATGATTCATTGCCCAAACTGTCCTGCACCTCTATTTAGCAATCTAAAGCCATTTTTAAAGGGAATTTTGGGTCTTTTCCACCCTTTTCAACACTTTATTACTTCAAATCAAAGCACACAATTCCTTATTCATCCATAACATCAATACTAGGATTTTTTTACTAAGAACAAGGAATCAAAAATCAACCATCAAGTTTAATTTTTTCAAGGAACAAATCAAGATCTGACTCCCACTCTTTAAACCAAGTAATCTAAGATATGTAGGGTTTCTCTAAACTACATGGGCATAACGAAAATGTTTTTAATGATGTTTTGCATGTTGAGAAATCATGAATTTCATTGGATTTTAAATTATGTTTAAAATTTTGCATTAAGAATTCTTTAATGGTATTACTATTTTGGTCTTAAGACCTTCCTACAAATTGATTTGTACTCTTATAAATGTATGTATCAAATTCTATTTGAGTATTTAATTGAGAACATAAAAATATAGAATCCCTCTCTTTTTATAATTTCCCATTCTTTTCATATGATATAGATTATGTCAATGTCGTAATGTATTTTATATTGCTTAGGCCTTCATGGCTCAGGATACTTGTCACGGACAGGGTCTTGGCTTGGGCCATGAAAAATAAGGTATCAAAGCACGATTCATGGTCCTAGGGCTTTTGTGAAATCGGTCGGGTAAAGTCCTAATTATGAGTGTGTAGCATGCCATACTTATAAGTTGGAGGCTACAAGGCATTTAGGAATATCTCTCTTTCTTTATGTTTTAGTTCATGCTATGGAGTCGAAATGTTTCTATCTCATACTCTAATTCATGCTATGGTATCTTCCAAACAAAAGCAAATTTATCCTAATTCTTTTCTTACTCTGATGTTCTTATATATGTCTCATTATTTTGGTGATTCAAGTGAAAAAGATTAGAATATAAATAATGTGGTCCTTTCTTAATGAAATCATGTTTTTTAGCCTGAGGTATTTAAGTATTTTCAGTCCCTTAAAAATTTTATTGTAGATGTCATGCACAAGGGGGATGATGAGTAGCAGAATGTTGGAACTGTACTTCCACTCAAGTAGTAGTGTATGTTATAGTGGCATGACCTATTGGTATGATGTTGTGTCAAAAAGTTGGCAATATGAAGTCATAAGGTTAGAAGTCAAAGTGAGGGGGACTTTTATTTTGTGTAAATAAATATTTTTACTTGTATAACCGTCGATTGAGGGATGATTTGTCATTTCATATTAATAGACTAATGTGGTATTAATATTGGTAGATTGTAAGGTATTTGATAGAGGAAGTGTTTGGCTGTGATTATTATCTATTCAAAACTAGGGAAGGAGCCTGAAGTGGATAGTCATGGTGGTTATAGAAACCTCTTATAGGTTGTGAATAGAAAAGGTTAGATTAGCCAATAATTTATAATTATAGATTCATTGTTGTATGTGCACTTTGTAGGTAGGTAAAATGTATGCTTGGGTATGTAAGTATGATGTGAAAGAGTTAAATATGTAGATAAGATTGAGTTGGATTATGTTATATGATTAGAATCGAATATCCCTATTATAACTTTGCCCCTTTTTAATTATCTTTATTTTAATAGTTGTAAACTTGTACTTCATGTGAGAAGGAATGTAGTTGATTTTGAGATGTAATTGTGATGTCATAGAGGGGTTGCGATTGTAGGTAGTAGTTAAATGAAATGAGTATTTTGAGTTGATTTCCCAATTTGATGGACTAGTATAATATGTTACATGCTTCACCGGTGGTACGTGATTGTTACTAGACTATATGCTTGAACTTTAGATGTACAATGTGGTGGTAAGAGTAATAGCTTAAGGTTAATAATTTATATTTTATGGGAAGGAACTGGCAGGCTTAATGGGATTTGTGAAAGAGTGTAGGTTGGTAATTTATTAAAAGTTAAGAGGTAATTGTGAGGTATATGTGTATATGAGGACTAGTTTTAAAATGATGAATTGTGGGTGAGTTATTAACTGGATAAGGGCAAAGTATATTAGAATAAGTGTCAACCCCTGGTAGTATGGCATTAGGTAAGATTTTATGATATAAGTTATGTGATTAACAATATAATGTTAGAAGGTTAAGTAGTGGAGAGTAGATTATTTTTTGTGATAAGGAGTGGGGACGTGTATGCTCATGAGAATGCAAATTGTAGATTGATGACGATAGAGGATAGTGAAAAATTAAGAGTAGCATTCTGGAAAAGAAGTGCCTTTAGTGTATACTTAAAAATGGAAAGTTTAGCATCTATGTGTATAAATCTTTTGCATACCTAGTTTGTGTTCTTGATATTATAGTATGGAGAAGTCTGTTGATTTATTGTTCGGTGTCCGTTAGAGTTGAATTAAGGAAATATAGACTGGCAATATAAGCCTTGTGTATGGTTTTACAAATTTTGGTAAGTTGTAAGTTATGTAATTAGTGGTGTAAAGCGAGTATTCTAAGGAGTTGAAGATAGAGTGTTAAGTGTTTAGAAGCGTGGGTGCCCATGCCCATAATGATGTTAGTCATAAGTTAATGATTTTGGGGTTAGAGGAAGTAATGCTTAGTATACCTGAGGGGGGTGTCCCAGAAAGTATTTATTGTCTTTATGTTAAATTATTGCGGGATGTTGTGCTCCTTTGTATACCGATACCCCCTATTATATTTTAATTTGTGATTATAGATTGATAAGAAGTTGTGGTCTCAAGTCTAGGATTATGACTTTGATCTAAGGGGGAGATGGTGAGTTAAGGTAGTTTCTAAATTTTCTCATTGTGGAATGTTAGGAAACAGACATGATAAACCTACTCCTATTAAGCATGTTCCTCTTACTTCAGTTTAAGAGTTCATTCGACCAATGTCTTATGTTTTTAAGTCCTATCGATGTCTAAGTTTAAGTTATCTATGTAAATCACATCATGTTTCGATGTCCAAAGAAGAAGAAATAATGTCCCTCAATGACCTAATACTCCAAGTATCCAAGCCACATGTTATGTTACTCATGATCCAAACCTATGTCTCATAGCATGCTTGGTACTAAGAAAATATGTTTCTATATGTCACTGAATCTTTTTATGCCAGAATTAGCCAAAGCGATAAAGTTGTGCAAACTTATTACTATTTTAGCTCTGAAAATGAGAAGCAATAACTTTAAGTATTAATCTTTATCTCAATCATTGACTTTATGAATTTGGCCCTTATATTATACAAATCATGAGAGATGTGCACCCATGTTTCTCACCGTAGTCTTTCCTAAGAAATCTTTTTATGTTGTGGTTATGCCGAACGACTGTTTACTTATGATCTAGAAACTAGATATCTGAATCACCCCATCTCTATTCTATCGTATCTTATCTTTATATCATTGAGTTGTGAAGTAAGTATAACCTATGGTATAACAAGTGTTACTTTCATTCATAATGATTGTGCTTGGGTCCCTCATTGACCCTCCATATATTAGAGTGATGGTGGTTTTGAAATTGTAGTAATGCGTTAGGTAGGGCAGTAGATGTTCTTGAAGATGAAAATCTTAAGGTGATACCTTAAGCTAAGGTTAAAAGAGAAGAGGGAAGAAGGAGACGAATTCTCGTTATGTAAAATAGTTTGGAGTAAAGTATATGGAGAGAATCTTTTTGAGAATGATTGAATTTACCGGTCTTAGTAGAGAGATCCACGAAGCGGGGTGTCATAATGATATGATTGAATTTAGTGTTTGGTGAAGAAATAAACCAATGTGCCATGTTTTTAGTATTCCTTGAATTAAGACTTGAGGTTATTGGATTATAATAATGAGGTGAGGTGATTTCTTAGTGTGAAGTAGAGTGCAGGGTCCCATGGTTTAAGTTAGCACCTCTTTCCTTTAAGTTGGGCTTAAGCATAGAAGTAATACACGGCAAGACACAGTCCTTTTCTTTAGATGTGTTATGGGATAATTGTAAGCTAGAGATAATGAAGTCTATTGATTAACATTGGGGCATGGATAATTAATGTCTCTAAATGTAAGGTCCATTCATTGTATCTTGTAAGGTGGAGAATACTTCTAAATCCTGTCTCCTGCGAAATCTCATTTCATGATTAGTACCGATGTAAATAGGGCCTATTATCAGTGAATAAACTCATTGCTTATGTTATGATGATAATGATTCATAGAACGCATGTGGAAGGTCATCCCTATGTAAAGTTTCACTACCTCATGCTTCGTGCTTACCCGTTTGGCTAGAGGTTATCACGAAACTCTTTTGATGCCTTTGCATATTTTATTACGTAAAAATTTTCAATGCAAGGTTACATTCCTTATTCAATACCTTTAGAGTTTCAACAAGTCCCTACCCATCATTCAAGGATGAATGATCTCAAGGGGGATATAATGTAACGCCCCGCACTTTCGAGTTGGAATGTAAAATATCATTTCTATGTGTAAATGTTCCAAAAGTTAATAAATCCTACTCAAATTTAGTGTGTTAATCAATTATGTAGTGTGGGAATATAGTTGAGCATGAATTGATATCATAGAGGTCCCCTAACTCAAGGACAAGTCGAAAGTATTCCTATCGATTGAGTTTTGGTGATTGTTTAAACTTGGGTCTACTTTAATCGATCATAACTTTGGAGTATACAGAATTTGAGGGCCTACTATATATAAAATGAAGGGTCTTTGAGTTCTCTTTCCAACACCACCAATTTTTCCTAAATTCGATATCAAAGTAAAAAGTTCTGGCCATTTTACAGTTAGCTATCCGAACTGCCAAAGTACGATGGGAAGGACGATGGACCGTTACCCAAACCGTCATAATTGAGGTAATAAGCCCATTTTTTGGCCACAAAGTGACAGTTTAAAGGACGGTCCGTCCCCAGGGTGGCGGTTCATCTTCCAAACCATCCCACACCTCCATTTAGCAATCTAAAGTAATTTTTAAAGTGACTTTTAGTTTTTTTCCACCCTTTTCAACACTTTATTACATCAAATCATAGCAGATAACTCCTCATTCATCCATAACATCAAAACTAGGATTTTTTTCCCCAAGAACAATGAATCAAGAATCAACCTTTAAGTATAAGTTTTTGAAAGAACAAATCAAGATCTAAATCCTACTCTTTAAACAAAATAATCTAAGGTAAGTAGGGTTTTCCTAAACTACATGGATATGGTGAAAGCGTTTTAATGATGTTTTGAATGTTGAGAAATCATGAATTTGCAATGTGTTTTGAATTATGTTCAAAATCTTGCATTATGAATTCTATAATGGTATTACTATTTTTGTCTTGACGTCTTCCCCCAAATTGATTTGTACTCATATATATGTATGTATGAAATTGTGTTTGAGTATTTAATTAAGAGTATGAAAGTGTAGAATCCCTTTCTTGCTATGATTTTCCATTCTTTTCATACGATATGGATTATGTTAAATGCATATTGATAAGCATGATACAAATGTCTTGATTCTTGTTTATGACTTGATTATGGTTTTAAATTGAAGAGAGTGGGTTTTATATTGATAAATGTTGAAGATATATAATAAAATAATTGCATGGTTTGTCAAAAATACAAGACCACCACATGTTTGTTGAAATATTGCAAAAAGAGATTTTTCGCATTGTTTAACATATGTTTTGAAGTATGGATTCTCTTGAACTATTTGAATGATATGGTGGTCCAAACTTTATGTTTTGAAAGAATAGTGGTAATATGATAAGGTATGGCTTAGAGAATATGATTTGCAAGTCTTGGTATAACGATACCAAACAAATAAATACCATAATAGATTCAGAATAAATTGGAATATATCTCTTATTCTGATTTTTAGATTTACAATTCAAAAAGATGCATGATTTTAAAGAACTAAAATTGGGCTTAAAGAGAGTTAGATGGTTACCTAAAGAAAGTATGAGTTTAAAGACTCAATGCTAAAAATCGTGATTTGCCGACACGGGATTATAGTACCATGCTTCGTGATCTTGTGCACCTTAATTCATGTCATCATAAATTGGGGCTATCGTTTGGAGCCTTGCTTTGTGATCTTATGTACTACCATGATATGTTAATTTGATTGGAGATTTATGTACCCTGTTGTGTGATCTTGCATGTCCCCCTTATAGATACTCCAATCCTTGTGGCAAACTTAAATTTGGGGCTTGGCCGCCGAGTCAAGAATGGATTCCATATAGCCTGAGGAATTATAGATTGTAAGGTGTACTATCTATCTTTGAAGTAAGATAATTAGTGAGTCATGGATTCAAAGAAATGTTTCAAAGTCTTTAAAGTATGCACATGTGTTTTCATACAACATATGTAATATATTTTATGAATTTCTCTCATATATGTTATATATAAAGATATTATTTTGGATTGCTCTGCATACCAGTACAATTGTCTTAACTCCCAATATTTTAGGATCTGAGGCTCAGTCTAGAGGTCTTACTAAGTCGTAGTATTTTTCAGATAGAAGTGAAGTATGTGCGGTTGGTAAGCCTTCTTTATTCTTGAAGGCCTATTTCTTTTCAATCATATGTATTTTATCTTAGTTTAGGTCCACTAGTGTCTTGTCCCAGTTTCAAACATTGTTGTGGATTTCATATGTATTAAAGATTTTGCAAACTGAAACAAATGTTGTCTAGATATTGATGGATTTCTTTCTATATTATCAAATTAAACTCAGAGTATGACCATGATTCTGTAATGTCTTTTATTTCTTCTATCCTTATTATGTGAATACTGTGCATAACTACCAAATATAGATGGGTTCTTAGGCCTCCATAACTCGGGATGCTCATCACGGCCAGGGTCCCAGCTTGGGTTATTACAAACTTGGTATCAGAGCATAGTTCATAGTCCTAGGGTGTCTGTGAAATTGCATCAGGTAAACTCCTGGTTATGGGTGTACTGTGTAACACTCTTATAAATAGGAGGCTACAAGGCATTTAGGAATGTTTCTCTTTCTTCATGTTCTAGTTTGTATATTGGAGTCAGAATATTTTGTCTCTCATACTGTAGTTTGTGATATGGTGTCTTCCTTACGAAAGCAAAGTTATTCTAATTCTTTCCTTACTCTGATGTTCTTAGATATGTCACATTATTGCGGTGATTCAAGTGTAGAAGCTTAGAATATAAATGATGTGGTCATTTCTGATTTAGTCATAAAATATTATAAAATTGTGCAAGGACTAGAGAAGATTTCGTTATTGTTTTAAATGTAAACTTTGATCCTGATGAAATCATGCTTTTAAACCTGAGGTATTTAAGTATTTCCAGTCCCTTTCAAATTTTTTTTTACGGATGTCATGCATAAGTGGAATGATGTGTAGTAGAATGTTGGAACTATACTTCTAATTGAGTAGTGGTGTATATGAAAGTGTCATGACCTATTGGTAATGAGATTGTGCCAAGAAGTTGGTGATATAATATCACAAGGTTAGAAGTCAGAGTGAGGGGGACTTTTGTTTTGTCTAAATACGTATTTTTAGTTGTATAACCATTAATTGAGGGATGATTTGTCATTTTATATAGATACGCTAATGTGGTAGTAATATTGGTAGATTGTGAGGCAGTCAAAAGTTGAAATGTTTGGTTGTGATTATTATCTATTCAAAACTAGGGAAGGAGCCTGAAGTGGATAGTCATGGTGGTTATAGAAATGGCTTATAGGTTGTGAATGGAAAGGTTATATTAGCCAATATGTTATAATTATAGGTTCATTATTGTTTGTGGAATTTGAATGTAGTTTAAATGTATGCTTGGGTAAGTAAGTATGATGTGAGAAAGTAGAATATGTGGATAATATCGGGTTGGATTATGTTATATGATTAGAATCGAATATCTCTATTATGACTTTAGGCCCTTCTAATTATTTTTATTTTAGTAGTCATAAACTATTACTTCATGTGACAAGGTATGTAGTGGATTTTGAGATGTAATAGTGATGTCATGGAGGGTTGGGATTATAGGTAGTTGTTAAATGAAATGAGTATTTTGAGTTGATTTGACAATTTGATGGACTAGTATAATATATTGCATGCTTCACTAGTGGTACGTGATTGTTGCTAGACTATTGGCTTGAACTTTAGATGTAAAATGTCATGGTAAGAGTAGTAGCTTAAGGTTAATGATGTGTATTTTTTGGGAATGAACTGGTAGGATTAATGGGATTTGTGAAAGAGTCTAGGTTGGTAATTTATGAAAAGTTAATTGGTAATTGTGACGTATATGTGAATATGAGGACTAGTGTTAAAATAATGAATTGTGGGCGAGTCATTAAGTAGATAAGGGCATAAGTATATAAGAATAAGTTTCACCCCCTGGTAGTATGGAGTTAGGTGAGATTTTATGATATAAGTTATGTGATTAATGATCTAATGTTAGAAGGTTAAGTAGTGGGGAGTGGATTTTTTTATGTGATAAGGAGTGAGGATGTGTATGCTCTTGAGTCTGCGAATTGTAGGTTGATAATGATAGAGGATAGTGAAAAATTAAGAGTATCATTCTGGGAAAGCAATGTCTTTAGAGTATACTTAAAAGGGCAAAGTTTAGCATTTATGTGTATAAGTTTTTTGCATACCTAGTTTGTGTTCTTGATATTATAGTATGGAGAAGTCTGGTAAGTTGTTGTACGGTGTCCGTTATAGTTGAATTGAGGAAATATAAGTTGGCAATATGAGCCTTGGGGGTGGTTTTACAAATTTTGGTTAGTTGTAAGTTATGTGATTAGAGGTGTAATGCGAGTATTCTAAGGAGTTGAAGATAGAGTGTTTATGTGTTTAGAAGCATGGGTGCCCATGCCCATAATGATGTTAGTCATGAGTTGATAATTTTAAGGTTAGAGGAAGTTATGATTAGTATCCCTGAAGGGGATGTCCTAGAAAGATTTTAGTTTCTTTATGTTAAATTATTGAGGGATGTTGTGTTCATTTGTATATTGATACCCCCTATTGTATTTAAATTTGTGATTATAGATTGATAAGAAGTTATGTTCTCAAGTCTAGGATTGTGACTTTGATCTAAGGGGGAGATGGTGAGTTAAGGTAGTTTCCGAATTTTCTCATTATGGAAAGTTAGGCAAGAGTCATGATAAACCTAGTCCTATTCAAGCATGTTCCTCCTACTTTAGTTTAATAGTTCATTCCACCAATGTCTTATATATTCAAGTTCTATTGATGTGTATGGTATGAGTTCTCTATGTAAGTCACGTCATGTTCCGACATCCAAACAAGATGTAATAATGTCCCTCAATGACCCAATACTACAAGAATCCAAGCCATATGTTATCTTGCTCATGATCCAAGCCTATGTCTCACAACATCCTTGGTACTAAGAAAATATGTTTCTGTATGTCACTGAATCACTGTATAGCCTAAGCGATAAATTTGTGCAAACTTATTACTATTTCAGCTCTGAAAATGAGAAGCAATAGCTTCAAGTATTAATATTTATCTCAATCATTGATTCTATGAATTTGACCCTTATGTTACACAAATCATGAGATATGTGCAACCATTTTTCTCATCATAGTCTTTCGTAAGAAATCATGTTGTGTTGTGGCTATGCTGAATGACTCTTTACTTATGATCAGGAAACTTGATATCTGAAGCATTCCGTGCCTATTCTGTTGTAGCTTCACTTCATGTACTTGAGTAGTGAAATAAGTATAACTTATGGTCTGACAAGTTTTATTTCCATTTATGATGATTGTACTCTGGTCCCTTAATGGCCCTTCATAAGTTAGTGTGATAGTGGTTGTGGAAGCGTAGTAATGTGTTAGGTATGGGAGTAGATGTTCTTGAAGATGAAAAACTTGAGGTGATTCCTTAAGCTAAGGTTAAAAGAGAAGAGGGAAGAAGGAGATGAATTCTTGTTATGTTAAATAGTTAGGAGGGAAGTATATAGTGAGAATCTTTGTGAGAATGATGGAATTTGCTGGTCTTAGTAGAGAGATCCATGAAGTAGGGTGCAGTAATGATAGGCTTGAATTTTGTGTTTGTTGAAGAAATAAACCAATGTTCCATGTTGTTAGTATTCCTTGAATAAAGACTTGAGGTTGTTGGATTATAATGATGAGATGAGGTGATTTCTTAGTGTGATGTAGAGTGCAAGGTCCCATGGTTTAAGTTAGAACCTCTTTCCTTTGAGTTGGGCTACAACATCGGCAAGACACAATCCTTGTGGTTAGATGTGTTATGGGAGACTTGTAAGTTGGAGATGATGAAATATGTCGATTAATATTGCGGCATGGATAAATAATGTCTCTAAATTTAAGGTCCATTCATTTTATCTTGTAAGGTGGAGAATGCTTCTAAATCCTGTCTCCTACGAAATCTTATTTCATGATTAGTACCGATGTAAATACGGCCTATGATCACCGAATAAACTCATTCCTTATGTTGTGATGATAATGATTCATAGAGCTCATGTGGAAGGTCATCCCTATGTAAAACTTCACTAATGCGTTTCACTAGAGGTTATTATGAAGCTATTCGATACCTTTGCATATTTTATTGAGTAAAAATGTTCAATGCGAGGTTACGTTCCTTATTCAATACCTTTAGAGATTCAACAAGTACCTACCCATCATTCGAGGACGAATGATCCCAATGGGGAGACAATGTAACACCCCTCACTTTCGGGTTAGAATGTAAACCATCATTTCTATGTGTAAAGGTTCAAAAAGCTAATAAATCCTATTCAAATTTAGTGTGTTAATCAACTATTTAGTGTAGGAATATAGTTAAGCATGAATTGAGATAATAGAGGCCTCCTAACTCAAGGACAAGTCGAAAGCTTTCCTATCGATTGGGTTTTTGTGAGCGTTTAAATTTTGGACAAGTCAAAAGCTTTCATAACTTTTTATATATAACTAATTAGAAGGCCTACTATATATCAAATGAAAGGTCTTTGAGTCCTCTTTCCGACGCCACCAATTTTGCCTAAATCAAATATTAGAGTAAAACGTTATGGTCATTTTACAGTGAGCTATGCGAACTGCCAAAGTATGATGGAAACGCCGATGGACCATTACGCTAGCGATGAAACGTAGTCCAAACCATTGCAACTGAGGCAGTTAGCCCCTTTTCTAGCCATAAAGCAAGGGTTTGAAGGATGGTTTGTCCCCAGGGTAACGGTTCATTTCCCAAACCATCCTGCACCTCCGTGTAGAGATCTAAAGCCATTTTTAAAGGGACTTTTAGGTCTTTTCCACCATTTTCATCTCTTTATTACATCAAATCAAATCACATGACTCCTCAATCATCCAAAACATCAAAACTAGGGGTGTTTCCCCAAAGAACATAGAATCAAGAATCAACCTTTAAGTAACTTTTTCAAGGAACAAATCAAGATCTGAGTCCTACTCTTTAAACCAAGTAATCTAAGGTACGCTGGGTTTTCCTAAACTACATGGGCATGCTGAAAACATTTTTAATGATGTTTCGAAAGTTGAGAATTCATGAATTTCTAATGGGTTTTGAATTATGTTTAAAATCTTGCATTAGGAATTCTTTAATGGTATTACTGTTTTGGTCTTGAGGTCTTTCCCCCCAAATTGATTTGTACTTGTATATATATATGTATGAAATTGTGTTTGAGTATTTAATTGAGAGCATGAAAATATAGAATCCCTCTATTCCTATGATTTTCCATTCTTTTCATACGATATGGATTATGTCAAATGCATTTTGAGAAGCATCATACAAAATATCTGGATTTTTGTTTATGACTCTATTATGGTTTTGAATTAAAGAAAGTGGGTTTTACATGTCAATAAATATTAAAGATATATAATGAAAAAATTCCATGGTTTGTCAAAAATACATGACCACCATATGTTTGTTGAAATATTCAAAAGAGAGATTCTTTGGATTGTTTAACATATGTTTTGAAGTATGGATTCTCTTGAACTGATTGATAGATATGGAGGTCCAAACATTATGTTTTGAATGAAGAGTGGTAATATGATAAGGTATGGCTTATAGAATATGATTTGGAAGTCTTGGTATGACAATATCAAACCGATAAATGACATAATAGATTCAGAATAGGTTGGAATAAAGATATTATTCAGATTTTCCGATTTAGAGTTCAGAAAGACGCATGATTTTAAAGAACTAAAATTGGGCTTAAAGAGAGGTAGATGGTTACCCGAAGAAAGTATAAGTTTAAAGACTCAATGCTAGAAACCGTTATTTGCCGACACGGGGTAATGGTACCATGCTTCGTTATATTATGTACCTTATTCATGTCATCCAAAATTGGGGCTATGGTTAGGAGCCCTTCTTTATGATCTTGTGCACTACAACGACATGTTAATTTGATTGGGGATTTTGGCACCTTGCTGTGTGATCTTGCGTGTCCCCCTTATAGATACTCCAATCCTTGCGGTAAACTTAGATTAGGGGCTTGTCCACTGAGTCAAGGATAGATTCCATATATCCCATGGAATTATAGATTGTAAGGTGTACCATCTAGCTTAGAAGTAAGATAAGGAGTGAGTCATGGATTCAAAGAAATGTTTCAAAGTCTTTAAACTATGTACATGTGTTTTCATATATCATATGTAAAATGTTTTATGAATTGCTCACTTATGTTATATATAAATACATTATTTTGGATTGCTCTGCATACCAGTACAATTGTATTGACCCCCTATATTTTAGGGTGTGGGACTCAGTCTAGAGGTCTTGCAAAGTCGTAGAGTTTTTTAGACAGAAGTGAAGTGTAAGCGGTTGGTGAGCCTTCTTTATTCCGAAAGTCCTATTTCTTTTCAGTCATATGTATTTTATCTTGGTTTACGTCCACTGGGGGCTTTTTCGTAGTTTCAGACATTGTTGTGGATTTCGTATGTATTAGAGATTTCGCAGACTAAAACAGATGTTATCTAGATGTTGATGGATTTCTTTTTGTATTATCAAATTGAACTCAGAGTATAACCATGATTCCGTAATATCTTTGATTTCTTCTTTCCTTATTATGTGAGTATTATGCATGACTACCAGATGTAGAAGGGTACTCGGGCCTCCATGGCTCGGGATGCTCATCACGACTAGGGTCCCAAGCTTGGGTCATGACAAATACCCAACCAAACACATAAAGGTCTGAATATAGGTTGGAGTCGTGGTTCTATACCACCTTTTAACCGCAACCACTTTTTGCGGATCCTACCATGATCCCCTCACTACAAATAATATGACCAATAAAAATAGCATTCAACAGATCTCACACTTTGAGAATTTGGCATACCACTGCTGCTCTTTCAAGGTTTGGAACACCACACAATGGTCATTTGCATGATCCACCTCACTTTTAGAATACACTAAGATGTCATCAATGAACACAATGACAAAAAGATCTAGAAACTACCTAAAAACCTTGTTCATCATCCAAAAATGCCACCGAGGAATTAGTCAAACCAAATGAAATCACCAGGAACTCAAATTTCCCATACCGAGTATGAAAAACTGTCTTAGGGATATCCTCCTCCCTAATCATAAGATGATGATCCAAACCGAAGATATATCTTAGAAAAGAATTTGGCACATTCCAACTGATCAAACAAGTCATCTATCCTTGCGAGAGGGTACTTGTTCTTAACCCTCACCTTATTGAACTGTCAATAATCAATGCACATCCAAAGGGAACCATCCATATTTTGCACCAATAACCCCGGTACACCCCAAGGGGATACACTACGACGTATGAAACCCTTATCCAAAAGATCCTTAAGTTGCTCCTTGAGTTCTCTCAACTCAGAGGGTGACATTCTATAAGGAGGAATAGTTATTGGATAAGTGTCTAGAACCAAATCAATACCAAACTCATTCTTCTTATCTTGAGAAACACCTAGAATATCATTTGGAAGGACATCAGGAAACTCATTTACTACCAGAACTAAATATAAAGAAGGACCTTCCGAGTTGGAATCTATAACTTGGACCAAATGATATAGACACCATTTCGAGATTAATCTCTGAGCTTTAAGATATGAAATAAACCTCCTTGTAGGAGCTAGGGAACCACCATCCCACTCGATAACCAGTTAGCCAAGGAACCTAAAGACAACCTTAAATGTCGAACAATCTAAGGACACATAACAAGAGTGTAACTAATCCATCCCCATAATGACATCACAATACACCATATAAAGATTAAACAAATATAACAAGGTCTTAATACAACCAACAGATACCACACACCCCCTGCACACTCTCTTAGCAACCAAAGAGTCACTTACCGAGGTTGAAATAAAAAAAGAATCTGAAATAACCTCCAGATCAAAAACAAAATACAAAGCCACAAAAGGGGTTACATCAAATAAAGTGGACCTCGGATCAAGCAAATAGTACATGCTATGAGAAAAGAGTTGTAACATACCAGTAATGAGATCAGGTAATTCCTTGGATTCCCACCAAGTAGCAAGAGTGTTTAACCAATTCTGACTTGCACTGGTAATAGAAGTAGAAATAGATAAGAAGTAGCACCCATCGATGCAGTAGCAGAACATGAAGCAACCATAGCCTTACTCTCTCCCAAAGCACCCTTACCGACTGGATAATTTATAACCATATAGCCTGGCTAACCATATTTGAAACATCTATACCTCATCTCGTCACAGAAACCCCTATGCAACCTACAACAGATCTGACACAGAGGGAATGATGAGGTCGACTGAATCCCACTTTCCTGATATTAGGTATCCTATGTATTGAAATTATCTCCACACTACTGACGCCTATAACCTGACTATTATAGGTAAAGAGCACTAGTTGTAGAGAAGAAACCAAAACTCCCCCATTTCTTATTTGTCCACTTATTGCCATCTCCACTACTTTGTTGTTTCCCACTACCTTTTCTGACCTGAACTTCTAACCTTTCCTTTCTCCAAACTCAGTCTGTTTTCTCTTTTCTTCCTTTACCTATTGAATATGAACCACCAAACTAGAAATATCTATATCTTTGATCAGCAAAGCAGTGTTTCTTTAAAAGATCAAATCCTGAGATAATCGAGAGGTTAACTTTTTCTTCCTTGCTCTTGTAAATGACACCAATTTTGATGTATACCTTGACAGCGGACAAAATTTCAAGGTATATTTCTTGACAGACATTTTCCCTTATCTAAGATTGAAAAATTCATTTGTGTTTGCTTCCTTTAACTTTTGAGGAAAGAAGTAGTCCAAAAATGCATTAGATAAAGTCTCTTACAAAGTCAACTTCTCAACATTACCTCTCACCTTATGCCACTCCTCATACCATTGGTATGCCACATTCACTTCTTCCACATTTGTGGCCTGCATCACCTTAAAGATTTTCTCTATTTCATCCCAAAAGCCTAAAGGATCCTCCTCCACCTTTACACCAGTAAAAGTACGAGGATTAATCTTTATAAACTAGCCAACCCTTGTGGCCTTAGCAAATAAAACACCAAATTTATCCCGCAAAATAACATGAATCCATTGGTGAAATTCTACATTAGTCACCTCACCTTGTGGACGATTAGTAGATATTTGTAGAACTCCATAAATATCAGTGACAGGACCCCTAGACCTAGTATAGATCCCCTGAGTTGTAAGATTCCATTAAATAGTATCCCCAGTTGGGACAAAAGAGTACATTGTGTCTCATAACATCGAGGCATGATTGATAAAGCAAAAAAACCAGGATTAGATAAGATTCCAGGATTTAGACTCCAAGCTTGAAAATAAAATAACAAGAAAGTTAAACATTAATAAATGCCTTGTAGCCTCTCCCTTATTAGAGTGGCATGCTACACACCTTTAAAAGAGAATCTACTCGACACGGCTTGTGGACTCCGAATTGACCATGACCTTGGCTCTGATACCAACTTGACATGACCTGACTCAGTTCCTAATCATAATAGGTATCCCAAGTCTAACTAGGATCGAAGACCATCCTCAATACCCTTCCAAACCATAAAAATGTATACCCTAAGTCAGATGAATTCCAAACATATAACAAGATAATGTATTTGAACAAACCCAGAATCTAGGATAGGTATTTGACTGTAACTAACCCAAATGAGTCTAACAATCCATTGCCAACAAATAACCATAACCGAACTAATATAAAAACCAAGTTCCTTTCCATAACAGAAGATAAAAGGATGGCACAATCATAAATCTAGTTCAACGGTATCAGCCCCAATACCAAAGCCATACTAAGGCTAGCAAAAATATTGATCCCACCCAATCTAACCCATATTAGTCACACAAGCCTTTAACAAAAAAAAACAATATCCTATTGGGACATGTCCCCAACCATAGGCCAAACCAATATACATAAAATAAATCAAGTATGTAAAGAAATCCATGCTATGAAATGAAGCCTTCTGGAATATGAAAGATCAACACTTCAATCTAGTAGATGATCCTAAATTTTATCTCTAAGAAGGAGTAGTAGAATGCCAATTCCTACATTGCGTGGGGATACATTCGCCTAAAGATGGGTTAGCAGGTAAATGCTAGCATAAACTCAAGATAAGGATATTGCCATCTAGTAAAACCAAGTCAACCAACCATATGCATACAACCCATACATATATATATAGTGATTCCGTGAAATGTAGTCAGGTTTAGCATGCCTTTAAAGCCATTAACCTAGGTATGTGTAGCTAACTATCCTTGAACCCCCCACGAGCTATATGGGTCCAGTGTAACCACCTGAATGGGCCTCAATGCGTGTAACCATATGAAGTGGAGATACCATAAGAGTAGGGGATTCTTGACTACCCTTCACTCTACATGATACATATGTACAGTGTACTCAGAGGATTCATATATACCTTATAGTATCATATATGGTCACTATAACCATCTCTCATGTCAGTAAACATAAGATTCCAGTGACTGTCCATTGGACTCTCACCTTCATGATTAGATATCACAGCTCACCATTATTACACAATTAAAACCATTTTCAACAAACCAAACTTTATTCCATTATTATTAACCAAGGTTATAAGTAGTACTATCATCATGCTGACTATAACTTTTGAGCAATATAATTAGCTAACCTTTTATGTAAAGGGATTCACATGTACCCATAGATTACATTATCAAGTTAACTTGGGGGAATTCCACATACCCCATAAGTATTCTACTATTAAGATTTCTTAGGGGAATCCCATGTACCTAACAAAATGTTTAGTCCGATGTTAACTTGGAGTATTCCCTTGTACCCTACAAGAATGTTTAATTAGACATAACCATGATCCCCATACCTTACCATTTAACCATTCTAAACAATTTAAACCATTTATACCATTAAGGGTCCCATTACCAAACCATACCATGCAATAGTTTCATTAAAAGTCTAATAACCTATTAAAAGCATTATCATAGGCATTTTATCAAACATGTTGGGGGCATAGTGTTCAAACAATAAATTCAATTACCAACTAATCATTCCCATGAAACCATTTACCCAATCTAACATTAAAACATGTAATTACATAATGAAAACATGGGAAAACCATAACGAAACATTTAATAACATAACCTCAACAAATATTTGAAAACCCCAAAATCATACAGTAATCATGCCATGAAAATATTGTATAAAACATGCCTTTACTTAGAACTAACAAGAGAAGGACTAAAATGCATTAGATTATGAAGATGATGGAGAGAATTCATTCGTACAAGCCCCAAATTGATATTTTAAATAAAATCCTATCCTTTCTTTACCAAATAGCCTTAAAGAGAATTAGAGAAAGTTTTGAAGTGTTTAAGAGTAGAATAAAAGGGTAAATAATGTCCAAGTATGATATAAGCCATGGGGTACCAAGGAGTTATAAGGGTAAATGTCAAGATTACCCACAACTTAAACTGTATAAAATCCCCAAAGGTGGGTATGACACCACTACACTATTCCTACCCTAGGGTACAAGTGGTACCCTAACTCATATCCTAGACCTAACCTTATATTACCACACTTGTCAACACAAAAACATGCAAGCCGAATGGTATTCAAGGATACAACTAGTACCCTTAACCTATACCTATAATAGAACCAAGACGGGTCGACATTATCCAACATATGAGTTGGACAATACGACTCGTACCCTATCTCACTACATTATACGACTCATACCTACCCAAGTCGTACCCATTCCAAAAAATAATCCATCCAACCAATAAATAATGGTAGCATACGACAAGAGCATATCAATTATACCCAATTATAAGACTGGTACTCTAAGTCATATGGTATCCAATGAGTCCAAAACCTTAGAAATTTTCTTAGGTTATGAAACACAAGGTCTTTCAAGACCGTACCTAGACTCCTTTCTTATTATGTTCATTAATGACATTCTTGTGTATTCGAAGAGTAGTGAGGAGCATGAAAAGCATTTTAGTGTTCTTCTCCAGACTATAAGAGATAATGTTCTTTTTGTTAACTTCTAAAAGTGTGAGTTTTAGCTTGAGTCAGTGTCATTCCTTGGACACATTATGTCTAAAATGGGTATTATAGTGGACCCGACTATGATTTTGGCGATTAGTGATTGGGCTAGGCCTACGTCTCCATATGAGGTCTGTAGTTTTATTGGTTTCATCAATTATTAAATGCATTTTTAATAGATTTGCTACCATTTTAGTCCCTATTACTAGATTGACTCAAAAGGAAGTTCCTTTTTGATTGTTCGAGGAGTGTGAGTTGAGCTTTAGAAAGCTCAAGGATTAACTTACATAATTTGTAGTGTTAGCTCTTCTAGTTAAGGGTGAGGAATTTAGCATATTTTGTGATGCCTATAGTGTTGGTCTTGATTGTATTTTGATGTTGCAATGTCATGATATTACTTATGCTTCTAGACAACTTATACAGTATGAGGAACAACTACCTCACTCATGATTTGGAATTGGAAAGAGTAGTTTTTGCGCTCAAGATTTGAAGGCATTATTTTTATGGTATGAATTATGAGCTCTTCATTGATAATCGTAGCCTTCAAAATCTTATGACCCATCAAGAGCTTAATGCTTTCCAGTGCAGATGGATGGAGTTTTTAAAGGAATATGATATATCCAATTTGTATTACCTAAGTAAGGTGAATATGGTATTTGTTGACTTGAGTTGTAAGGCAGTGAGTATGAGTAGCTTATCTTGTATATTTGTTTCTCATAGGCCTATCGTATAGGACATTCAGTCCTTAGACAATTTGATTATTCACTCTAATATTTCCAATCCTACTAGGATTTTGTCTTATGTGGAGATGAGGTCCTCCTTATTTAAGAAGATTCCTAATCATTAGCAAAAGGATAACAAGTTGTGTTTTCTCTATAATTAGCTGGTGAGTGGTGTGCCTGGGAGGGATACTATTGATTATGAGGGTATCTTAGGGTTTTAGGGTAGAATTTGTGTTCCCTAGCTAGATAACTTGATTTAGTTGATTCATTATAAGGCTCATAGTTCTAGATATTTCATTCATCCCAGTATGGACAAGATGTATAGAGATTTAAGATAACATTACTGGTGGGATGGCTATTGCTTATGTTTGCACCAATTTAAGGTCGAGCATCAACATCCATTTGGATTGACTAAGAGGTTTCCTATTCCCGAGTAGAAATGGGAATGGATTACTATAGACTTCATAAGTGGTTTACCCTGTACTCCCTTTGGACCTGATGGTATTTGGGTTATTATGGATTGTTTGACCAAGTCGACACATTTACTACAAATTTAGATAACCTTCGATACTGATAGATTAACCCAGATTCAAGAGATAGTTCATTTGCATGGGGTGCCTATTTATATCATATCAGATTGTGGTTAAATATTTACTTTCAGATTTTGTATAGCATTTCAGGAGGAGTTAGGTACTCAAGTGGATTTGCATAAAGCTTTTCATACATGGATAGATGGTTAGTCCAAGTGGACTATTTAGGTTTTTGAGTATATGCTTCGAGCCTATGGTATGGATTTTAAAGGATAGTGGGGTCAATACTTAGCATTGTCAGAGTTTATTTATAACAACAACTATAATTCTAGTATTGATATGGTGCCTTATGAGGCTTTATATGGTAGGAGGTACCGTTCTTCGATAAGGTGGTTTGAGACTTCTAAGGTGAGACCTTATGGTTCAAATTTTCTTCAGGACTCATTAGATAGAGTTAGGATGATTCTAGATAGGCTGAGAGTAGCCTAGAGTAGGTAGATGGCCTATATCAATCTTAGACTCTGTGCCTTGATATTAGACGCTGATGACCGTGTGTTCCTCCATATTTCACCTATGAGGGGTATGATGAGGTTCGAAAGAAAGGGTATGCTCATCCCTCATTATATTCTTCCTTTGAATATTCTCCGTACAGTTGATGAGGTGGTGTATGAGTTAGCCATGCCTCAAAATTTTATAGTTGTTCATTTTGTTTACATGTATCGATGTTGTAAAAGTATATTCCTGACCCATCTCATATGATTATGTGTGAATTAGTCCAGTTAGATGAGAATTTTTTCTTTGTTGATGAACTCATAGTCAATTTGGTTAGTGATGTGAGACAGTTTTCTGCTAGAGAGATTCATGTGGTTAAGGTTCAGTAGAAGCACCTCCCAATTGAGTAGGCTATTTGGCATATCGATAGTAGGATACGAGCCCAGTATCCTCATTTGTTTGGGACTTTAGGTATTTTCTTCATCTTTAACTTTCAGAGATGAAAGTTCCTTAGTAGTGGATATTAACATCAAATCTAAGGTATGATTTTCTTGATTTTGGTGTTGAATTCATAATTGTTACACCCATAACATAAAATGGCTCAAGGCTTGATTTTATCCCCAAATATGGTTGTTTTACTCTAATTTCTTAAGGGTTATAACTCCATAATGGTATTTGAACAATGGGTTGGTCTCAAAAACTCCTTTTCTGTATGTGGGAGCCATTTGGAGATTTTATGTGTCGTTTTGTACCCAAAGAACAATGATACATTATTGGTGTTTTTGTTCTTGTAATAATGCATCGATTAGATAATTGATAGCTTGGCTCATAGAAGAAGCTTTGAGGAAAGGGAAAGCAAAAATTGTTGGTTCGTGAGCTATTTTTACTCAAGGTAGGTTAGGCTAACTCATATTTAGATTGAGCTTTATTGTAGTATAATTATGATATCTTGATAAGATTAGGTGGGGTCTTAGATGTTAAAATGGTAAATTTTAATGATTGGGATTAGTTGAAACGTTTAAGCTATTGAACTTGCTAAGAGCAATATTTGACTCTTAGTCTAGAACACTGGCTAGTTGAACTTGTTGTCTCATGAATAACATGAGCATGCTCTAGTTGCTCTAGTTAGATGGGAGTGACTTTTTTCACTTACCTTATTAGTATGTTGGCCTAGTTTCTAAAGATTTAAATTGAATTTAGGTGTGTGGATGACTTAAGAATAATAATTGAGGAAGAATTGTCCTATAGAACTAGTGTGGATTGATAAGACGTTGAGGTTAACATAACTTAGCCAAATTCTAGGTAGAAGTTGGACTTGTAGAAGAGAATTTGGGGGATTATTAGAAGCAAAACTTTACTACCCTCAAGCTTGAACTATGTAACTTCATTAGTGACTTAGTTACGTGATGAACACCAAGAATATGCTATTTGTGATATGATGGCTAAACCCAGTTAAAGGTTTATTCATATTGTCGATTTAGAGATAATGTGTATCCTTGATTAATTATCTTATTGTCATAATATGGATAGCATTGGAATGTCTTGTGAATTAAATCTATGGTTATGCTATCACTTAACTTATTGGCTAGTTAACTATATAAGCCTTAAATTATGTCACAACTCTTACTGTGATTCACGCTTAATGACCAAGATAATGTTTGCGTAAGAAAATATCTTATGCTAGTATTGTGAACCATATGGGTAAAATAATTATTCTATAAGGCACGCCCTTGAATTATAATTGATTTGTTAATAATCATGACTAAGCTCAGAAAAGTGGTGCTTTCTCATACCATTTAGACATACATGCCCATACATGCACTCATATAATGTAGTGATGATTAATTATGAAGTACCATGATACGTATTTCCTTACAACTTTTACACTCTATTTTTGTGGGCTTGTACTTGTTATTGATTTAGCTACATATGTATTTATTTATCGTTGTCTTAGTGGTTATTGATGATGTAATGATGCCCGATAAATCTAGAGGATATATAGTTGATATGATGATGCCCGATAAATTCAGAGTACATATTAGTTATATGATGATGCCTAGTAAATTCGGAGGATATATTGATGATGTGATGATGCCTGGTAAATTCGGAGGACATATTGATGATGTGATGATACTTGGTAAACTTGGTAGTGGTAATGATATTACGATGATTCCTGGTGAATTCAGAGGATTTATTGATGGTATGATGATGCCCGGTGAATCCGGAGGATCTGTTGATGTTTTGATGTTGCCCATGGAATCCAAAAGAGGTATTGATGTTATGGTGATACTCGGTGAATTCAGAGGATATAATTATGTTATGGTGATACTATGTATAGTAAACATATATGAATATATAGGTATATATGTGGTTATGCTATGGTATTATTAAGTCCGCATGCATACTTGAGATGTGATGTTTTTCTTAGGAATTTGTCTATAATTCTCTATCGTTAATCACTAGTTAAGTGGCATGGGTCTTGTCAATACTAAATAGTGAATAGAAGTAGAACATGCAAAATATTGAGATAAGACTAATTGGCAATTTTAATTATGTATAGAATTAAGAAACTACCTAGTGGATATACTTGGCTTGGATAAATAGTTATGTTATGGAGTTTCACCTACTATAAATGGGTTATGATATAATTAATTGCCTATATAACATAGTTATATTACTTGATGACTAGATGCCTAGAATACTAGTTGGTGGATCTTGTTTAGTTGGTGGATCTCGTTTAGAATACTATAGATATATTTTGATCAATGTCTGAGATTTAAAGTTAGAACAAGAGTGTTTAAAATTAGGTTAACTAGAAATTGACTTGGGAATTTTTAAATTGAGTTTAATTGGACACAATACAGGCTAAATTTTTCATAAATAGGATATAATTGGGCTAGAAGTTAAATAAGTTGGGAAAATTAAGTTGAAGTTTTTTCTATTTAAAATATATAATAATAATAATAAATAAATAAATAAAATCCTTATTCCCAAATTAGATATGAATAAATTATGTAAATAAAATCAGTTACTTTAAAGATAGTGACAATAATAATTTAAAATGAATTAGGCACCTATACATTATAAATACTAATTTTCAAGAAATGTTATAACAATAACAACTATAACAACAACAATAAAAACAATAACAATAATAATAATAATAATAATAATAATAATAATAATAATAATAATAATGATAATGATAATAATAAATTTTGTTAATTTTGAAAATTTCCATGACTAATTTAGTAACTATAATCAAAATTATATAAAAAATATTATGTTTATATAAGTAAAAAATATCTAAAATAAAATGATAGGTCAAATCATATACATAAAAACCATGAATGTGACACATATATTCGTTTGATACAAAAGTAATATGCAAATATTAAAATCGCAAACTAGGACGCATATTGGGAAGTCAAAATTGGATGTCAACATTGATTTCATTTGTTGATTGTACTTTACTATGATTTCTAGGACACATCTAGTGTATGTGTAGTACTCTAAGTTAAGGTAATTTCCTGATTCTATTTGATCATAAACTTGAGAGAACTTTGAGACAAAATCAAAGGATTGAGAGAGAAGAAGTTCAGGACTAAGAAGCCATGCTCAAAGGGGTTCATAATAACCTGAGAACATTGTATCGTCCACTTCAGCATAATTTTCTAGAACTTACAGAGGAAGTTACTACTCGCTTAATGGCTGAGGAAAATACTAGGCCAGCAGCTACCCAATGAGAAGCTAGGGAATAAAGGGTTAGAAAAGATGAGTAATATCATCTATCTATACTTGATGCACGAGACATATTTTAGAAGAAAGAGAGGGGACAACAACCAATCCAACAATATTTATTGATTTATGACAATCCAGAAGAATATTTGGGGTATGGTAAGCCAGTTGATAGATGTAATAATTTCTCAACAGCTGTATCAAGGTACGAAATTTGATATCATAACTACGATGATCCAGCTACTGAAAATGAAGGGGTTGTTTTCTTACATGCCTATAAATGATGCAAACATGCATATTATGAACTTTATGGCGATTTACACTTAATGATATCTGCTTGGGGTTATTCAGGAGTCAATACAACTAACATTATTCCCATTTTCTCTAACAAAGTAAGCTATTTTGTGGTTAGGCTAGTTTCCCCATTGATCTATCACTATTTGGAATGATTTGAGAGCTCTTTTTTTTTATTGATTTTTCTTGCCCTCGAGAATATTTGTAATTGAAAGATTAAAATTATAACTTTTGACAATTACATCTAGAGGAACTATATGAGACATGTTTGACGTTACTAGATTAAGGGTAGAAACTTTCTTGAGATATTCTGCAAAGCCTTGAATGCTAATACTAAGGCTATGAGTCTATTGCGGTAGCATACTTCTAAAATATTAGATAGGATTACTAGAACCAATCAAGGGTGGCATATAGATGTAGTCCAAACTATACCTCCAATTGAAGGATAAAACGGTTGCTATCAAAATATAATAACCCAACTAGGTTAGAGTCGATCGTCCCATTGAAAATACATCATAAATCTTGCTAGATATAGTTGAAATTACCTGGCCGTACAGAAAGTAAACGGGGGGATTTTCTAAAATAATAAAAAGTAACAACAACTAGATGCTTCTGGTTGTAACTAATCTAAGAAGTATACTAGGCTTGTGTTCTTCCTCATTCTAACTCTGTGGATTTATCGTGCACTATCGAATTATTCTAATGCTTTACATGAAGAATTTAATAAGTTATGTACCATCAACTGTCATGTGGAATCATTGATGGATTTTGCCCTTTACCTTTTGAGTTTTAGGGTGTTGCTTTACTAACCCTTATCGTAGATCCTAATTAACTACACCTTTTGAGTCTTAAGTTTTTAGATTATAGGTAATTGTCTTAAGTAGATAGTACAAATAAGCTTATTTCGACAATTAACTCCAGATTACTTCTAAGATCTTGTTTTCCAAATCGCTACCTCCCGATCATGCTTGTCGTGAATACAGGTGGGTTCTTAACGTTGGCCATTATTAAAATACCAATAACAACCAAGAAAAAAATAATACATACAAGAATATTTATCTAGAATGACTTTGCACTTCATCCTGTTTATCTACCAGGGTTCCAACAATCCTAGTTAAGGAAATTAGCCGCTCATAGTTGAGAGACAATTCATGAAATTCATTGACAAAATCATAGAATTAATCTTACAATAATGAAAGAATAAAACCTTAAAGTCTCAAATTGAAGAAAACAACAAAAACAAACAAATAAAAATAAAATCCCAAGATCATAAGTCAATAAAAGAATCAAAAGATGTTTGTGAATGATGTAACTTAGCCCAAAGGTCCTATATACGAATATTCTCTAAATAAATATAATCAAGGTATTTATAGGATACAAGGAAACTATAGAAATCAAATCCTAAACAAAAGAGGAAAACCTAACTAAACATAAATAATAATGAGTAAAAATATCATAGGAATGTATTTAGGTTACATAGAAATCTTAAAAAGAAATCCCAAATGATCTAAAAAAATTGATTCTATGGCCACCTAAGGACTCACCTATGGGTCGTAGGTTGGGGAGGGCATAAGTTGCAGTCCCAAAATTTGTTATCTGTGTTTGAAGCTCTGATACGTACAAACCCACCTAGGCCTAGTAGATGGTAAATACAGGGCCTAGGTGCCAAAGTAGGTGGCCATTATCATATTTTTATTTCGTTGTCTTCTGGTTAGCTACCAATACCTAGTTTCCTACAAAATCGCTCCAAATCATAACAACCCAGAAAAATCACCTTAAATACATTCATATTCTCTAAGTTTAATCTTCATAAGTTCCATAAAACAATGGCACATCAAGACCCTTGCCTTTGAACATTATATGTCCTCAGGCAATAAAACATAAAAAAATAATATGATGATGCTTAACCAAGAGAAACCTATGATACCTATGGCAGTCAGTCATTAAATTTCACTAAAAACACATTAGTCCTAGCCCTGTTCAATACTTTAAAGCCAACTGTGCATATCTATGAAGCACAATAATGTAACACAAAGGAATGAAGCTATGTCATTACAAGTAACAAATAACTATGCATATATACAAGTTACATTACCCAAACAATTAAGTAGCTAGCAAAACAACCCATGTCACCTCGTAATAAATAAGTCCCACTCACTCATATAAAATCATGCATGTCAATGCATAGAACTATCATGAGACTCACTAAAAAGAGAAGTTCCAACAATGCATATCGAATACTATATGATTGCCCTAATTTTCTTTTCCTTAGCTTTCAGACAACCATGTTAGGATCACTATAGGAATTTATTAGTCTTTCAATGTTGCCTTAGGGGCTGGTATGGTACATATGGACATTTTAAGTGACAAAGCCTCCTTGTCACTACACTTACTTTGGGGTCCACTTATCAATAATTTCATATATTCCACCCTTATGTATCCCTTTTTATTCTTTAGTTGCATATTATGGTTGGGTGTGATTTCTTTTATTCTTTCATTTTCTCTTTTTCACAATTTTCTTTTCTTTTCTTTTTCTTTTTCTACCACACCCAACCTTACATTCTATTCCCTTATTTTACACTTCTTCATACCCACTTTGAATATACCCCTATGATAGCCACCCTTAACTTAGGCGATCTGCTTGACTTAAGGTGCACAATATCCAAGTAGGATCAGGAACAAAATAGTTCATTGTAACAAAAATGGTTAGGTGAAAGGTTTAATAAGAAAAAAAGTATATACAAGCTCAAAATAGGGATCAAGGGATACTTATTCACATTCGGAAGGTCATTTAGGCTAAAAAATGACTAGTTTTAAGGACTACCTATGATCATTTCCTAAACGATTATCCTACAACATAGCCAAGGCTTACAGGGCATGTTTTGGATTCAACACCCAAAAGGAAAAAAGTAGTATATCTCACTCACATAGCACAAGGTTTCATCATAAACTACTACCTATCTGTTTTATGCAATTATTTACTATGATTATTATGTTCCTAATTCTAGCGCCATTACAAGATTCACAATAGACACATATATATAAGTATCACATAGTTAAAAACAAATTTTTTAGAGAGGTCATTATCAACACATTATACCAAGTACCTTAGATACTTAGTTTTCTCCTTGTTAAACATAAAACATCACAAAACAAAGTATAATATACCTAAATATATCGTCTCTACTAGGAATAGGAATTTGGGAAAAAGAGGCACATCAACAAAAACCCCAAGTGGACATCAAGAGTCATAAGTAGCCCTACCCTCAACTTAAGACATGCATTATCCCAATGCATTAGGCCACTACAAAACAAGAGAGTCAGAAACATACTTGCAATACCATAGGTGTGCAGATCTGATGTCAACTACATGAACATAAATGAATATACAAACAAGAAAATAACTTATGTTTTCTCCAAAGCAACACTTGTTTTAACATTGCAGTATGACGTGGCTATGTTGGTTACTCAGACTTCACCAACAAGCCTGTGGATAACTTCATTACTCAGACTTCATCAACAAAGACCAAGAGTTAGCCTCCAGTTTTTATCTTTCAACTTTTAACTTATGAATTTCACTTTTAATTATTTTTCTCAATTGTTATTATGCTCAATGGGTGCTGGTTTAAAAATAAAAAACCCATAGATAAGGCATGTTGTACTTCTTGGCCCTTCTATGATGAATGTAATTCTTTGTTTCTGGCTCAACAAATTCAAGAATATATGCATATGTTTCCTCTTTCTTGCACTTTTCATTGGGTTTAGATGGCTCTATCAATATCTTTCTATCCAAACATAATAAGAAAAAATAATTCCAGTGAGGTCCAATACATTTAAACTCTGGAATTACAGTCTTATTTATATCCCAATATAACTCTAGTATTCTCTCCATAATAATGACATTATCCATAAGAGTATTAGAAATTGTTGAATACTCCAACTTCAACTCCTAAAGTCGGCTTTTTAGAATTTTTTTAGTCTCACGCCACTCATAAGTAAGTTGTTAGGCATTACATGCAACAAATTTTTCATTCAACTCTACTTGTAAGGGATAACGTTCAACTTACACATCAATTTAAGAGCAAGGTGGTCATTGTCAATATAATACCTAATAAGAGTTGGGGTTAAATTCATGGGGAACAATGTTAGTGGAGATCAAATTTTCTTAAACAAATGAATACATACTAAATTCAAACCTAGAGTAAGAGAATATAAAAATAGGGGGTTTGAAAGGTGTCACAACTAACATTACTTTTTGGGATTTTATAGTATTAATTCGGGGTTACGAATAACTACAGTATAATCAATTAGGCACAAATCTTGGGGTTATGTTTTACTAAGGGAAGCTAACATAAGTGTGTTTAACAATAAACTTCACTTTTACTAGATTAAATGTGGGTAGGCTCGGTTAGGGGTTTTGGTGCTAGCCTTTTAAGAAAAAACCAAACTATCTCCCATTGATCTTTTGAATACTAAATAGGTATGTTCAAAAATTGGTAACCAAGCTTTAATTTGGGCATCCCTATTTCTATGATGATGCCTAAGTCATAGTCATTCCACAATTTATCCTTATTTTTAAGATGACAAAAAAGGGAACAACTATAATATAATTAATTGTTCACAAATGCTCTTGTCACCTTTCACCCCCTTTTCAAGGATGGTTGAAGGATCTTGGTTACCCACATCTCTTTGTCAAGGGTGATGTAGGAATTAGGAAGTTTGAGGTTTTCACCAACAAATTCCATGTTATTATCAAGCATTTGAAAAACCCATAAACATGAACTACTAATTGAGGCTAATAATAACAACCCGCACACACTTTAACCTTATTCATACATAAACCCAAGAGGAAAAACTATCTACTGATAAGATATATAAGTAAAGATATATCAAAAATCTCCATTGATTTGATTTATAGGAGACTAAGTAAATGTTACTTCAAACTATGGACTGAAATAAATCTTCAATGGGAGTTTGATAATTCTCAACTTAGAAACTACTCTAATGTATTCTTTACCCAAAATTAATACAATATTTAATTCTCCAAGAATGAAGGCTAAGAACTAGAACAATGTTCAATAATTGGGAATTGAATTGAAAATTTCAAAAGAGATAGGGTTGGAGTTCATATGAGGACATTTGGGATCATCTACGTGTATTTACGTTCCTTCTCTTGGGATTTATTTTATTCAAGGGAACGATTGTGGGAACTTATCCGCATTCGCGGCTACCGCGGCCCTAAGGAAAACTATGCAATTGCGGTATATTGACCTGCTTCGCTGACCGCGATAGGGGTAACTAAGGCTAGGTTCTGCTCTTGGACTTCAAACTACACTTGTTTCCTTCTTTTGATCCTTTTCAGCTCACATCCACATATTTTCACCACATTACCTAAATGCCAGCAAAATGTGGATATTAGTGGATTTAATCACTAATATTGTCTTAATTATTCATTCAAAACATTGTAATGTTCTTGAATGATAAATGTGAATGCGTGGTAAATTAATCACTCATCAACACCCCAACTTAAAGCCTTTCTTTTCCTCAAGCAACATTTCCTCTTACCATAAGACAATGCATATTTAAGCCAACATAAGAAGGTCCAATGATCACAATGGTGTCAAGCTTAGTTTCTACCTCAAGTAGCTTTTCAAACATGGGTAAAAATATTTTCTCGACACCCCTCAACATAAAATGCAATACTCAAGGATGAAAAAGTCATCAAAGAGCAACAATGTAAAAATCACCGACACTTTAGGAGTGACTCACTTTTTCAAAGAGCAACAATGTAAAAATCACCGAAACTTTAGGAGTGACTCACTTTTTGACATCAACCACACTATACTCTTTTTTCCTCTTTTTTCAAAAGATGACAAAATCACCCACCTCAACTTGTTCACATGCCTCCTTATAAGAAGGAAAATTTCACACACTAAGCTACTAAATATGCAACAAGGAATTTAAGTTAAAAACTCTCTCCCCCACAAGAACTCTCAATCCTAACAAGTGTCATACCATAGGCTTATCCCTATTTTAAATCACTACAATGAATGTCAATAGTTGGAGATCTCAAGGGACTTTTTGAGCTTATAACGTAGATTAACGGTAGGGTAGGATATCATTTAGGAAAAATCATGTCTTATACCCTCTTTGAACATCTACATCACATTTATTTAATCTAGCTTTTGCTATAGGCCACTTTTTTTGTTTTACAAATGGGCCTACTTTTAATTCTTTGTTTCAACCATTTTTTTACATTTCATTTTCTTGCAAATTTCTTGAAATTCATTCTTTTGTTGGATACTTTCTTCTTCTATTCATTAGTGTCAATTCTTAAGCACGTAGCCACTTACTGTCTAATTTATGGCTCAAAGTTACTTTCGTTAATCTTCAACCCCATCTTATGTTTTTAGCCTCAAGTTTGCATTTTTAAGTTCAAGAAGGGTATGGTTTGAAAAAAGTAAAAAAGTTAAAAAGGTCATGGCTTGAAAAGTCTTTTCCAAAGAAAGGTCCAAAGGCACAAAGTGGGTGACTAGGGGTAACATCTATGCATGGGTAGGTTTTTTAGGCTAAGTGGGTTTCTAATGTCACCAAGGTGGCCTAAAATTATCTCACTAACCAAATACAATCAAAATTTAGCCTTGAGAGACTAATGGGTCAAGTTCCAGATGACAAAAGTGTACATAAGATTTAGACAAATAAACTCACTGCAATAGCATGTGGACTCACCAAGGAGCTTAATTGCTCCTCAAGTTGGAGACAAAAATGAAGTATCTATTAATTTTTACAAACCAAAAATGTTGGATTCACAAAAAGAGAAAAAGATTTGTTACAAGGTTGTTCACTTCCATGCCCTTGATTTTTTAAAAAAATTTTGAACATAAGGGGGTCTTTGCTTTGTGTTTGCACCATGAATAATTAAACCATGGCAATAACCCAAGCCTCTTTCACATATTTTCTCTTAATATGGGCAACCCAACCATATGGCTACTCAAACTTCGCCAACGAAACACATGCAATCCCAAATTCATGATAGCGTGGGTACTTAGACTTCCTTTGCATCAATGGCTCAATGACCTAATCAAGACGCTTTTCCCTTAATAATGTTGGCACTCAATCAATCATAGGGAAAAGCCCGTCCAATAACGCCATAGTCAAAATAAAGCTAAAGCAAAAAAGAAAATCTAACAACATAAACAAAATGACTAATCCATAAAATGTGGGCACCATTAGATTGCCCAAAAATACCAAACCAGAATTAATTCAACATAAAGCATCCATAAATAAAAATACAAAATATCCAAAAATAACTTAAAATCAATAGTATAAAATGCAAACACGGGGAAAACAACCCCAAATCCATAGCTTTTAGTGACCTCACTGCACGACCATGTAATCAACAGAAGAGAGGAAAAAGATGTGCTCCCTATGTATCCATCATGTGATGCTGTCTCCTATAGACTAAGAATCATCATCATCAAAAACATCAGACAACTAAGAAGGTTCCTCATCATCACTCTTGACTTTGGGATAAGGTAGCTTGTCACGAGGTTTCAGGACCTTTCACAGGTCCTTGACCCCTTTATATATTTCGTTGAAGAATTATCCTCTCTTTTTATCCCTTTTATTCATCTTCTCTTAGGAGGTCTAAAGATCCCTGTGAGACTCTACCAGTGCTGAATATTCCCTCTAAAGCCTAGAAACTTTAGCTTTCTGCTTCTTCTGCTCCCCTCAATACTTTTCACAATCTGAGCAGGACACATAAAAGTGACACCTGGTGGATAGCTCTCTTAGACAATGAGGCAAGACTGATACTAGCTTCTTGATGATACTGGTATCAATACCAATGTCTTACAGAGGTCCAATAGCAAATGGTCTAAAAGATTTGGTCTCCTCAGTAATTGACTTGCCCAAGTTAACTTTTTTCTTTTTGCTTTGGCCAGGTGCACCCTCACCCCTGATTTTGAGTGGAGTGGTGCAGAGGCTTGGTTTGACCTAAGTATCTATTTGATACTCCTCTACCTTGTCTCTCCTGCACAACTAAGTAATAAGAGAAGGAAAGAGAAGAAGTGTACCACCCTAAATCTTGAAATGCCTTTCTTTTCAAATATAATCTATACTATGTTTACAGTAATACCAAACATAAGATAGGGTACTATGCGAGCTCCCAAATTCATGACCAAAGTCTTATGTGTGCAA
>NC_061121.1:119594995-119650852 GCF_002878395.1 Capsicum annuum | reverse complement strand
GTTGTTCACTTCCATGCCCTTGATTTTTTAAAAAAATTTTGAACATAGGGGGGTCTTTGCTTTGTGTTTGCACCATGAATAATTAAACGATGGCAATAACCCAAGCCTCTTTCACATATTTTCTCTTAATATGGGCAACCCAACCATATGGCTACTCAAACATCGCCAACGAAACACAAGCAATCCCAAATTCATGATGGCGTGGGTACTTAGACTTCCTTTGCATCAATGGCTCAATGACCTAATCAAGACGCTTTTCCCTTAATAATGTTGGCACTCAATCAATCATATGGAAAAGCCCGTCCAATAACGCCATAGTCAAAATAAAGCTAAAGCAAAAAAGAAAATCTAACAACATAAACAAAATGACTAATCCATAAAATGTGGGCACCATTAGATTGCCCAAAAATACCAAACCAGAATTAATTCAACATAAAGCATCCATAAATAAAAATACAAAATATCCAAAAATCACTTAAAAGCAATAGTATAAAATGCAAACACGGGGAAAACAACCCCAAATCTATAGCTTTTAGTGACCTCACTGCACGACCATGTAATCAACAGAAGAGAGGAAAAAGATGTGCTCCCTATGTATCCATCATGTGATGCTGTCTCCTATAGACTAAGAATCATCATCATCATAAACATCAGACAACTAAGAAGGTTCCTCATCATCACTCTTGAATTTGGGATAAGGTAGCTTGTCACGAGGTTTCAGGACCTTTCACAGGTCCTTGACCCCTTTATATATTTCGTTGAAGAATTATCCTCTCTTTTTATCCCTTTTATTCATCTTCTCTTAGGAGGTCTAAAGATCCCTGTGAGACTCTACTAGTGCTGAATATTCCCTCTAAAGCCTAGAAACTTTAGCTTTCTGCTTCTTCTACTCCCCTCAATACTTTTCACAATCTGAGCAGGACGCATAAAAGTGACACCTGGTGGATAGCTCTCTTAGACAATGAGGCAAGACTGATACTAGCTTCTTGATGATACTGGTATCAATACCAATGTCTTATAGAGGTCCAATAGTAAATGGTCTAAAAGATTTGGTCTCCTTAGTAATTGACTTGCCCAAGTTAACTTTTTTCTTTTTGCTTTGGCCAGGTGCACCCTCACCCCTGATTTTGAGTGGAGTGGTGCAGACGCTTGGTTTTACATAAGTATCTATCTGATACTCCTCTACCTTGTCTCTCCTGCACAACTAAGTAATAAGAGAAGGAAAGAGAAGAAGTGTACCACCCTAAATCTTGAAATGCCTTTCTTTTCAAATATAATCTGTACTATGTTTAGAGTAATACCAAACATAAGATAGTGTACTATGCGAGCTCCCAAATTCATGACCAAAGTCTTATGTGTGCAAGGCAAAACTCTACTTCAAGTAATGTTCAACAAGATTTTGGACTCTACTGTGAAGTTGGGCATGGGGATCCCTCTTTTTGTGTCCACCCAAGATACCTCTCTATAAGGCTACAAAATTCTAGTCGTCCAGGTCCCTGGTTCACAACCCTTTGCCTAAAAGTCATCCCTGTCTGCATCTAGGAGCACATATACTCAGTTTACCTGTTTAACTCCAAAACACACCTTGTTCCCCCTAATCATTATCACTGGTTTTGAGAGGAAGACTATACTGATATTTGCATAGAAATCTCTTACACAGTGCTCATTAGCCTCACAGGGGTCTTGGGAAAAACATATCCACCTGATAGAAGTCTGGAAATGTTTTAGGCACCATCAATGCAGATACCCCTCACTGGGAGTAGTTTGGTCCTTAGGAGGTCACTATAATATTGACTGTGACATTCTTGAGCCATGAAATGGACGTGGTCGTAATCTCCCATGTTGGGTACCTTTAGGATTTATAATTTGAACTATTATTAGCATTTTCATACCAAAACCATGCTAGATCAATCAGATAACCTCATGTGGTAATGTTATGGCAGGTTTTAGGGTGAGAAATGAGCATGCAAAATGTTTGGACTCTGCTGATAACTAGCCTCAATTATGGTGATTTTTGTCCATTCACCGTGATCGTGGATGATTTACCGTGATCACATATCCATGATTACGATCACGATAACTATGATCGCGGTAACTAAGAACATGTTCGACAGTTTCTGCAGTATCACTAAAACCAGATTTTATCCCAAATTTGTATTTTAACTAGTCATATAACCATCATTCTCAAGGAACTTAAACTTAGAATGTGTGAATATATCCTAAAAACTCAAATAAATTAACATGGAATTCATTGGGGTAATAAATCCAACACATGGTGTACACATTAATTTTAACAGTTTTAGGCCTAAATCTGGGTACTCAAGACTTCCCCGTTGATGTGTAAACCTACTAGAACAACTAACCACAATAATAATCACAAAAATGCATGTATTTAGCTTTGAAAAAACTATTACAGAACCCTTCCTAAACTACATGTTTTAGGAATAAAATAATATTAAAACGAGGGATTTAGGACCACTTACCGAGTTGTAGGATCAAAATGAATCAAAATTCACAACTCAGACACTTCAATAAATGCTTAAGCATTAGAAAATTTTTAAGAGAATTTGAAAATAAGGCATAGAGGTGAAAGTTATTCTGATGGTCTTTTTAAAATACATCTAACTGCGATTGTGGTCAGATGTCCATGATCGTGGACATGTTCCTACTGCAATTGCAGAGACGCAAGCCGTTATTGCGGTAACTGAGACCAAATTTTAGGTCCTCTACATTCCCCTGATCAGTCAAAACATGACAATTTGATGCTTTCCTTTTTTAATTTAAATCAGCACTCCCTGTAGCACCATAATATCATGGATTATGAACAACAGAAACAAAATTTACTCTATCTAGAATAAATAAAAGGATGTGTCCACTTTTGTGGCATGATAGGTTTCTTCAAATATTTTGTGGTAGACCACCCCTCCAACTATTATTTGTATTTCCACTTAGATTATTTGAATCTCCATCTTAACTTTTGTGCACTTTGAGTTGAGTGGCACAGGGACAGAAGATTTAAATTTCCAAGATAAAACTCGATAGTGGTGAAGGCATGACACTGGAGCTCTTGTCTCACCACTTTGAAGACTTGAACCTTTTACCCAATTTGACATTAAATATTTTGTTAAGCTCTTTTATTAACAGTGTGAACATCAATAGGACATCTATTGATCTTTGGGAGTTGAGTTCCTTGGCCTTCAAATGTGGGGCTCCCATGTGCTCTTTTGGAATATCAAGCTCCAAAATGTAGGGGTGTTGCTCTTTCTCCTCATTATCTTCTATTTTCTTAGTGAGATGGACTTTTATCACATCCTCTAAGAATATTGTTGAAAAATGGTTTGAATAAGATCTATCCCTTACTTTCATGGTTGTATCCTTGCTAGCATCACCGCCCTGAAATAGGATGAAGTTATCATAAGAGATTGGCTTGACTTCTTCCTTTGACTCTAGCACTATTTCCTAGAATTCATCATCTTCAACTATATTTGGTTTGGTTTGTTGAAAAATCATCAGGGAATCTTTACTGCCAAGCACATAATTGACAACATAGCTTTGTTTCTCTTCTTGGGAAGTAGACAAGGTGATGGTATTTACAAGATTTGTTTCCTTGCTCATTTCTACTATCTTGGTGATCCCCTTCCAAATGCTTTATTGTCTTTATGTAATTCTAGAACATTCTCCCCTGTCGTAGTTACTTGATCCAAATTGGTTTGAAGTATTGCTTCAAAACTATTGGACATGGCATGTTGTTCTTCCATTGTCATATCATGACACCTATCAAACTCATAAGAAGAAATAACAGTTGGGTTGGTACAATTATGGGAGAAGGCATTTGGATAATTACTCAAATGTCCATTTCGAACTACCAAAGTCATATTTATCTGAAGATTCCATACTAATAAATAAAAACAAATAAAAAGCTATATTATAAAAGAAACAAAATAAAATCACAAAGAAATATTTATAAGTTTGACTCAAATAAAGTATGCTAAAATTACAAACTAACTCAATACGCCAAATTGTTCTCCAGCAACAGAGCCATTTTTGATTACGCTTAACTTATACGTCAATTTAAGTGCAAGACGATCATTATAAATAAAATAACCAAACAAGAGTCTAAGTCGAATCTACGAGGAACAATATGAGTGGAAATCAAATTAGCTCGAACAAATGGATACTTACTAAATTTAATACAAGATAAAAAAAAAAAAAAAAGGAAAGGGGGGGGGGGGGTGAAAGGTGTCACAACTAATACTTATTTTTGGGATTTTATAGTTTAAATTTGGTGTTATGAATAACTAGAGTATAATCAATTAGGAACAAATCTTGGGGTTATTTCTTACTAAAGGAAGCTAACATGAGGGTATTAACAATCAACTTCCATTTTAGTAGATTAAATATGGGTAGGCTCGGCTAGGGTTATTGGTGATAGACTTTCAACAAAGAACAAAAATATCTCTCATTGATTCTTTCAGATTCCAAATGGGCGTGTTCATAAATTGGTAACCAAGCCACAATTTCAGCATCCCTATTTATAGGATAATGCCTAAGTTATATCCATATCCCTTTTTCTAAGATGACAAAAAGGGAACAACTACAATCTAATTAATAGTTCACAAATGATCTTGTGACCATCAACCCCACTTTTAAGGATGGTTGAAGGATCTTGGTTACCCACATTCTTTTGTCAAGGATGATGTATGGATTAGGAATTTTTTTAGGCTTTCACCAACAAATTCCATGTTATCATCAAGTATTTATAAAAATCACCAACAAGAACTACCAATTGAAGCTAATAATAACAACCCCCACACACTTTAACCCTATTCATACATAAAACCAAGACAAAAAACTAGCTACTCATAAGATAAATAAGTAAAGATATACCTAAAATCTCCACTGATTTTATTTATAGGAGACTAAGTGAATGTTACTTCAAACTTTGGACTCAAACAAATCATCAATTAGAGTTTTCTAATTCTCCACTTAGAACCTACTCTAATGTATACTCCACCAAAAATTAATACAATATTTTCTTCTCCAAGTGTAGAGGCTAAGAACTAGAACAATGTTCAATAATTGGAAGTTGAATTAAAAACTTCCAAAGAGATAGGGTTTGAGTCTATATGAGGACATTTGGAATGAGCTGCAACCACTTATGTTCCTACTCTTGGGATGCATTTTCTTCTAGGCTGTGATTGTGAGAGCTTGTCTGCGTTCATGAGAGTTTGTTTGCATTCACGGCCACCACGACTGCGAGCAGAGTTACATGATCATGGTATGTTGACCTACTTGGTTAGGTACGATTATTGTAACCGAGGCTATGTTCTACTCTTGGTCTTCAAACTGTACTTCTTTTGTACTTTTGATCTTTTTCAGCTCACAACCACATGTTTTCACCATATTATCTATGTGCCTGCAAAATATAGATATTAATGCACTTAATCACAAATATGTCCTCAATCATTCATTTAAAATATGGTAATGATCATGAATGATGAGTGCAAATGAGTGGTAAATTCACCACTCATTAATAAATGGTGAATATCCAAGCTAGTCCTATCAAACTTTTGGAATAAGCTTATGATTTTTGTTTGCAAGGTGGGTCAATGTTTCCATGGGGATCTCTTTTTGTTCCCACGCTTTATCTACCATACTCCTCCAATAATGTAACATATCAAGAGGATAAAGATCAATAATAAAATAGTCTTGATCACTCCATACTTCCTTTGGCCAAGGTATCATATTAAGAAGAGTAGGCAAACACTATCGTATGCCTAAACAAGAATAGAAAAGAAAAAAACTTGACAACCTCATCATCTCCAATTAGTCAATCTACAAATATATTATATAGCAACGGTGCCAAAATTTTAATATGGCTCAAGTTACACCTCCAATTAAAGGGAAAAATAGTCACTGCCAAAATATAGTAACCCAATTAGGTTGGGGTTGATCCCACATAGAATATGTCAAAACTCTTGCTTGAACAAGTTGAAATCACTAGGCAGTACAGAAAGTAATTAAGGGGAATTGCTAAAATAGTAAAAAGTAAGAACAACTGGATATTTGTGGTTGTAATTAATCTATGATGAACACTAGACTTGTGCTTTCCTTGGCTTCTAACTCTGCAGATTTATTGTGCACTATCGAACTATTCTAATATCTTGCATGCAAAATCTGATAAGTTATGTACTATCTACTATCTTGTGGACTAATTAATGGATTTTACCTTTTACTTTCAAGTGTCAGGGTGTCATTTTACTAATCTTTTTCCTAGATACCAATTAACTATAACTTTTGAGTCTCAAGTTATATGATGAAAGATAATCATCTTAAGTAGATAATGCAAATAAACTGATTTTGGTAATTAACTCCAAATTACTGTTGTGATCTTCTTTTCCCAATCTCTACTTCTAATTTAGACTCTTAATGAATGCAGGCGGGTTCTTAGCATTGGCTATCATTGATAAATCTATAAGAAAAAAGAAATCCACAATGCATGCAAGAATATTTATCTAGAATGACTTTTCACTTCCTCCACTTTGTTAATTTGCAAGGGTTCCTACAACCTTAGTTAAGGGAATTAGTCACTCACAGTTGTGAGACAGTTTACAGATTTCATAGACAAAATCATAGAAGCAATCTCACAATAATTAATAAAGAAAACCCAAAGCCTCAAATTAAAGAACAAACCAAAAAAACAATAAAAATAAAATGACAAGATCATAAGTTAGTTTTAGAATCAAAATATGTTTGTGAATGATGTAACTTAGCTCCAAAGGGCCTATATAAGAATATACCCAAAAGAAATATAAAAAGGGTATTTATAGAATATAAGGAAACCCTAGAAATCAAATCCAAACCAAAAGAAAAAAATCTATCTGATCATACATAATAATGACTAAAAACATCATATAAGTGTATTTAGGTTACATACAACCCCTAGGAAATAAATCCCAAATGATTTGAAAAGCTTTAATGGGGGCCACCTATGAACCCATCTAAAGACCCTAGGTGGTAAAATATTTGGCCCTTTTTTAGCTTTTCATTCCATTTTCTTTTGGTTAGCTTGCAACACCTAGATTTTTGGAAATTACTCCAAATAAATTCAACCCAACAAAATAGTCTTAAGTACATGCATATTCTCCAAGTTTAAGCATTGTACGTGCAATAAAACCATGGCACATCACATACTTAAAAGACAGACATATCAGTTTGTACTTATGCAATTAGAGCATTTAATAATTAGATAGTATAGATGAGAAATGATTCAAGAGGTGTCACAACTAAGGAATGATATTGGCTTACATGACGAAAGGCTTCTACGCACAAAAAGTCTAATTTTTATGAAGAATCTAAGTATATTGATAGGGATATTAAAAGTTTCCAAACCAAGGGCCAATCATCTAATTAAGACAATTTGAACTCAAGGCAAGGTAATAAAGATCAGAACTATAATACCCCAAGTTTGAGCTCTAGGACCATCAAATGACAAGCCATTTAATTAACTTACCAATTTCACTAGTCTTATCGTAATTTGATATCGTAGTAAGAAGTTTAGGAAAATTTCATGAAGGATTGCCAATTGCCAGTAACAACGACTTTGGGCAATGACACATTATTAGATACAACATGCATTGTGTTGAGCCATTTCCATAATTATGACGGATTATAAATTTCAACTCAGCGGTAACTAGTCCAACATATGACTCTTTATTAGTCCTAATGAGTCATTAGATTGACCAATTTTCACAATAGAAATAATCTAATAAATTAAGTTCTTGGTAACGACTCCCTCTAACAACCCATTATCAGTCCTAATGAGTCATTAAGTAAGAAGACATTTTGATAATTATAAGGTCCTAAGGTGTAGAACATCTAATAATAATTCCATGCCGCGATAGGTTACTTGTCCTAACGAGTAGTTACCTCACTCATTATGACGTGTATCAACTTTTTCCTGAATATTTTATAAAGTGTTTCTTAGTATTTTCCATTTCTTTTAAGCTCCTAAACCACATTTTTTAGGCTTCCCCAAGGTTGTTATATAAGCCTAAACTTCCCAAAATTTCCTATTAAGTTACAAAACCAATTGGAAATAAGAAGAAGGGCAATTATTATTCTCCAAAGCAAAGTTAGTGTTTCTCAACTTTGAGTCTGAATTCCAAGGATTTCTCTAAGGATTCCACCTCCAGGTATGTGTGATTTCATCAATGTATTCCTTTTATCCATTGAGTCCCAAAAATATCTCAATCCCCAAGTTTATTAATTCCTTAAGGTTTGGGTTCTGGATTAAGTATGAGTTTACTTAAACCCTTCAGTTTATTTTTGTGATTAAATCATTAATACATAGTTTTCCCATAGGAGTAGTATCTTTTCATAGTCAAAATCATAAATATCCCTTTTGTTGATTAATCATTGAGTTTGTCTTGAATTATTAACATTTTCTATTATGGTCATTTTTTATTATCATCATATTCTCTTGCATTAGACAAAGCTAGAGGGTTATGAACACCAGTCACCTAGGGACTCATGTATATATCAGTTTATATGTCTTTGAGCACTTTAGATTATCCATATTTGATACTTTCATAGTGATATCATAATGAGCAATTCAATTTATGTGTTAGTGTCTTGTAGTAGGGAGTAGTACTTCGCACCAAATAAACACAGGGATGAAAACTCACTCATTAGTTAGGCTAACACCATTAATAAAAATCCTAAGTTCCAGAACTACGAAGCAACCTTAAGTTATAAGGGGTTACCCATCAGTTAAGGCATGACACCCTAGTCCTTCAAGATCTTGGCTTATTAGATCCATGCCATCTAGTGCTGATACCCTTGGAAAGGTATGTGCACCCTCAAACTACGGTTATAGGTTAGACCCAGTTTGCTTAAATTGTGGTATGTCAGTTAGTTTTAGCTCCCATAGTCCTCAATTCATGTTTCAATTTATGCTATAGTTTATGTTCAATTCAGATTTGCAAACCTTGTATTCAACTTTTCAGATATGCAGTTTTTATTCAGTACATGTTTATACTTGGTCTTGTATACAATTGATGAAGTTTAATCCATTCATGTTAAGTTTATACTAGTTAGTTTCCTATCTCGCATACTCAATGCATTCAAAGTGTTAATCGCATAATTTTCTATGCTATATTATATCATAATATAGGTTTGAATGCTCATTACCTGGATTGCACTTAGAGTGTTCCTTTGCATTTTTAGAAGCAGTTTGGTGATTCCTCATCATTCAAGGACTAGTTATAAATTATTTATTTCAGCATTTTATTTTATTTCGATATGTTAGATTTAGTTAGGGGTTTGTACTAACAACTCATTATGGTTTAGAGGTTTCAAAACAATGTTTAATTTTTTATCATGTTAGTTGTCTAACAGTTTATTTTACATTTTTGTTGTTATTTAATATTACATTACTACTATTTCCCTTAGTTACTTTAGTTTAACTTTTGGAATTTATTTTGTTTCTTATTTTTAGTATTCTTAGATTAATGCCACACTATGGGTTAGCTTATGGTCAATTATGACTCTCTGCACTATGTTACATCTAGGGAAAAGTCTCGTGTCCTAAAAAACTTGGTCTTAGAGTAGTAGGTTTAAAGTACCCCAGGGTGTCTAAAAGATACATTTAGTAGAGTCTTGTTCTGTGGTATGATGAGCGCCACACTTTTGAATAAGAGGCTATAAAATATTTCAAGAAAGTCATACATCGTTCATGCTCAATGTCATGTGATAGAGTGTGAACTCTATTAAAATTTTTCTTCTAATTATCCTCTATCCATTTTCAGAAAATGCCTCCTAAGGTAACTAACAAAAGAGAGATCAAAATCATTAGCATCACTGTCCTGAAGACCCTCTAAATAGGCATGTCTTTCACGCTGACTTTAGGGATGATTTCATAGCATTATACCAATCAAGGACTTCTCAAAATAACTAGCAGGATATATCCCAAGATAACAAAGCAACGAATATGGTGGCAGCTTGAATATGAGATTTCACTTTGATGAATCTACCAATATTCTTTTGATTTATATCTAAAGAGCATCCACAAGAGTTACTGGACTTTGTTTAGAAAGTAAATAAGATCATGGGTCTCACTTTGAGTGAGAGTTCTAATTTGGCTACCTATTAATTACAAAGAGTGGCTCACTGAGTATAATTAGTAGAATGAAGATTAAGGTACAAATGGAGGGCTAGTAGAGTGGGATGAATTTGTTCCTGCATTTCTGGATAGGTTCGTTTCACTTGACTTAAGAGAATATGAGATGAATGAGTTCATAAAATTGAATCATGGCAACATGAGTGTAAATGAGTATTCACTCATATTTTCTTAGGTTGAGAGGTATGCTCTAAATATGGTGGCTGATATTAGGGCCCAAATGAGTAAGTTTGTGTCTAGTATTTCTAAGGATATGGTAAAGAAGTTTATGATTAACATGTCAGTTAAGGAGATGGATATCTCCTAATTTATGGTCCATGCTCAACAGATTAAGAAGGCCATAATTGGTAACTTTAATTTTTCTCAGTAGAGGTTGGATGGTGGAAATCGCTCTCAGTCCTACCAAAAATCTTTATCTCCTACCCTATCTTTTTCTACAGCTCCAGTTTCCAAATTTACATAGCATACTTGAAATATAACATCGGGCTCTAAGTCCTAGGGTAGTGTGAATAGTTCTTGTACTAACCTAATTTATAAGAGATGTGGTTGGAACCACAAGGGTGAGTGCATGGTTGGTAGTGATTCCTATTTTAGGTGTGGCAAGTTAGGTCACAGAGTGAGGAATTGGCCAACAGGTGTGTATAAAGGTAGGAATGATAATTAGCAAAGCCAGACTAACTCTTCAGTGGTTCTAATAGGTCGCCCATATCAGTAGGGTACAACCTCTAGTGAGATTGAAGTATAGTGTCAGGGTAGGTTCTATGACCTTTAGACTCGACAGGATAATTAAAATTCTCTATATGTGCCTACTGTTATGTTACAAGTCTTTCACTTTATGTTTATACATTGTTAGATCCTAGAGACACACTTTCCTTCATGACTCCCTTTATAGTAGTAGCTTTTAGTGAAAGTCTCAAAATCCTTAAAGAACCCTTCCCAGTTTCCACTCTAGTTGACAGTTCCATCATAGCTAGATGGGTACTCAATAACAGTATCCCAAAAGGACACTTTAGTCGACCTTGTAGAATTATTCATGACCGATTTTGATGTTATATTTGGCATAGATTGGATCCACTCTTGCTATGCCTTAGCTAATTATTGAAATAGTGTAGTCCAATTTTAGTTTCCAAATGAGCAAGTCATAGAATGGCAGGGTAGTACCTCATTGCCTATAGGTCGGTTTGTTTCATTTCTTAAGGCAAGAAAAATAATCTCCAAAGATTGCATCTATAATATCATTCAAGTCAAGGACTCTAGGTTCACAATCCTGAGTTTTGGGTTAGTTCCAGTAGAAAATGAATTTCCCGATATATTTTTCAAAGATCTTCTTGGAATTTTACTCGAGAAGGAAATTGAATTCGGAATAAATCTCCGTCCACATACCCAACCTATTTTAATTCTACCTCATCAAATGGCTCTATCCGAGCTCAAGAAATTGAAAGAACAATTGAAATATCTCATAGGCAAGGGTTTTATCAGGCTGAGTGTCTCTTCATGGTGTCCTCCATTCTTTTCGTGTGCAAAAAAATATGACGCTCTAAGAATGTGCATCTACATCCACCAATTGAACAAAGTCACAATAAAGAATAAGTATTACATACACAGGACTGATGACTTTTTTGGACAACTTCAAGGTGCCAATTATTTCCCTAATATAGTCCTAAGATCTGACTATCATCATCTTTGTCAAAGAATGTGACATCCCAAAGACAGCCTTTAGAACTTGTTATGGTTACTTTGAATTTGTAGTTATGTATTTTTGACTAACGAATGCTCCTATATATTTTATGGACTTGATGAACAGGGTTTTCAAAAAGGACTTGGGCATGTTTGTTATATTTTTCATATATGACATCCTTGTTTACACTAAAAGTAAGAGTGAACATGCAGACCATTGAGAATTGTTTTATAGATTCTTAAGGATCATCAACTATTCTCTAAGTTTAGGAAATGTTAATTCTGGTTAAAATTAGAATCATTCCTTGGTTATATCATTTCTGTGAAGTTATTTGAATTTATCCTTAAAAGACTAAAAGTAGTAAAGAATTGGCCTAGACTCATCTCTGCTTCAAATATCAGAAGCTTATTTGTTTTAGCTGGTTACTATAAATGGTTTGTTAAAGGATATTCCTCTATTCATTCTTCGGTGTATTGACTGACTTAAAAGAAAGTCAAAAGTCCAATGATCTAATTCTTTTAAGTAAATATTTTAAGAGTTGAAGACTCGCCTTACTTTAGCCCTAATTTTGAATATACTAAAGGGTTTAGATAGTTTTATGATATATTGTGATGGTTCCAGAGGTGGGATTGCTTGGATATTGATGCAGTAGGGCAAGTTTATAGCATATGGCTCTAGACAACTCAAAACTTATGAGAAAAAATATAGGACTCATGATCTTAATTTTGCAGTGATTGTTTTAGCCTTATAGATTTGGAGACATTAACTTTATAGGGTTCATGTTTGTATGTTCAATGATCATAAGAGTCTTCAGTATGTCTATAGTCAGAAAGATCTAAATTTTCATCCGATAAGGTGGATAGAGTTGTTCAAGGATTATGATATGAGTTTCTTGTATCACTCGGGTAAGGCCTTAAAGTTTATCAGCTTGCTAGGTTAGCAGTCCTATTGGTTGATTTGGCTGAAGATAGTTTTTAAGTTCCGAATGGTTTGAAATCTTCTTTGATTACCGAGGTAAAATAAAAGTAAGATAGTGATCCAATGTTGCTTAAGTTGAAAGTTGCAGTTCAGAATCACAAGTTTGAGGTTTTCTCCAAAGAAGGAGATGGTGTTCTTTATTTTCAAGGCAGATTATGTGTTTCGAATGTAGAGAATTCAAGGTAGTGGATGTTAGCAGAAGCTCACAGTTTTTTATATTCTATTCACCAATGAGCAACTAAGATGTATTTTGAATAGCGAGAAGTCTATTGGTTGAACGACATGAAGAAGGATATTGAAGAATTGTGTGGTTAAGTCTCTAATTTTCCCTTAAATTAAATTAAAGTGTCTAATTTTCACACAGGTTAAGGTTGAGAACTAAATATCTAATGGTACACTTTAAGAATTTAGTATTCTTTCTTACAATTAGAAGGTGGTGAAAGTGTACTTCATTACGTGGTTTTCTCATACATGTCAATAGTATATTTGGTTTATCGTGGACTGAATGACTAAGTCGACCCACTTCTTGCCAGTTAACGCTTCATACTCGATCGAATATTATGATAAGCTATATCTTAGAGAGGTGGTAAAGTTGCACAGGGTCCCTTGGGCCATTATCTCAAATAGAGGTACCTGTTTACCTATCAATTTTGGAAGAATTTTCAAAAGTTCCTTGGTACCTATGTTCATCTTAGTATAACTTGCCACAAACAAAGAGATGGTCAGGCAAAGATGATCATTCAGACCTTAGATGATATGTTGAGGGGGTGCTTGATTGAATTTAAAGGTATTTGAAAATATCACTTGTCTTTGATTGAATTTGCCTATAATAACAACTATCACTCCAGTATTTATATGGCCCCATTTGAGGATCTTCATGGTAGGAGGTGCAAATTTCATATTGGTTGGTTTGAGGTAAATAAATCTATCTTGATAGGGACAAAGTTGATGAATGAGGTAATGGAAAAGGTTAAGCTTATTAGTGAATGATTGAAAGTGGCTTAAAGTTGTCAAAAACCTTATGCAGATATGAGGGAAGAGTGCTTGAGTTTATATTCGTGATTTTATCTACTTGAAAATTTTTTGCTTGAAAGGGGTGAAGAGTATTTTCAAGAAAATGAATCTCTGTCTATGATATGTTGGTCCTTACAAGATTCTATGTCAATATGTTAAGGTAGCCTATACGTTGAGATTGCCTGTATAGTTAACATCAAAGCATCTGGTCTTCCACGTCTCCTTGTTAAAGAAATGCATTAGTGATCTAGTTTTAGTAGTCCCTAGATATAGGATTAGAATGGAAAATAGCCACTTTTATGAAGATGCACCAGGTGATGTCCTTGATCGTTAGATCCATAGGCTAAGGAATCAAGAGGTTGCTTTTGTAATGGTTCTGTGTGAAATAAGTCAGTTGAGAGAGCTACTTGGGAAGCAGAGGCAGATATACTGGCCATGTACCCCTATTTTTTCTCTTTAAACGCAGTCCCAACTTGAGGTAATTGTTCCTTTGATTAATTAGTTAATTCTTTCATTTCTATCTCATACTATTCATCTATTTTCATATTATAGAATGCATTCATAAGTTCAGTTCAGTCTATGCTTCAGTCCTAGATTTAGCTATTAACTCATTGTTCAACTCGTAAGTATTTAGCGCAAAAATCTTAGCTTTTCCCCTTGTACTTTAGCTTAGTAAGTTCCATTTGAGGATTAATGATCCCAAGGGGGACATATTTTAATACTTCAAGTTTTTGAGCTCTTGATCCATCAAATACATGCAATTAAATTAGGTTACCGAAGCCAGTAGTCTTACCTTAATCTAATGTCATTGTAAGAATTTCAGGAAAATTTACATGAGGGATTATCAACTACCAGTGACAATAACTCTAGAAAAGATTCATTTTGTAACGCAACAAGTCATTGTGTGGCATTGTTGTTGTAGCTGTAAGGGATTTCATATTTCAGTTCTATGGTGACGAGTCCAACATATGACTCGTTATCAGTCCTAAGAAGTCATTAGGTAGTCCTATTGTCACAATAGAAAGAATCAAAGAGCTCAAGTTCTTAATAATGTCACCTTCTAAAGACCCGTTATCAGTCCTAATAAGTTGTTAGGTGAGAAATCATTGTCATAACAGCAAGGGACCAAGGTGTAGAACTTCTGACAATGAGTCCAACCCATGACTCATTACATGACATTACATTTTAAAAAGGTTTTTTAGTCTGTTTGGGTTATATTAAACTCCTAACCCATGCCGTTTAGGCTTCCCCAAGGCTGGTATAAATCAAAAATTTCCCTAAATTTCAAATTAAGTTACAAAACCAATTCAAAATAATAAAAAAGGATGATTATTCTTATTCAAAGCAAAGTTAGGGTTTCTCAACCTCAAGTTCAAATTCCAAGGAATTTTCCAAGGCTTCCACCTCCATATATGTGATTTCATCAGTGGAGTCCTTTCATCCACAGGGTCCCAAAAACATCTCAATTCCTAACACTTTTTCTTTCTTTAGATTTGGGTTTTAGGTCAAATTTGAGATTACATAATCCCATCGTTAGATTTTTACAATTAAATCATGTGTACATGTTCTTCCCATAGGAGTAACATCCTTTCATACTCAAAATCATAAATTTCCCTTTTTGTTGATAAACCATTGAGTTTGGCTTGAATTATTAAAATTCTCCCTTTAGATCAGATTTTAATATCTTCATGTTCAGTTGCATTGGTCAAAGCTGGTGGTTTATGAACACCAGATACCTAGGGACTAATACATATATCCGTTTACATGTCTTAGAGAACTTATAATTATCCACAGTTGATACTTTTAGAATGATATCATGATGAACAAATTAGTTTATGGTTTCATGTCTTTCAGTTAGAAGTAGTACTTACCATCGAGTGAATGCAAGGATAATGGCTTACTAATTAGTTAGACTAAGATCTTTAGTAAAATTCCTTATGTTCTAGAACTACGATACCACCATAGGTTGTAAGCGGTCACTCTTGAGTTAAGGCATGGCATCCTAGTCCTTTGAGACCTCAGTTTAGTGAGTCCTTTCCAACGAGTATTGTTACCCTTGGAAAGGTACAAGTACCCTTCAGAATGAGGTTACAGGTTGGACCTCGGTTTGCTCAAATTAGGGTATATAGGTTATTGTTAGATTTTGAAGTCCCCAGTTCATGTTTAAGTTTACACTTCAATTTATATTCAGTTCTGATTTACATGACCTTGTATTCTGCTATTCAGATATCCAGGTTTCATTTAGTACATATTTATGCTTGGTGTTGCATACAATTTATGATGTTTCATGCATTAACATTTACTTTATACCTTCCAGTTTTCCATATGTCACACTTATTATATTCAAAGTGTTGATCATATAATTTTCTGTGCTTTATAGTCTCATAATATAGGTTCGGAAAGTACCCGAATAACACTTAGCACATTCATGCACCATATTTTAGCACCATTTTTATATGCCCTCATCATTCAAGGACTAGTTATCACTTATTTATTTCAGCATTTCATATTATTTTAGTAAAATTGGAGTAAGTTGGGGTCTTATCCCAAAATCTCATTATAGTTTAGAGGCTTTCAGATAGGTGTTTAGATTTTCAGCAAGTCAGACAGTCTATTTCTAGTGTTAGTTGATATTAAATATTACATTACTATTTCCTTCAATTACTTCAGTTTAGTTTTCACCCAGTATTTCATTACTTATTTTCAGTATTGTTAGAGTTATGGCAACCATGGGTTAGCTTGGGTTCACTTATGACTCTAAGAAGTGTGTTATGACTAGGGGCAATCTTGGGTCGTGACGAGAACTATTAAGGAGAAAACTACAATAGGTATATAGACAAGAGTCGAGAGTGTCATAGTGATTAGAGGAGGAAAGATGACTACAAGTAAAAGGGTGGTCTTTTTGTTCATCCAGGGAACTAGGATGCTAATTCTTAAAACTTGAGGATGGATGCTTTTGTTGAAAAAGTTGTATAGGTGTCAGAAAACTAGCAGAGTTACCTGAACAAAATTAAGGAAGATATTTTGGGACTGAGACGAAAAGTAAAGTCGCATGCAACTTTTATTAAACAACTTGAGAAGAAATATGGGTAGATATCTACCATATTGAACTAGCATCAACCAAAAACCCATCTAACAAAAAAGTTCATAATCCTTAGTGTGACAATCATTATCTAGATATTACTACTTGGATCGGTAAGTCTACTAGTGACCCGCCTATGCATATGGTTGATAACATGATAAACTACTTTATGGCCATTGATTATGAGGATGTAAATGAATAAAAATTTAGTAAGAAAGGGTTAGGCCTCTCAGACGCCTCTTGATTTTAAAAAAAAATGATATTGATAAACAAATAGGTAAGGAGTCCACCCAATTTTGAAGCCTATTCCCTGACATTCACCACCTTTTCCCCAAATATTTAAGAAGAAAGTCAAAGAGTAAAAATATCATAGTTTAATTCTATGTTGAAGGAGTTATTTTTTAATATGCGTCTTGATAAAGCAATAGAAAAGAGTTGGGATATAAAATGTTCATAAAAGAATTGTCGACAAAGAAGAGAATAGTGAATTTTGTGCCTACTGATAGTCTGCATAACTGTAGCGCTATTGCCTCTTGATCTTTATTTTGAAGGAAGCAAGAACAAGGAGCATTCACTAGGAGTATATTTAGTGTTCAATTTAAATATTAGTATCATAAAAGATTGGCAACAAAGTCATTGTGCACACTTATCATACAACATTACGATATGTTATAATGAAGAAATATTCAAAGATGCGGTTGATTAGATGGGTACTTTTATTTTAGGTATTTGATTTTGAGTTAAAGGATTGAGAGGGAACTGAGAATTAAGTAGCAAACCATTTATCTCGCCTCAAGGTTGAGGCCGTGCAACATGTTAGGGATGATCTTGAAATTAATGATACTTTTCTGGATGAGTAAGTCTTGGCAACATCACAAGACTTAATCCCTTGGTTTTTAAATTTTTCCTATTATTTAGCAAGTAACCTAGTCCTAAAAAATATGTTGTTTTGGTAGAAAATGATGTTAATGCATTAGGTTCATATATTATATTCTGATGAGCCATACTTCTTTTGGGTCTATTTAGAAGGTGTAATTCAAAGACGTGTCCTGGAGGTTTAGATGATGAGTATCCTAGATGTATGTCTCTCTTCCCTAGTTGGGGGTCACGATGAAGGTATGTAAACTGCACATTATATCTTGCCTTGTGGGTATTACTGTCTCATAATTTACAATGATTGCCATGACTATGCAAGGGCATGTGACCAATGTTCTAGGCAAGGGAACATCATGTGGAGGAATGAATTGCCTATGACTACTACTCTTAAACTTGAATATTTTAATGTCTAGGTTATTGACTTCATGGAACCCTTTGCGAGTTAGCATGGCATAAACTATATTTTGGCAGTGTTTGACTACATTTTAAAATAGGTGAGTGCAATTGTGATTTCCAACAATGAAGGTAAAAACTATCACAGTTTTTCTGAAAAAGAACATATTCTACAGATTTGGGACACCTAGAGTGATCATTAGTGATAAAAGATCTCACTTTTGCAATAGTATATTTAAGGCCCTTCTTGAGAAATACGGTGTGAAACATAAGGTGGAAACACCTTACTATCTGCAAACTTACAGTCAGGTTGAAGTCTCCAACTGAGAGATCTAGTCAATTTTTAGTAAAGACCGTAAATGGCAATAGTACCAATAGGGAAAGAAAGTTGGATGATGCGGTATGGGCATATCAAAAAAAATTTAGAATTCCTATTGGTGTATCTCTTTAACAGATTATGTATGGAAAGGCAGGCCAATTTACTATAGGCATTCTAGTCATTGAAGAGGTTGAATCTAGAATGGAGTGCCACAACCTAGTTAAGTCTTTAACAAATGAATGAATAAATTAATTCTATCTCCATACATACAAGAGCTCAACCTTGTAAAGAGAAAATATAAAGTTTTATCACAATCAAAATATTGGAAAAAGAGAATTCACAGCTGGTGACATGGTACTACTGTTTAGCTTAAGACTGAAGTTGTTTCCTACAAAGTTACGGTAAAAATAGAATATCCAATATAGTGTGGTTACAATATTCCCTTATGGTGCCATTGAACATGAGAATCACAATGGGAAAAGGTTTATAGTAAATGGGTAATGCGTGAAACTCTACTTGTGTGACAGAAATGATTCAAGGATGATTTGTGAAATGGAATTAAAGGAGGCTTGAAAAGTCAAGCCAAAATGAGTAATGTCATGATGTTAAATCAGACACTTCATAGGAGGGACCTGATATACTATAGAAATATAGAACGTTCGACGCTTAAAACTATGAAAATATGCAATTTTTTGAGGTTGTTTTGTTAGATATTATGTGTTTTTGGTATATTTTGCAGGAAACTAGATTTGGGATGCTACGTTAATAAAAAAAATGAAAAAGGTACTTTTGGCTACTTATGTAATCAATAATAGGTGTCAAAAAGGTACTTTTGGCTACTTATGTGATCAATATTGGGTGTTCGTGACATATTCCAGATTGTTCATGACCAACATATGTGTGAGAATTGAATAAGAGCTAAAAAATAACTTTAGCACTTGCTAGGTCAACATCCGCAAAAATTGTAGAACATGTGGACCACATTTGGGCAAAACAGGTGTCAGAAGTCAAAAATCCCAAGTGCAGACCTGTAGGAACTTTTTGTATGGGCATATCCAATCACCATATACTCCCAACTTTAAGATGCATGTACCATATGCACCCAATGCCAAGATGCATATGGAGACCACATGTAGCCACCAACCTTTTTTTTTCCTATTTTGTTTGGACTTTGGTTTTAGTGTTTCTTCATGTACTATAAATACCCCTTTTGTGATTTTAATAGAAGTTATGCACTCTTGATACTTAAAAATTTCTTTTGATTCCAATATTCGATTTTGGTCTTTGAATTCTCTTATATTGATTTAGTTGATTAATTCAATTACAGTTTTGGGTTTTTACTTGTGATTATTGTTATTTCATCTTATGCTATCAATCATGAATGTTGTTGATTACTTAACACACATGAGCGACTAAAAAACCATAGCTAGGGGAAGTGTGATTGTTGTTCTGAACTGGTACCCATGCATGCATTGTATTATCTTCACTTAAATAGTTATCTTAGCGGTTGTAATCATTAGGATCCCGCCTAGATTATTGTTACTTACCCCTAAAGAGGAGTAGTAACTAGTAAAAGATAATGACAATAGTAATTTGGAGTATAACTATTGATCCATGCTACTAGGTTTCATCTAAGTAAGATGGTTATATTTTATCTAATAATTAGAGAGTCACAAGGTAATAGTTAATTGGGATCAATATAAAGGTTAGTAAGGAGACATCCTGAGACTCAAAAGGTAAAGGATGAAATCCTTCTACTCATCCAAAATACTATAGAAGATAAGCAAACTGAGTTGAGAAGCCAAGGGGAACACAATTCCAGTGTTCACCTTTACCTAAATACAACCAAAGTTGATATTTGCTACTTGTTCGACATTGATACTCATATCCCCCCATTTACTTTTCAAGCTCTACCCATTGATTATAACAAATAAGAGCCAGGATTCCACATATTCCCATAGGACTTGACCCCAACCTTTGTGGGTTCCTATATCTGGAAATGATTGCATCATATTTAGAGTGGAGGTTTAGCTTTGGCATGACTAAATTTTGGTGTCGTTACTGGGGAATACAGTTTTAAGTTATGAATTAAAGTTGTTGTAGTTTTCAAGTACTCTTTTGTTTGGGTCATTGTTGGGTATAAATTGATATAGTCCGAACGCATGGAGTAGAGTCAATCCCTTACTCCCGGTGGATCTGAATCTAGAAAGAATCCTAGAAACACCTAAGAGTATGATGGAATATTAAAGAGATGATATTCCCAAAGGGGTTCATGATGATGAGCCTTTACCTCCTCTCAAATGAGTATAAGATATTTTTGATCCACAGATCAGTGATATTTTAGATTAAGATGAAATCGAGAGAAGGGAAGTAGAAAAATATCAGTGGGTAGCTATGGAGGCAAAGCTATCTAAGAAAAGACAAGAAGCAGAACGTTGAGCAACACTTGGTAAAATTTAGAATAGAGCAAGAGGTGCCCGTGTTCAAGTAATCCTAGAATATTAGGATATGAAGCCATATGTAGATGATGAAGATGATCTAGGATACATTTTGCAGGTAGAGACTGGAGCCATTATCTATCCTATTTTACCCCAGATGTCAAGTTTAATATCCCCAGTGATCATTCATCTCTTATACTTGAAGGGTGTGTTTGCGGGGTTGCCTAAAGACAATGCAAACATGCATCTAACAAATTTTATGGGGATCTACACTTCATATACCATCCCTCTATATAGAGTGTTGAAGTTGAAGAATGCGATTTATAATTTTAGGTAGCTAAATTCAGAATCTATGTAGGCAACATATTTTAGATTCAAGAAGCAGCTTAGCTTGGGGCCCCACTATCGGATTTCAGGGACAATCTTGTTAGAGATATTCAATAGAGCCCTGACTATCAGCTCTAGAGCTGTGGTAAACACTATTTTTTGAGGATCCTTTACAAGATTATAATAGGAGATGGCTTCAATATTATGGATCAGATCTCATTGAATAACTAAGGGTTTCAAACTATGGAGGTTGATAAAGGTTTAGAAATTTATGCCATTGCAGCTTCTGATGAGTAGAGAGTTACTAAAGATGTTGTAGCTAATGTTTTTATACAATAAAGAAATGATATTTATGAGTTGTCTAAAACATTTTCAACAATAAATTTTGCCAAGGTCAATACAGTATGGGCACAAGGTACAACTTCTAGAGTTCATAACTCTAAGATACTGTAAGAGGCAAAGTATTTGGATCGTCAATTGGTGGGTTTCTGAGCACAAGGGCAAGGAAATCATGGTTGGAACTATTATGGTGATAGAAACAAATACACTCCACCTAGAAGATGAGATATAAAGTCAAGAATGGAAAAGCTAACTAAGCTCATAAAGGGTCAAGAAAATTAGGAGATCAACCTTAAACAGATTAAGGCCAAAATTTTAGAATTGACCAAGAACGTTGAATACCATGCAACGACTATCAAGCAGTTGGAGCAGCAGTTCAGACATATGTCAGTAACCCTAAACCAAAAGCAGTTGGGTATTATTTTGAGCTATACTATGCAAAGTTCAAAAATTAATGATCATGTTCTTGATATTACCACAAAGAGTGGTATCATGAGTATGGACCCCCCCATTAACTTCTATGGAATTACCAAGGCATGATGAGGCTTCTCTTGATGAGACACTAGTTATGGTAATAGAAAAGGCAATATGTAGTGATTATGTTGCTGGTAAGGTAAAAGGTAAGTGGCCAGTTCTTGAGCCGAAAATAAGGGAAATTTTTAGACCACCCCTACCTTTTCCTCATCGATTGAACTAGAAAAAAGAGAAAGGAAAATTTAAGAAATTCATTGATATGCTGAAAGAATTATGCTTGAATATTCCTATTCTCGAGGAATTAGAGCAGATGCCTTGATATACGAGGATTATGGATCAATTGGTTAGAAAGAAAAAAATATCTATGATTGAGGATGTTGATGGGTTACACCAGTATAGTGCCATTACCACTAGGTCTCTAGACTAAAAAAAGAGTGATCCTTAAGCATTCACTATACCATGTACTGTTAGGTCATCTCGATTTTCCCAAACCTTATGAGACCTATGTTCTAGCATAAATTTGAAGCTACTAGCTGTATTCAAGAAATTAGACTTGAACCCACCCTAACTGGCATCAATGCAGCTATTGGTGGATGACCACACTCTAAAGAAACCAATAGAAATTTCATTTTATTTGATTATGAGAGTTGATAACTTTCTCTTTTGACTGGCTTTATAATTCTAGACTATAAAGTTGACATCGAGATTCTCATTATTTTAGGAAGACCATTTATGGCCAAAGGTAGAGTGATGGTTGACATAGAGAATGAGAGTTGAAATTTAGTGTCAACGGTTAAAATGCCATATTAAACATACAAAAATCAATGAAGGAGCCAACTGACATAAGAGTGGTATCGGTGATATATTGTATTGATGACCCTTGAGGGTACTCTTATCGGTATCTTGATGAATTCTAAGTAATCAAGTTAACCGCATCGTGCCATGACGTTAAATAAAGCATTGCATAGGAGGATACCTATGGGATGGTTGGTGAATTGTAAGTAACCAACATAGCCACATCGTGCCGCAACGTTAAATCAAACACTGGGTGGGAGGCAACCCACTATTTTAGTGTTCATAGTTTTATTGTTTTTTCCTTTGTAAGTTTAGTAGCTTATGGACTTACTCGAAATACGATAATCTTGCTACATGCATAGATTTTTAGGGAATGGGATTTTATGACTAACCCATCATGGTCACGAGTCCCACATGGGCTAGGTAAGTTGAGCATTAAATTGTAAAGTTGAAACTTCTAAGGATGAGAATGGAAAGTAGTGGACTTTGGTATATATTTATAATTTTGATACTATAAACTCACATTATGAGATCATAAGAAAATGGGGTATTATGAAAATACCAAGTTCGCAATGGAGGAAAGTAGGCAAAAAAGTTTGGCCCACATGCGTCCTGCACATACTGGCCGTATATAGCACACGCGCCCCATCCCTGGCCTCACGTGGTAGGTGCATGTAGGTGCCGTGGGTAGGTCACTTGTGGGTCCAATTTTTTATGAAAATTTCAGGCCCACCAACATATGTTAATACATAAAATAGTCTCCCATCCTCATTTAAACATCTTTAGCCTCATTCTAACTCATTCAAAACCTCAAAACATCACTTTTCTCTTTAAATTCAAACTTTCCTCTTAAATCACAAAATAATCCCGCATAGAAACAAAGACTAAATTAACACTTTTTTGAGGTACCAACATGTTCCAACATATTAAAAATAAGTTCTAACTTGGGTTTTTCTCGATTTCTTCATTGTTCCTTTTTAGATTGTCATAAAAAAGGTAACATTATTGGCTCCTAATGATTATGTAATGATTTATTTATAATAAGAAAGTTGATATTTATATTCCTATTCATATTATATAGAATCTATACTACTTATAATAGGAGTCTTGAAGTAGCCTAAAATCATAATGTAGGGCCTTATTATGAATTAAATTCTAAGGTTAGGCCATAACCAAAAGTTGAACATGAAAGAGTAGAGATATCCCAAAAGTTGAGCATGTTAGTTTGCTTTTAAAATCATAATTATTGATAAGTGTTTGCACATTTCACTTGTTGGCACTTCAATTAAGTGATAGGGGTGTGAAAATTAACAAAAAATTTAAACTTTTAAAATTTTGAGTTTTCCTTCAAATTTACAATCCCTTATTATTGTTGGAAACCAGTGACTAGTTTTTCAGGTACATATAGCACCAAAATATGTGAAGAAAAATAGGGTTGAGACATCGAGGTAACGGGATGAGTTCCCCGAGCCCCGTGGTTTGGTAGAAGAGTACCCTATTGCATGACTTAGAGAGGTTGTACCTAGGGTGACTCACATATTTACTAGAGAAAAAGTTCCCCAGGGAGGTAAAACTATTATATTTGTCACTATGGGACAATTGCTACCTGAGCAGTCATAGTGGGGTAGACGGCCAACTTTTACTCGCCTAGGTCTTGGGTTGAGGATACTTAGATTGTCCAAATTGCACAAGCACGTATAGCTCAGCTACAGATGAAATTAGCACAGAGATCACCTCTACATTCTCCTCCATCAAGTGATCATGATCATGAGGAGTAAAATTTAGAGTCGGACACACAAGGAGTATCTTAGGACCCTCAGTCTAAGGAGGGAACTAAGGATTCAATCAAGGATGCAGAGAATGAGAAGTCATCAGTGGTACCCCATTCTAAAGAGGGTACCGCCACACATGTATAATAGTTAGATGTATCCTATTCTATGGAGGGTATAAAGAATACTTCCCATGAGGCACCAGTATAGTAGTAGCAGAGTCCTACAAACACACATACTTCGGAGACACTTATTAAGAAGGAAAATTCAAGGCGATATGTAGAGAGGATGTGGGAGATATTTGATATGTACATACATATTTTGAAGGTCAGATGACCTAGAAGGATTATTTATAAGGAGTGTCAAATTTATCTATATGGGCTTAATAGAGTACCATAGTTGCAGGCTTCCTTTGATCGTTACCAGTTAGAGTAACTAACTAGACAACTTAGTTCTTATAGCCCAGCTATGGTACATGAGTTTTATGCTTCATACCATGCTATAGTAATTCTTTCAATGCACAGATATCAAGGACTAATGATACATATGAAGCAGCCACAACTTTATCATTCCTTTGTGATAGGGGTTAGAGTTGATCTTTCAGCAGAGACTATCCGCCGGGTTATTTTTGGTCCAGATTATATCACTTACGCATCAATAGTATAGTGCGACTACAGACTGAGAGTCCCATAAGATTGGAACATTATGTGAGAGGCTGAGCATAAACAAGATAAGATTGAAATGTCTAGGTTGATATCCAACTATATTTCACCATTGGGTGATGGGACCCCATGGATCAAGGGTCATGGTGTATAAAGAAGGGTCAGTTGACCTTTGATACTAAGATTTTGTGATTGCTCATCAAATATAAACTATTCTTTACAGATTAGACAATGTGTTGACTTGGGAGGAAGCAGTCCTGGATGCTAGTTTGATGGCCGAAGATTCTATTATATTTTGCAGCTATCCTCCGGCATGAGATCTGTGATAGAGTATTTGGGGAGATAATGAATTTGCCATTCCTTTTCCTGATTCAGAGGTTATGTGATGAGGTTGGAGTACTTTTAATATTGATAGTAGATGAGAGAGTACTTGTGCCAGCTACCACAGAGACAAAGTGTATGAAGGATCTGGCACACTAGGCCTTCCTAGGAGATCTAGTGAGCCTATTGTAGTATTTCAGGACTGGACTGAGGGTCCATTAGTTTCCATACTAGTGTAACAACCCCAAATCACCCCTCGGGATACCACATGGTGCCTAGGGTCACAAGTGAGCCCAAGCTAACCCTTCTACTGGTATAACTTATAAGCAACTGAACAAAGTGCATAAATATGAAAGAATAAGGCAAAAATAACTCTATTATGAATTGGCTCAATACAAAACTGAAGTCATAAGGTTACAACTCTACTTTTACAATAAAATTGAAACTTAATGCATTAACTCCTACTCACTATCTACGAAGCCTCTACTAGTACTAACTATAGGTAACTGGGTTATGACTCCCAACCATCCCAACTCAATACGATAGAAAAAAAATACAACAGGATTAAACTGTATCACTGACTCGAGCCCTTGAATAAAAAGGGGACCCATCACCTGCTGGCTGAAAGCTATGAACTAACTGGTTATGGTGCATGCGCTACAAATCTTTGCACCTACATTATGACACTATGTAGTACATAGACGTATATGTTGATCAATACTTGGGAATGTACTGAATATATGGGGGTGAATGCATATGTATAAAATGATATCAATCTTTTTCAATCAAATCATGCATGCAATATGGGATGACTCACATGGCTTAAACAAGTATAAAATGTATAGCTCATAAGTCATGAAAGATGAAACATGTAACAAAAATCTCATGAGTCATACTTTAACGTTGAAATCGGAAATCCTCTCTTATTTTAAATCCCCAATGTTAAAGAAACTTTAAAGAGTACTTTCAAATCATTCATATATCTCATGGAGAGTAGAACTTCTTTAACGTTCAAGATCTCATAACTCTTTTAAACTCAAATACTTGGAATTCAGAATCATATAACTTTGAAACATACTTGAAGGCATTTTGTTCACTTTAGGAAAGGATCTTATTACAAGCTTGATGAAAATCATTCAATCTCAATGAAAAGATACTCTAGTTTAAGGAAATAACTTACCTCAAAGCTTCATGGAAAATACCATATCAAGGAAGAATACTTTCGTTTAGAGAAACAACTCTTATCAAGGAAATGCTTTAGTTAGGGAACCATTTTACAACTTTACCATTAGGAAAATAGCTCATAGGAAGGGAAAATACTTTAGTTTTCAAGGAAGTACTGATCTTAAAGTTTAAAGGGCAAGGGAGGTTCTCGTAACCAACATAAATTATGCAAGCTACATGGATTCCAACGTTTTGTCCTCCCAAGGAGGAGACCCCACATTGGGGAGGAGCTTCATACTCTTTCTAGGAAGTATAACCTAGGTCTAGCGATCACTAAATAGAACTCGGCCTCGGGCCCAGTTATAATCATCATAAACTCGGCCTTAGGCCCAACCTGCGGTGGCACATAGTTTTGGGGTAAGAAACCGTAGTAACTTACCCGCTCGGTGCTAAATACTACTCCCTTTAGATTATATGCGCTCATCTCATAAAAACACTTTTAGATTAATCTCATGGTTCACCACGAACTAAATAATCAAATCGATAATCTCATATGATGAAGTGGATTTCAAAGCTTTTGGACCATTAGGTCAATTCATTTCTCAATCATCTCAAAATACTTAAATTAGTGCTTATAGCAGAAGAGTTCATAATTTCACAAGTCTCAAATAGGGCTTACAAACCCATAGTTCAATCTCAAGTTAAAGCTTATCAAAAGCATAGTATATAGCATATAGATTCATAAATCATGTAGAAATCTGGGAATTTCAGCAATTTATCTCAAAATCTCAATATAGTCATATGCTTCAATATCTCAACATTGTAAATATTAGATTCTCAAGGAGTAAAATCACGGGGTTTATACCGAACTGTAAATTCTAAATAAAACATTCAGAAATCATGCCATTGACTCTTAATTCATGGGAAATATCAAGATAATGCATTCAATAATAATGGGTGAAAACCCCCAATTCAAATTCATGTAAAAACCTCATAGATTTCAGGAAATTCATGATGTAAATAAGCTTTTTGGGCACAAGGGTGAAAGGGTTACCTTTGTTCAAAACCCCACATACCTTGGATTACAGAATTGGATGAACAAGCTTTCTCTAAATTTCCTCTTCTTACTCTTGGGAGAGGGTTCTTGAAGATCTTGACTTGGGAACCTTGAATCTTGACTCAATTTAGAAAATCTATGGTGGATTCTTGAGATCTTGGAAAAGGTTTTTTATATTTAAAGTTTTTGTTGAGAGAAAACTTGAGAAAAACCTCATAGGATGCTTGCAAATGACTTTGATTCGGTGTTTCCATGGTTTTATAGGCTTGGAAAAAGTCCAAAGAGTCCTTTTTAACATCTGAATGAAGTTGTAAAAATTGAAATGGGAACCCAAACTCGTAGGCCACTGCGACACGCTACTTATCGCGGTGGCTAACTGGAATTGACAATTAGGAAATTTGGAGTCCCTGCGATGAGGAGCCATCGTGTTGTCCCACTAGGTGGGAGCTGGTCCTTCAGCACGATGCACCACTCTCATGAAGTTCCATGGGAATTTGATAATTGTAAAATAGATACTCTCCATGATGCTTCAAGCACTAAAATGACGTTGTTTTACGACTAGGACTAAAATTAGCCATAACTTCTTACTCGGGTATCGTATTTTGACAAATCTTATATCGACGGAAAGCTTATCAAATTTTCCATGTGATAAAAAGTCAAAATTAGGGAAATTATATTTGGTTAAGATGATACTCACTTAGGAATTCACTTCTCAATCTTTTAGGGCCGGAATCACACCTTACTTAACACGCCCTAAGGCTCATTCTATGAGAGAATTTTGCGGGGTCTTACAATATCTCCCCCTTGGAAACATTCATTCTCGAATATCGCTAGCTAGTCTAAGAACATAGGAAAAACTGAGTATACATAACCGAAGCAATTTGCTAAACAGGCTTTGAATCTTTCTAAACTCTTAAATGCCTCGGAAATTGCAAGAACTCATGTAATAATAGATACATAGTTGAACATTAGATTAGAAGGGATGAGTTCTGAGAATCATGGCTAGACTAAGATTATTGGAAAAACTGACACGACTCTAGATGGAAGCTGAATTGTCGGGTATAAATACCCCCAGGACTCGATAACATAAAAGTTAAACATAACCATTCTTGAATAATCAAGACCATGGACAATCATTCACCATCACAATCACTAAGGCATCACTTCAAGAATTTAGGAATCCTAAACATGTAATAACATAGGGGGACATGCTATTAGATCATACTCCATTCAACAAGGCCTTGCATCAAGCACTTCACATATATTTAAGTCTTGGCATGTACCGGAGAACACATAATTGGGGAACTCCATGCTATCATGTTATGATTCATTCAGCAAACACTTAGCATGTATCAAAGAGCACATAATTGGGGAACTTCATGCGATTATGCTACAATTCATTCTCTAAGGCTTTTCAACAACAACTTGGCATGCATGAGCTTACACACAATCGGGGATTCCTAGTCAACATGCCATAATAGCTCTAATTTTGTCACATAAGCATTTTATCAAACTTATGGGGAGCATGCTTTGCTTATACAACAATTTCTATACTTAATTGACATCAACACACCACTTAACAAGCAACTTAAAGAGGGTTTATCATAAACATCACATGAATACCATATACTAGGGTCAAAGATTGAAAACCTTTGTAAACAAACATGAATCACAACTCAATAATAGCATGAACATCAATTTCAACTCACATGATTCATGAAAACTCATAAACATAAAAGCTTTGAAATCTAGAAAAGGGTTCTTGAGCTGCTTGGATGGCAGGGACCCAAGAATAAATACCTATATACGACTATCCTCTCCAACATGACCCATTTACTCTCTCCTACCGGCACCACTGTTCATTATATCTATTGCGACCTAAGGAAGAGGTCGCTGAAAAGTTAGAACATGAGGACCTGGAGCATGAAGGGACATTGTACCTACCTAGTACTCAACTGAGGCTTAAGGTATTTAACATTAAAAACTTATTAAAGTATTCTAACCCCACATAAATGATATAAATCTAGACTTTGTGAATCAGTAAAAGCATTGCTCAAGTACTTAAGTCACGAGTTGCATGACCTAAATTTGGAGTTCAAAATTTCTGGGATATGATCCCGACTACCGAATGAACCAGAACTCCTCATTTTAAGAACTAGGAGAGTACATAATTCTCTCATATGCATGAACATGAATTAAGATCATGGAACAAAAACGTAAAACATGAGCAGGTAATAGGACAACTTAAAGTGCTGAAATAAGATTGGGTCAAGTATTAATCTTACTTAAAGTTATTCTACAGCTCACTGGTACATCTACTAGAGTCTTAAGGTTTAACCCAGTTACCAATTCTATCATCTTCCCCTTAGACTTAAGCCATCACTCCAAGGTGGTGAACCTCCACATGAATTCTAGTCTTGCTGTAATCACTTTGGTCTAGTGTTGGGGATATAACAATACATATGAATAGAAGAACTTGGCCCGAATAACTACGCTTCAAAGCGTAAAATATTAATAACAACAGGAACAACAATAACAACAAACCCAGTATATTACCACATAAGTGGGGCCTGGGGAGGGTAGATTGTACACAGTCCATACCACTACCTTTAGAAAAGTAGAGAGGCCGCTTCCGATAAGCCTCCAGCTAAAGAAATAGGTAGTATACCAAAAGCATCAAAATCATAAGACACCATAAAAATGAGATAGGTACGACATCCACAACAAATTGCACATTGCCAAGACGAGGACACCAAAGTCCACCCAATTACTGACTACGGCTCATCCACACCCTTAGCTCTCTATCCTAATGCTTTTCCTCAAAATCTTTTTATCGAGGGTCATGTCCTCAGTCAGCTGTAACTGATCCATGCCATGTTTAATCACTTTACTCCAAAAATTGTAACACCCACTCATAATACTACCTTCTGAGAAACACATCATCCTTCTATGGCACCAATAGTCATCATTTAATACTTAACGCTTAGAACGGGTACCTCCTATCCTATGAACGGTCCATACAACTGATGTCATAGCCTACCACTACATCACCTACAAACTTATATTTCTAAACCATGAGAATCAAAATCATACTCGCCATCTTTATTTGCAAATCCTTAACTCAGCTATCAATGACACCATTCATTATCTCACTAGCCCCACCGAGTAACTTAACATTACTACGAACCAAACAACATGCAATAATCCTTTAAAATAATAGCCCTATAGTACCTTGGGCGCACTTCTACATCATACATACAACATCAAACTTTATTAAGAATCAAACAAACTTAAGCTTTTGTATACACTGTTCAAGCCTATTCGATCACTCCCCTATAACTAGTACTATTAAACAAGAAATCATCGCCTTTACTTTCACGACCACCAATCGTTTAAACTTAGTGTCTAGCTCTAATCTCACTAAGAAGCTGTGAAATAAAACATCAACATTAACCAAAACTTCACATGGTATCTTACTTCGTAATCAACAATAACCGATCATAATCACATGGCCCATCAATTCCTAATTCATTAACACAATGTTAATAAGGTTACATATTACAAGAGATAGAAACTTAAAATGCAATATTCAATGATATAAAAATATGCATCTTATTTTGTCTCACTTGCATGAATCATAAGAGTGAGGCAAAAATTTAAACACGAGGTACATATGACACACCAGAAGTCTCATATCGAGCTGCTTTATGCGACTTCTGAAGCTTCTTGCTAGCCAATCTCAAAACGTTATCTGGGAAGGAACTGGAACTTACTAATTATGATATCTCAAGAATAATACATGGGTAAGGAAGCATAGCTTCACATTATGGATTTGAGGAGGAATTTTAAAGTACCTCTGACTTGAGCTTAGTGCTCGACTTTCATGAATCTTGAATAAAGCACTTCAATTATCGAAACTAAAAAGCACTGGTGGGATAATTTATATCTCAATTACAATCCCACTACTATCTATAAAGATTAAAGCTTGACTATTTTTAATACCTTAAAAATAAGGCAGAGAGGGCCTTAATAAAGGAAATCGAGGATCTGCGTAGATACATAGAGAATCTTTCTATAGCATCAGCTAAGACTCAAAAGAATAGAGACATTTCCTAAATCTATTGTAGCCTCTCGAAGAAAAGTATAAACATCTATGTACCATTCTACCTCCGTACTTTTCTGCAAGACTCTACTAGACACGACTTCATAGACACCCTGGGACACTTGAACATTATGCTTTGATACCAAGCTTGTATCGACCTGAAATCACCCCTCGGGATGCCATACGATGCCTAGGGTCACAAGTGACCCTAAGCTAACCCTTCTACTGGCATAACTTATAAGCAACTAAACAAAGTACATAAATCTTAAAGAATAAGGTGAAAATAACTCTATTATGAATTAGATCAATACAAAACTAAAGTCACAAGGTTACAACTCTACTTTTACAATAAAAATGAAACTCAATGCATCAACTCCTACTGACTATCTATGAAGTCTCTACCAGTACTAACTATAGGAAGCTGGGTCATGACTCTCAACCACCCCAACTCAATACGACAGAATAAAGAAAATATGATATAATTCAACTGTATCACAGACTTAAGTCCTTGAATAAAAAGGGGACCCATCACCAGCTGATTGGAAGCTGCGAACTGACTGGATATGGTGCATGCACTACAAATCTTTGCACCTATAGTTTGAGACAATGTAGCACATAGACATATATATGGATCAGCACTTGGGAATATACTAAGTATATGGGGGTGAATGCAAATGTATAAAATAGTATCAGTCTTCTTCAATTAAATCATGCATATAATATGGGATGACTTACATGGCTTGAACAAATATAAAATGTAAAGCTCAAAAATCATGCAAGATGAAGCATGTAAAACAAATCTCGTAAGTCATCATACTTTAACGTTAAAACTAGAAATCCTCTCTTATTCTCAATCCTCAATCCTCAATGCTAAAGGAACTTTAAATAGTACTTTCAAATAATTCATATATCTCATAAAGAACATAACTTCTTTAATGCTCAAGATCTCATAACTCTTTTAAACTCAAATACTTGGAATTCGAAATCATATAACTTTGAAACATACTTGAAGGCATTTCGTTCACTTTAGGAAAGGATCTTATTTCAAGCATTAGGAAAATCATTCAATCTCAGTGGAAAGATACTCTAGTGTAAGGATATAACTTATCTCAAAGCTTCATGGAAAATACCATATCAATAAAGAATACTTTCGTTTAGAGAAACAACTCATATCAAGGAAATGCTTTAGTTAGGGAACTATTTTATAACTTTACAATTAGGAAAATAGCTCAGATGATGGGAAAATACTTTAATTTTCAATGAAGTACTAATCTCGAAGTTTAAAGCATAAGGGAGGCTCTCGTAATCGACATAAAACATGAGAGCTACATGGAGTCCATCATTTTGTCCTCCTAAGGAGGAAACCCCACATCAGGGAGGAGCATCATACTCTTTGCAAGGAGTATAACCTAGGTCTAGTGATTACTAAATAAAACTTGGCCTCGAGCCTAACCATTATCATCATAAACTCAACCTCAGCCCAACCTATGGTGGCACGTAGTTTTGGGGTAATAAACCGTAGTAACTTACCCGCTCGGTGCTAAATACTACTCCCTTTATATTATCTATGCTCATCTCATAAAACTCCACTTTTATAATAATATCATGGTTCACCACAAACCAAATAATCAAATTGATAACCTCATATGATGAAGTGGAATTCAAAGCTTTCGGACCTTTCGGTCAATTAATTTATCAATCATCTCAAAATACACAAATCATGGGTGATTATAGAAATAGGAGTTCATAATTTCACAAGTCTCAAATAGGGCTTACTAACCCATAGTTCAATATCAAGTTAAAGATCATCAAAAATTAAGTATATAGCATATAGATTCATAAATCATGTCGAAATCAGGGAATTTCAGTAATTTATCTCAAATTCTTAATATTGTCATATGCTTCAGTATTTCAACAATAGAAATATTAGATTCTCAAGGAGTAAAATCATAGGGTTTATACCCAGCTGTAAATTCTCAATAAAACCTGCTGAATTCATGCCATTTGACTCTTAATTCATGGGAAATATCAAGATAATGCATTCAATAATAATGGGTAAAAAACCCCAATTCAATTTCATGTAAAAACCTCATAGATTTTAGGAAATTCATGATGTAAATAAGCCCTTTGGGAACAAGGGTGAAAGGGTTACCCTTGTTCAAAACCCCACATACTTTGGATTATGAAATTGAATGAACAAACTTGCTCCGAACTTCCTCTTTTTACTCTTGAGAGAGGGTTCTTGAAGACCTTGACTTGGGAACCTTGAATCTTGACTCAATTTAGAAAATCTATGGTGGATTCTTAAGATTCTGTAAAGAGGTTTTGGATATTTAGGGTTTTTTGTGAGAGAAAACTTGAGAAAAACCTCATAGGATGCTTGCAAATGACTTTGATTTGGTGTTTGCACGATTTTCTAGGCTTGAAAAAAGTCCAAAGTATGCTTTTTAATATGTGAACGAAACAGGAAAAATAAACTGGGAACTCGATTTCATAGGCCACCGTGATGCTCCACTTTTCACGGTGGCTCACTAGAATTGACAATTGGGAAATTAGGAGTCCCCACGATGTGGAGCCATCGAATTGTCTCACTGGTTGGGACCTCGACCTTCAACGCGACATGCCACTATCGTAAAGTTCCACTGGAATTTAACAATTGTTAAATAGACCCTCTCTGTGATGCATTAAGCACTAAAATGATGTTGTTTTATGATTAGGACTTAAATTATCCATAACTTCTTACTCATGTAGCAGATTTGGGCAAATATTATATAGATGGAAATCTTATCAAATTTTCTATGTGATAAAAAGTCAAAATTAGGGAAATTCTATTTGGTTAAGATGATACACACTTAGGAAGTCACTTCTTAATCTTTTAGGGCCAAAATTACACAATACTTGACACGCCCTAAGGCTATTCCAAGAGAGAATTTTGTGGGGTCTTACACCTGGTGATATAAATAAAGTCAACAAGGGATTTTATTCTAATATTTAAATAGGGGAGAAGAGAGTGGCCCCAAATATGAGTACTCAAGGGAAGGGGAAGCCACCACTTTTTCATCAACCTCCGCTTCGACCTTAGATCCAGTTGGCATATTTAAGAGCCTATTTTGACATCCTCTATAGCTCCTACAATAGGTATGATTGCTATATATTATGATTTTTGCATAGTTTAGTGGATAATCAAAGCTCTACTAATGCTCTTTTGTATGTTGTTGGGACAAAGATGACTTTTCTAAACAAGCAGATATATTTTAGGATTCGGACTATATTTGAAAAGGTGGAGGCTGGATGGGAGGCTGCATATAAAGTTGTCCTATTTGAGCTACGTAATGACTTACATGAACGTCTTGATGAGTTTGAGGGATGGGTTACAAACCGATTTACAAAGATAGTGGTTCCTAACCTAGCCCAGATACGGGAGGCGGGAGATATATTATGAGCAGAGGTATGCTCTCTCAAAAAGATCTATGTAGCATTCACTCTTTCATTCGTACCCCTAGTGGCCCAGTTATCATGTCTGCACACTCCTAGTTATTCTCTTATCTTCATAGAGGATCATAAGGATGCACCACTAGTTAGGACTAAGAAAGGTCACATATGAGACTTGAAAGATCCTAATATGCCTTATGAATAGGATGTTAAATAGTCCAGCAATGATTGGATGGACAATATGGTTATTGAGAGGTAAAAACTTAGAGAAATAGCAATGAGTGCATCTTCTAATAGTACACTACCACCATAGCTGCCTCTGCCAACTGAATTCTCCCAGGGGATACTCGAAACATAGGTATCACGACCTGAGATGGGGCCCTAGCCATAGCGAGCATTCCATACCACGAAGGCCTGGGATCTCTTCTAAATATATTAATCATACACAATATATATAGTCTCAGAAAATTTATGAAAAATAATACATGATGGAACCATGGTCAATCTCATAAACTTGAACAATTTAGAAGTTTAATTCTAAATATTCTAAACATGTGACAACCATCTATGAAATCTCTAATATTATAGTAACCATCGTATATTTTAGAAAAAAACTAGAAGATATCCCTTAGTAGACCTTAAAAAGGAAAGAAATAATTAAATCTTAAAAAAAGGCCTTTCAGAATTGAGAATTCTCACCAACTTTAATCTCTGACAAGTCAATCTACTGCTTAATGGGACCCCAAAATTGTGTCTCAGAATCCTGAAATATAGGGGGTCAATACAGATGTACTGGTACGCCGAGCAATCCAAAAGAATGTATTTTTATATAATATAAGTTAGAGCAATTTATAAACAGTTTTATATAAGATATATGAAAAACACATGGAAAGATACTTCGAAGAGCTTTCATAACATTTTGCAAAGTCATAACTTTTCGCTCGGTTAGCTGATTAGAAATCTACTTCAAAGTTATTTTAGTTGATATATAGTAGGACTTCTAAATCGCGATACACAAGAAGTTATGGTCAATGAAATTTTTACCCAAGTTTAGACGTTCATCAAAACATAATCAATGAAGAGTTTTCAACTTGACTTAGAGTTAGGTGATTTGTGTGACCTTAATTCATATTAAAAGGTTATTTACACACTAGACGATTGATTATCACCCATTTATTAACAAAGAAACATTAGGTTTGGGCCTATACACAGAGAAATGATGGTTTAAACTTTAGTTCGAAAGTGCAGGTTATTACTATAGGCCCCTTATGCATCCCAAGTATGTCCTTATTCCTTTTATTTTATAATATTTTTAGGAATTAGGGACAATGAATAGTTTTTAGTTAGGGTGGGGTTACCATAGCCACCGCGAGATTTTATTTCCATGCTTGTTTTCTTATTTGCTGCGATATGATTGTAGAACCGACATGCTAGGTTAATTTATGCCATGTTGTATTTTATTTCATATTGTGTTGTGTTTTATGTAATTAGGATATTTTTAAGTATTTAGGTCAGTTGTCATGTTTTTATGAATTTTTGAGAAAAATGATATCCCTCCAAAATTTGTGTTTTAGAACTATCTAAATGAATATATATGTGAATAGTATGGATCTCTGTATGGCATTAGGATTAGGGACATGATACTCACGTACTAATAGTTGTATGAACTAGATAAGTAGTTACTTGTAATATTAACTCGGTGCCATGTGTATGTGAGATGCTACTTTATTCCCTTTGTATGTTGAAATCTGAAATTGCTCAGTTAGTCTTACCTAGTTTGAAGGTAGTTTGTTATGAAAGGATCATAGGCCATTTATGTTTAGTCCACTTTTAGCCTAAATGACCTTCCATATGGGAATTATGTCCCTTGATCCCTATGACTGAGCCTTAGAGCCTATTCTTGTTGTTACATTTTTCACTTTCTCATTTGTATTACAATAAACCTATTTTGTCCCTAGTCCTTCTTTGACATTGTGCACATCAACTTAAGCAGAACAACTAAGTTGAGAGTTTTTATCATAGTGGTTTGTAGTATAAATTGGGTATCTAGAAGGTTAAAATAAAAGAAAAAATTATTAAGGATGAGTATGGTACCAAAAGAAAAATTGTGAAAAAAGTGCAAAAGAAAGAATAAAAAACCACACCTAACATTAATTTGCTTTAAAATAAGAAGGGATAAATAAGGGTGAAATAAAAGTTTGCTAATAAGTGAGACCCTAAGGTTAGTGTAGTGCCAAGGAGGCTTAGTCACTTAATATGTCCATATGTACCATATCATCCCCCAAGCCTACATTACAAGAAAGGATAATTCTAATAGTGATCCTAGCTTGATTGTCTGAAAACTAAGGTAAAGAAAATAAGGGCAAGGCTATGGTATTCAATACACATTGATTGGAACATCTATTTTGAATATGAACATCTCTTGACTGTCCTTGCATTCACATGCATTATTTTATATGATTGAGCACATGAGTCATATTACTAGATTCTTACATGCTTGGATAGTGTAACTTGTAATGTTGATAATATAATGTCATACCTTGATACCATTGTGTCATATTATTTTGCTTAATGTTTATACACAATTGGTTTTGAAAAATTGAGATAGGAGGGGGTGCTATAATTGGAGCTTAAAGTATTAATTGACTTCCTTGAATAGATTAGATTCCCATATTAAGCATCATATCTTGTTTTGTTTTATTTTGTTGTATTTTGTTTCCTGAGGAGATACAAACATTCTATGTTGAGGATGTCGATGTGCTATAGAAATATAACTCTTTCGATTCTTAAGAGTATAAAAATATGCCAATTTCTGAGGTTGTTCTATTAGATATAATATATTTTGTGTATGTTATGCAGGAAACTAGATTTTGTATACTAAGTTTATGAAAAAGAAGAAAATTGGTGTTTTTGGCTACTTATGTGTTCAATAATGGGTGCTCGTGACACTTTTTGGATTGTTCATGACGATAACTTGAGCGGTAATTAAAGATAGGCTAAAAAAATAACTCTTGGCACTTGCTAAGTCAACATACGGACAACATGTAACACATGTGGATCATATGTAGGAAAAGTATATATCAGAAGTCCAAAATCCCGATAGCGGACCTATAGTAATTATTGGTCGGGGCACATATGATTACCACATATGCCTAGCCTCAAGCTGCATGTACTATATGCACCCAAGGCCAGGCCACATGTGGAGAGCATATGTAACAATTGACCCTTTTTTCCTATTTCATTTGAACTTTTGTTTTAAGGTTTTCTTATGTATCATAAATACCCCTTATGTGTTTTTTTGTAGAAGTTACGCACTTTTGATACTTACAAACATATTTTGATTCAAATATTAAATTTTGGTCTTTGAATTCTCTTCTATTGATTTTAATTGACTAATTTAGTTATGGGTTTGGGTTTTTACTTGTGATTATTGTGATTTCATCTTATGTTTTCAATCATGAATGTTGTTGATTACTTCACAAGCATGACGAACTAAAATGTAATAATGCTTTAGGTTAGCGTCTAAGTTCTTACTTATTTAAACTGATAGAGCTTCTCCATGGCTGCCCCAAGTCATTAGTGACTTACTGGATATGATAGTTCGGTTACCAGGCAATTTATTTGGTTTGTAGAACCAATTTACCAATTTGAAGTCTACGTTGATTCTAATTGAGAACCAAGCAAAAATTTCTATAAAACAACCTTAAATGCAAAAATGCGACTTCTCCAATGCATCCAAAACATCAAAATCTATGTGGTTACATATCTCATTTGCTCAAAATAGACTTCAAATACATCTCGAGGCATTGGCTGAAGCCAAGAACCAAGTTTAAAGATTTAGTTTTAGCCTGGCATAGAGGGAGATACCGCGACTACAATGGAAGAGGCGCGAACGTGGTGCCACAATTTTATTCAATCAAGGTCCGTAACTGCACTACTATAGGCCTAGGCTAAGCCTATTTACAGGCCATCTTGCCTAAAAATTTGGCCATTTTGTGCCTCCCTTTTGTGCTCTAAACCATAATAGAGTGTAAAATCTTCAAGTGAGTCTTGTGCGTTGATTAGGTGCTTGAATAACATATGTAATCCATTTTTTCCTACAAATCTAAGGTAAGATTCCTTTGAGTTTGGTCTTAATTTCTTGATTTCAGGACCCACAACCCCTAATGTTTTGAGGCACAAGTGTATCCACAAATGTGATTGATTTACTCAAATTACTTGAGGGTTATTGTTCCCTAATAATATTTGGACAATAGGTTGGTCTTGGAAACTCATTTTCCAAAAGTGGGAGCCACTTGGGGTTTTGGTTTTATTTTGGACACATGGCATAATGGTGCCATAATGGGTGTTGTTAATTTTGTAATGACGATTAGATTATGTCATTGATAGCTTGGCTCGTTGCAGAAGCTTTAAGAAAACAAAAGGCAAAGCTCATTGGTTTGTGAGAAATTTGGACTCAAGGTAGGTTAGGCTTACTTGTAGTTAGATTAAGTGTAATTGTACTATAATTATGATATCTTCTAAAATTAGGTGGGGTCTTAGATGATAAATAGGTGAATTATGATTCTTGGGATTAGTTGATCCTCGCAGCCTATTAAAATTGTAAAATGTGATGCTTGACTATAGCCTAGAAGCTTGGATAGTTCTACTTGTAATCTCATGAATAGTATGAGAATACTTCAGTTGCTCTAGTAGATGAAAATGATGGTGTTCACTAACCTTAAGAGTTTGTTGACCTAGATAAGACTAGTTATGAATTTTCCTTAGTGTTTGGGGTGACTTAGGATTCTTAAAGAATATTTTCCCTTATAGGCCTAGTAACGAGTGATAAGCCCTTATGGTGTGATTTAGTTAACCTAGCCTAATTTTGGGTAAAAGTTAGTCTTGTAGGAGTGAAATTTTAAAATATTGGGATTTAGGAATGGGACTTGACCCATCTTAAACTTAAACTATATAATTCCTTACTGACCTAGATACTTGAGAAATGTCTATGTTTTGTTATTGAGGTTATAATGGTTAAACTCGATTGTCGAATATGTATGTAGCCAATGGTTGGATAATGTGTATAGTTGATTTATTATCTTGTTGTCATGATTCGGATAGCCTTGGGAAGTGTTGTATATTGAACCTATGGTTATACTATTGCTTGGCTTATTGATGATTTCACCAAGTAAACTTATAATTATGTTACCACTCTTGCTATACCCAAAGACTAATGATTAAGCTAATGTTTCTGAGAAACATTTTCCATTAAGGTTAGTATTGTTAAAAGTAGGAGTAAAAGAGGTATCTAGAGAGAATGCACTTGACTTATAAATGACTTTCTAATAAAACTGTTTTCTTGGAACAGTGGTGATTGCATATATCATTTAGACACTCATGCTCATGCATCTATTTATGTTATGTGGTGATGATTAATAGTAAAGTATGATGTTATGAGATACCTTACATAACTTCTACTCTATCATTATGGGTTGTATATGCTTATTGATTTGACTACATATGTATGTGTATATCATTGCCTTAGAGAATTCGGTGGATATAATAATGTTATGGTGACACCTAGAGAATCTAGAGGATATAATGATGTTATGATGATTCTCGGAGAATCCAGAGGATATAATAATGTTATGATAATGCTCGGTGAATCCAAAGGATATAATGATGTTATGATGATTCCCGGTGAATCCAGTGGATATAATGATGTTATGATGATGCCCGGTGAATCCAGAGGATATAATGATGTTATGATGATCCCAGTGAATCTCGAAGAGGTAATGATGATACTATGATGCCCGGTGAATTCTGAATAGGTAAAGATATGATGATGATGTTATATGTGGTGAGTATCTATGAATACATGGATATATGTGAGGTTATGTCGTGTGTGGATAAACCCATTTGTGTTCTTTGGATATGATGTTTTTCTTGGTGTATTGTTATTTATTTTTTTATCATTAATCATTAGATAAAAAATGTGACCCGTGTTAACTTTAATTAGTAACTAGAAGTAGATTATGCCAAACATTCGGTTAAGGCTAATTGATATGTGTAATCTTGTGTAGAAATTAAGTCTCACCTAGTAAATCGACATGACTTGGATAAATGGTTACGTTATGGAAATTTGCCAAGTAGAGTGGATTATATGATAACTAGTTGTCTCTAATAAATGAATATGACTTGTAGGCTACAAGACTAGTGAACTAGTTGGTGGACCTTACTTAGCTAGAATATGGAAACTAGTCCTTATGGTTGCGACTTGCTCAATGATAATTGACCTAGTATTGTATAATGAGTGGTTATGTTGACATCTAGTATGTGATGTCGTGGTGGATTAATTGATAACTTATATAATTAGGAGGCTAACTAAAAGATGGATTTGTCATGGGTGAATAAATAATAGTGCTAGTAACTTATAGCTTTTTCTTATTTGATGATTAGTAAATTATAAGACCTGCAAATATATGGCTCATGGAAATCGAGGATATCTAATATAGACAAGGCATGAACTTATTAAAGAGTTAGAGATTAAACCACTATAACCATGTTATGGTGATATCAACTTCATTGTGTCAAATTGCGCTATTGATGATGATTGTAGACCTTGGTAATTGGCCATGGCTGGAATGTACAACCTGATGCTTTGGTGTACTCTCTTGTGGTATTAGATCCCGTAATGAGTTCTTTGGTTGTTTTCCTTAAGTGTACTTCCCGGTGGTATGGGACGGTGTGGTAAGTTCTTTTTCTTTATACTCTAATGATGGTAGTTGTATTGATTATGGTAATTACATGAATGTTATTGTATATATGTGGCTTTACACTTCCAAAATAATTGCTCATGTTGTATGAAAGTTATCGTATATATGGATATGGAATATCATACTATTGTTTTCGTTGATTAGTTATTTAGATAGCGATACCGAATAAGATTTAGGTTCGATTTTGTACCTTGACTTTTAGTTATTGTCTTACTCCATATTATCCATATATTATGATTTATCTCTGTCGGCCGATGATGCCTACTGAGTACCCATGTTTTGGTACTCATACTACACTTCTGTACCTTTTTGGTACAGACCCTAGTTCTAGTTGTCATCGTCTAGTCGAGATTGTGCGGTGTTGATCATCAGGAGGCAGGGTAAGCTCTTGGAGTTTGTGTTTCCCTTTTTCCCTTCTATCTTTATTGTGTCTTTTGTAATCGAGATGAATGTATAAGAATATTTAAGACTATTAGATATTGAGTTGTAATTTTTATTGATGAATGTAGAGATTCTCTTATACAAATATGATCAGGTCATGGGACTGGTATTCAAATGTCAGTTGTTTCTTTGTGGAATGTTGGTGTTACAAATTTTTTTCTCTTTTTTACAATTTTTTTTTCTTTTTCCACCACACCCAACCTTACTTTCGTTTCTCTTATTTTACCCTTTTTCATATTCATTTTACATCACACACCCCTATAATAGCCACCCTCAACTTAGGCGATTTGCCTAAGTTGATGTGCACAATATCAAAAGAAGACAAGGGCCAAAACAAATTCATTGTAACACAAATGGGAAGGTGATAGGTGTAACAAGAAAAATAGACGTACAAACTCAAAATTGGGATCAAGGTATATCATCCACGCATGGAAGGTCAATTAGGGTAAAAGTGGACCAAAATAGAAAATGGCCTATGATCCTTTCCTACCTAACAACCCTAGACCTAGCTAAAAGCAATCGGAGAAGTTCTAGATTTCAACACACCGGGAACTCAGTATATCTCAAACGCACATGCGCAGGGCTATATTACTAAGTACTAGTTGTCCAACTATGCAACTGTTTTGTTCATAACTATTATATCCCTAATCCTAATGCCATTTTCAAATTCTTAATAGTCTCATACACGTATACCAATAACACAATTATTCAAATAAAAGTTTTTGAAAGGGGCTCAAACACAACTTTACAATAGCATTTTAAATCAGTAGTATTTCAACAATCAAGAATTAAAACTTAAAACAAAATCTTTCAATACAACTGGAATTTATTTTTACAAAATCTTTAAGAAAATTATAATATAAAATAGTCTTCTACCATCGGCACGCTGATCTACTTCCTATCTCAAATGCCTTCATCAAACCTGCAAGTCATAAAAGACTTTTAGTTTTTAGCTATATCTTTTCAGCTACTCCAACATTTTTGGAAATAACCCCCACCCCCAACAAAAATTCGTTCCACTATCCCCAGTGCTACAAAAATAAAAATAGAGAGATGATAAATGTCATACGTAAGGGATCAAAGAGCCGATGCATCATCAGATACCATCCCATTAATTAGGACTGAATCAAAAGTAGAAGGGAACAACATCAGCCCTGCAGTATTAACAATTGGAACTCTCAATCCACCTGCTCTTATGGCCATCTCTTCGACACTCGTCTAGTGGTCCTACTCATCCTAAATACTCTCAGTGTGGGACTTCTAATCAATTCCTTGATCTTTTTTGTTTTAATTTCTATTTATATTTCTTCATTTTCCTCTGTCTCCTAAATTCTTGGCTCTAGGATGGCACAAATATTTAGTACATGGATAGTGGGCATCACTATATCAACCACTAATTATGGAATCATCGGTCTATTATGTAGCTCATGCACCATATTCTTAGTCTTTGCCATCTCTTCCTTGTTCTCCATAATATTAGGCAACTATCTATTTCTAAACTAATGAGTTATCCTTAACAGAAAAGCATCTAATCAAATCTGGAATCGTTTATGCTTCTACTCAAGTTGGGAGTCAATCCATGGCCGCACACCACCCTCTATGTGACCCACTCTATTCTCCAATCTGGATAGCCTCATCATAACATACATCAAGAGGGCCTGTGAAATAAGCATAACACCGGGTGACATACCTTGAGGTCTTGGCGAAACAAACTAGACTAGTGATAAAGCATAAGAAGTGCCCGTTGCATATTTAGGTGTGCCCTCTATCTGTGACTCGGCCCTAATAGTAGTAGCTGTAGAAGGGAAGTCAGTTTAATCATCAAAAGGGAACAATCCTGCCATAATATCTATAGCTTGTCTTATTGATCAGGTTAGAGGGTTGGCTGCATCCCTGATCAGGCCAATGTCTAATGTCCTCTAGGCATGAATTATCTAGTCAATCCCAGGGAGTTTTAGAACCCCGCATAAAGAAAAATCTATGTAATCATCTAGGTGTATGACAACAATGCCTTTTAACCCTCGACTTCCCTATGCCTCAACTCTTGGGATAAGAAATCACAAACATCAAACTCGTAACCGACTATGAAACTATCTTTCATAGAAACCCAAACTAGGTCTAGAACATCATTTCTTGTCATCTGACACATCCAGTGTCGATCTAGTATCCGCTAAAACTTACCCTCAAATTTGAGGGTACTCTTGTTTATTTGTTAGGAGACCATCCTGAAGCCTCCTACAATCCAGACTACAGTCACTCCATTCGAAGTAATACGCTCCACAATCCACCAAAAAATTACCATTTTATCCTCAGAACCCAATGTCCTCTTAGTAATCTATAATCTTTCTCATTTCTTTTATCTTGACTTCCATCTCTGCAACTTTGGTTAGGGATTAATATTCTGGCCCATATAAGAATCTCTCAATTGTTTGGGGAGAAATATCCACCCAAACTAAATTAATCTTAAGGGACTTAATACGATCGCCTCCCTTCCACAACTGTCCCTATAGGTATTACCTCTGCAGCTCACCCTTGTATGTTGCGTAAATCTCATGAACTAGTATCTTACTATATTTTTTGGGTTCTCTCATCATCTATTTGAACCTGTACTACTGAAAGCACTCTTCAAACTCGGGTAACTCTGAAATTCCTGTGGTGTTATTCTTCTCTTCGGATATAGTACTTGTTTTATCTTGCCACCCAGAAACCTGACCATCCAACTATTTAATGTATCCTATGTTTTGGGGTAGCCTCATTGTTCAATGATAGGCATCAAGGTAGTGGTGAGTGCTAGTGGTGGGTCCTGTCGGGCTATCGGTGGCACTTCATTCACATCTCCTACATCTTCAGTATGCTCAAAATTTACTTCTTTCAAATTGGATTCAGATACATCATCATTTTTATCATCATTATTATCATTATCATCATTGCCATTATCACTGTAGGAAGTTGGTTGAGGTGTGGGAGGAGGAGATGCAGTAGGATTCTTCTTTCATGGGCCCTTTGAGGGTGAGTATGTGTCTTAGGGAATTAAATTTTTCCCTTAGCCTTTGTAGCTGCCTTCCTATTTTATGAAGCTTTATTTTATGAGGTCCCATCTTAAACTTCCACACTACTTTCGGATACGATCTTATATTCGGACTCATTGAATTCTACACTAGCCTCTGGTGCTTGCTTAGTGTCCTTCTTTACAACTTGCTTGGATGAGGAAGAATTCTTTAGAGCCATTGTTCCTAAAATTAGAACATTATTAGTAAATAAGTAAAGGACAGAAAAGAAAAATTTAAAACTAAAGTTCAATATGATTATTCTAATTCAGGAACGAGTGGTGGGTACTAGTCATACTGATTGGGTGCGACTTGTATAACTGAGTCATATCATGTACAATGCATGAACTTTGTTAACTTATGGGATTACGTCTCCTACTAACCAGTCATTCCGGTAGAATATGACTCATTACCAACAGTCGTAAGCTGATCAGGAGCATTTATTTTGAATTTAATCATCCCAGGTTAGTATGATTAATAAAGTATGAGTCGTACAGTCTAGGTACGACTTGAATGGTTGAGTCGTATCCATTCCAAAACCTTAAATTTGTTCTACTTCTATGTTGTCAGTGGGTACCAGTCCCATTATGACTCCCGTACCGGTGGGTATTAGTCATAAGAGGTCTCGTATCTACTACAATATAGATGTCTAGCTTAAAGCTTGACTCCTTGGAAATTTCCTAAAATACCCACTACAATTTTCATCTATATACATCATTTTAACATACACAAGCATATCAAAATCCTTTCCCAACCCTAGTTCTTTCCTAATTTCTAGTTTTGAATGTACTCACTTGCTTAAGTTACCTAGCAAAACAATATTTTTATAATCTTTAATCAAAGAACATTCATGGTGACAAACAATATGTATTTCAACTAGAACAGTCAAAAAAATTCTTTTAATAACTTACTTGATGTGTTAAATATCTCAAATCATGATTTTACTTCTATTCCTTCCCAAATTAGATTTTAAATCACAAAGAATAAAGGAATTGAAGTTGCTGGTATGTTAATCAACTTGAATACACTTTGATTTTATGGATTGGTTCTTAAATTTGGGTTCAAAATAGTTTGGGTATGAGTGGATTATGTTGGGTGCCCTATTAGGTTCCCTTTTTCTCTCTAATAAAAGATTTTGGCCATGTCAGCCAATGATCTAACTATGTAAGCCTTGCTATGAGTTTTGTATACGACTCGTATCTAGCCTTACGGGTCATTATTTTGACTCGTACAAACATGGTATTTACCTGGGTTTTTGGACTGGGTACGACTCAAGGTGATGAATCATGTGTTGAGGGTATGACCTATTCTAAGAATCGCATCCATTCCAGTAACTTTTACCTCAATTTGATTTTTCTCCCAGGTCTATACGACTCGTAAAGAGTCTGTAAGACCAAAAACATCTTGAACTTCTTGATATTTTCTACAATTGTTAACCCTACAATCTAAAAAAACATATTACCCTATAAAACAAATACCAAGAACATGGATTACCTCCCACATATCACTTGATTTAATATCGCAACACGATGTGGCTGAGTTAGGTGCTCGGATTTTCCCAACTAGCCTGTGGGTTGCCTCCTATGAAGAACTTGATTTAACATCGCGGCATGACGTAATTGCCTTAGCTACTCAGACTTCATCAAGGACAATTTCAGTCACCTCATTTACTTCTTTAGAATATCCCATATGGTGATTCACTCTATGTTAATTTACCTTAAATGCGCGATCACCATCCCTCTTTTGTTCTAAAGCACTATTGGGATAAACTCTTAAAACTATGAATGGACCATGCCACCTCTACCTTAGCATATGTGGAAACAAATGAAGCTTGGAATTACATAATAGCACCTGCTCACCATTTTTAAATACCCTCTTCTCAATCTTGAGGTCATGATTCAACTTCATCTTTTCTTTGTAAAGAGGGTTCAAAAGAAAAGTTGAGGAAAAAAGGTTAAAATTTACAAAGAAAGAAAGAAGATGCAGTTCCACAGATATGATCTACAAATCTTGAATTAAATCCACGACCCCAGAGTACAATTGTGAATAGAGTTTTGAGGATGAAGGTTGAGTTTGAGTCTATGACTCGGAGCTATAATTTATGGACTTGATCCATAAAGCGTAGAACTAAGTCATGAGTGAGGACCTGCAGGTGATGATAGAGCTTGATTTTCATGAATAGAACCCTATGACTGGTGAAGCCTTATTTCAAAGAAAGAGACCTACGACCCATGGACTGACCTATGACTTCAATCTACGAGTCATAGGATAATGCCGACCTATTTCTCAAACACACTTTAGGATATGATTCATTTTGTATATATAAATAATATCATTAGGTTTTATGATTATTTTATACACCTTTACTTTATTTTGAGATTCTTCAAGATATTCTTTGTTTTAGAATTATTAACATTGATTTTTCGGGTTTAATTCATGTTGAAATTTTGGAGTATTTCATCTTATTAATGTTTGTGCATTATTATGCTTTTTTATAAAAATTATTATTGTTTTCTTGCAATTATGAGTATCTAAACACTATAACTAGGGTTGTTTGAACCATGACGTATTAATGAAGTAGTTTTCAAAGTGTGAGGTGATTCTCAAACGGTATTTTGGCATGTATTATTGTTTCTTTAGATTTGATTACTTTTTGACAAGTTCATGCAGTGGGACTTTTCCTATCTCTACCCCAGTCTATTGCAAGGGTATTCAAATCAAAATATTGAATCAATAACAAGACTTTGAGTTATCTTGCTATAATTAGCCTTGAGTCGACAAACGAGATAGAGTATACTGTGATCATATATAGGGGTAAATTGTAATGCCCCGAGTATATACCCCAAATGCTACACGATGCTTACGACCCCGAAGGACCATAAGCTAACCCATGACTGATATCTGTTGTGAGCACTAAAATATGATACTATAATAAATACACAATAATAGGCTGAAATGCCATAAGGTTCAAAATATCTAAAATACTAATAAATTAGATTATCTGAAATAACAATCTGTAAAACTGAACATTGTCTAAGAACTATTCTGAAAAGCCTCTAACTGAAACTGTCTGAAAGTGGAGTTGATGGGATAATCCGCCAACTAACTCCATATACTGAAATACTAAGTCCACTAAAATAATGAAATAAAAGAATATCCTCGAATGATGAGAACTCACTGCAAATAAACTGCTGCCGGCTGAATCTTAGTCTATCTATGTGCGTTCGGGAACCTAAACGTTCGAACCTATGATATGAGACATCATAGTGCAAAGTAAAAGTATGCTTCAATATGTGGAATGTACTGGTATGGTAGATAAGGTAAGGATGAATGCATGGGTTCATATACATGAACAATAATTGACTATATGATATACAGTAACTGAACATGAGCGTACATGGATAACTGATACTGCTGTAAATATTGAGTATGCACTTATGTGCATATAAATACATACTGTGACTAAGCTTGTCTTAAGCTAAGTCCTGAGTTCTGATACTAAGTAACTAATATCTAAAGTTACTGATATCTGAGTTAGTGATACTGATTGACTGTATCTGACCATCATGATTTTGATGAACTGAACTGGGTTCTATTTTGAAGACTAAGTCTAATACTGCAGGACGTAATCATCAAATTGACATGCCAAAAATAAGATAACTGAGTTGGGGTCCAACCTGTGAACCCAGTTGGAAGGGTATCAGTACCGTGCCATGGGTAAAGATACTGAAGAGTTACCCTCAACTAGTAGGTACTCTAATGAGAATGGTGGAACCCTCTTCTGGCAGATTAAAATACCTCATCGACCCTCAACTAGAAGGTTTGATGTCTCAACCTACACTGGCTACATAGTTTTGGAATACAAGGATTAATTATAAGGATCACACCCTCTACGGGCAGGTGAGCCCCCATCCTTGGGTTCACTCAGTGCTGAATCCTACTCCAAACTAAAATACACTGAACTGAGTATACTGAACCAGACTGGACTAATACTGAGCTTACTGAGTTTTCCTAACTTTGGTAACTGACTGAGTTCTACTGAGTTGTGTAACTGCTTGAGTACTACTGAATGTGACATGACTGAGATTCTGTAACTGACATTGGCTCAAGGCACATAGCTAAATTATCGAGTATTAAATACCCACAAGACTCAATAGCATGTAAAATAAGACATAATATACTCTTGAAAATCATAACAATGTCTACTTTTCCATAGTTCACTCATAGAGGCATTTAATCAAACAATTGTAATGGATCCACTTATACATGCTATCATGTTATAATGGCACCATTTCATTCACATAGGCATTTTATGAAATACTTGTGGAGCATGCTTAGGTTGTACAAAAATCAAAACATATAGTTATCATTGATATATCAATTAACTTGCAAATTGAAGGGTTTATCATGAAGATCATGTAATTAAACACATACAATGATTAATTTCATAAAAGCATGTAATTTAATCATGGACTAAAACCTAACAATAACATGAACATGAATTCAATTCAATTCAAGCATAGAAGTTCATAATTCAAAAATCTTGTATTTTAAAAATGGATTTGTGGACTCTATGGGTGAAAGGAACCCATAGATGAACACCTAACATACCTTAATTTGTGAGTTTCTTGAAGTTCTTGGTGAATCCTTTGAGATTGATCTTGGTTTCTTGAAGCTAGGGTTTTGCTTCTTTTGATAGAGAATTACTTAATATTTAAATAAAGTGAATAAAGGATGAGATAATGGGTTATTTAGGCATAAATTTCGTGTTTAGACTGATTAGGGTTGTGGAAAAATACCAATTTACCCCCGAGAAGGACTTAAAAATTCATACTGAAAAAAATAATTTTTGGCCCTATTACGATGCACCGCTATTGTGCTAAGCCACTGGAAAATGACAATAGGGAATGTGGCTGGTGATGCGATGCGGTGGAATCACGTTCAATGCTGGATGAGACCTAGAACCTCGGCGCAACATGGTACAATTGTGTTGGCTCACTGGAAATTGACAAATGTGAAAATAAGCTTTGGCACAATAAGACGGTATCATGGTACCTCACTGGAAACTGACAATTTTCATTTTGGCTTACTCCGCGATCCGCTACTGGCCTGAATGACGACGTTAAATGACTGAAACATAAAATAGCCATAACTTCGTACCCGGTTATCGAATTTAGGTGAATTTTATATCGTTGGAAAGCTAATTCAATTTCCTACACAATGGTAGCTCTAAACTGAAAAATACTGAGCATTTTTAAAAAAATTATATTAAATAACTCATGAACTGAGAGTTAACTTAAGCTTGAGAAATATGGGGTATTATAATATCTCCCCCTTGGGATTATTCATCCTCAAATGAGACTGAATAAGCTAATACACTGATAGACTTGTTTTACATACTGAACATTCATATCGGATACATAACTACATGACTGAACTACTGACAAATTAAGCTCGTACACTAAACATGTGTATCAGATGCATTGAATTTATGATTGAAGCTACTAATAAGTTGGGTTTTCATATTCAACATGCATATCTGATGCATGAGTATATGACTAAACTGATTCATGAATGCATGGCTGAATGTGCAACAATAATGGATACCATGTTATAGTTATAGCTAAATATGGAACTGAGTAAAGCTAAGAAAGATTGTTTCATTATGCTAATTCTAAGCTTCTGGAGAAGAGGTGAGGATACTTGGTCCACATATCTACTTCTATTTGCCAAGTATCTCCCTCAACGGATTGATTCCTCTAAAGAACTTTGACTAAGGGAACTTATTTGTTCCTTAGTATGTGAATGTGATGATTGAGGATCTGGATTGGAAACTCTTCGAAAGAGAGATCATTCTGAATATTTACATCCTCTAAGGGAACTATGACTACTAGGTCACCAATGTATTTCTTTAGCAAGGAGACGTAGAATACTGGATGCCTTAAGGCTAAATCTAAAGGCAACTCACATTCATAAGCTACATTTCCGAAATGACTGGGGATTCTATAAGGACCGACATATTGGGGACTGACCTTTCCCTTCTTGACGAACCTCTTTACCCTCTTCATGGGAGAGACTTTTAAGACACAAAATCACAAATATCAAACTTGAAAAACTTTATCCACACATCTACGTATGATTTTTGTCGGCTCTGGGCAACCCTAAGTCTTTCTCCGATTAACTGAACCTTCTCTAAGGTATCAAACACTAGGTCAGGCCCTACTACTACAACCTCACCTACCTTGAACCAACAAATTAGAGATCTGTATCTCCTACCATAGAGAGCTTGAAATGGAGCAATCTAAATACTGGAATAATAGTTGTTATTGTATACGAACTCGATCAAAGGAAGGTGGTCATCCCAACTACCCTTAAAATTAACAATGCATTCTCTTAGTATATATTTTAGATTCTGAATGGTCCTTTCTTCTTGACTATCTGTCTGAGCGGGGAAGGCTGTATTGAGTTGAACTTGGGTACCAAGACCTTTTTGGAATGCTTTCCAGTAATGAGAGGTAAACTGGGTACGTCTATCTGAGATAATGGATACTAGAACTCCATGTAACCTGACCAATTCTCTGATATAGAGTTTGGTGTAGTCCTTAACTGAATAGAAAGTATGAACTGGAAAGAAATAAGCTGAATTGATCATTCTATCTATGATAAACCAAATGGAATCTAGATTACAATGAGTATGAGTCAAACTCATCACAAAGTCTATGTTCACTTCTTCCCATTTCGATGTGGAAATACTGAAGTCCTCGATGGACCCACTAGGCTTATGGTGCTCAATCTTGATGGCATATAAAGAAATTAGCTAAAAATTCCATAATATCCCTCTTCATCCCACTTTACCCATAGATCTTCCTCAGATCACGGAACATCTTAGTAGCCACTGGATAAATAGAGTAACACGCATCATTCTCTGCAAGAATTCGTTGCCTTAAGTCATCTACACCTAGCACACATAAATGAACCTGGTAACATAATACACTATCTCCCCCTTGGGAGAAAACCTCTACTTTATTATCTCTGAATGACTCTTTCAACTTATCAAAATAGGGATGTCTATCCTGGTTTTCCTTCACCTCCGAAACTAGAGAGGATTCGAAACTATTCTGAACCACCATACTACCTTCTGCTGAATCGACTAAGTGGACACCTAGTTGGGTAAGCTGATGAACTTCCTAAACTAACTTTCTCTTACTGTCCTCAACATGAGCAACACTACCCATGGACAATCTACTGAGAGCATCAACCACTACACTAGCTTTTCTTAGAAGATAAAGAACACTCATGTCATAATCTTTCAAAAATTCTAACCACCTCCTCTGACATAAATTTAAATCATTTTGAGAAAAGATATACTACAAACTCTTGTGATTTGTGAAAACATTTATACGCACCCCATACAAATAGTTCCTCCAAATCTTTTAGGCAAACACTACAACTACTAACTCAAGACCATAAGTCAGATGATTCTTCTCATGGGGATTAATTTGTATAGAGGTGTATGATATGACCTTACCTCTCTGCAACAGGACACAACCCAAACCTACTCTGGATGAGTCATAGTACACAACAAACCCATCTGAACTATCTAGTAAAGTCAAAACTGTGGTTGAGACAAGTCAAGTATTCAACTCTTGAAAACTCTTCTCGTAAGAATCTAACCACTTAAAGTGGACTTTCTTCTGAGTCAATCTGGATATGGGGGATATAATAGATGAAAAACCTTTAACAAACCGATGGTAATGGCTAGCTAAACCTAATAAACTCTAGATATCTAATGGAGAGATGGGTCTAGGCTAGCTTCTACCTGCTTTGGTATTTTGAGGATTAACTCTAATACCATCACTGGAAATAATATGACCATGGAATGCTACTGACCTTAGCCAAAATTTGAGCTTACTAAATTTGATGAACAATCGATGAATTCTGAGAGGCTGAAGGACTATCCTTAGGTGATCTATATGAATATTATCGCTACGGGAATTGACAAAAATGTCATCAATGAAGACTACAATAAACATTTCCAAGTACTATTTGATCACACGATTCATTAAGTCCATGAAAACTACTGGGGCATTAGTAAGACCAAAGGACATACCTAGAAACTCAAAGTGACCATACCGGGTTCTGAAAGCTATTTTTAGAATGTTATATTCTTTGAATCTGAGCTGATTATAGCTGATCTGAGGTCTATCTTAGAAAAGTAACTATCACCCTTAAGTTGGTCAAACAAGTCATCAATTCTGGGAAGTGGATATCTATTCTTGACTGTGACTTTGTTCAACTGAAGGTAGTCTATACATATTTTAATAGAACTGCCTTTCTTATGCACAAATAAAATAGGTGCTCCCCATGGGGAAATAATGGGCCTGATAAGCCCCTTATGTATGATATCCTTCAACTATTCTTTTAACTCTTTGAGTTTTGATAGAGCCATTCTATATGGCGGAATAGATATAGGCTGAGTGTATAGAAAAAGGTCTATTTCAGAGACTATTTCCCTAATGGAAGGAACTCTAGGAAGATCTTTGGGAAACACATATGAGAATTCATTTACTATAGGAACAGACTCAAGACTGGGAGTTTCTGGACTAGAGTCCTTTACTCGTAGAAGATGATAGACACATCCCTTCAATTTTATATTTCTCGCTCTAAGGTATGAAATTATCTGACCCGTAAGCATTGTAGTACTACCTCTCCATTCAAGGACTAGTTCATTTGGAAACTAAACATAAACTATTATGTTTCTATAATTAAGTGAGGTATAACATGAATGGAGCCAATCTATGCTTAGAATGCCATCAAAATCTACCATCTCTAGCTCTACAAGGTTTGCTAAAGTTACTTTTGGAGATATCATAACCAGAAAGTTCCTGTATACCCATCGAGCTATGATACATTTACCCACTGGGGTTGAAACTATGAAAGGCTCTACTAGGATTTTTGGATTGACTCCAAAGTTAATGGCTATATAAGGAGTTACGAAAGGTAAAGAAGTTCCTAGATCTAGCAAGGCATAAACATATAAATGGAAGATCTGTAATGTACCAGTGACCACATCAGTAATATTTTCCTAATCTTATCTAGACTAAAGTACATAAAGACTATTTCGGTGTTGCCTACTAGTGGCACTAGAAGCGATAAACTACTTAAACCACGTATGAGCGACATCTTGTAGCTAATAGGCAGCTAACTCAGCACTCTTACTGGAGGTCTTTCCCATAATATTTGTGACTTTTTGGACCTAATCATGGAACTCCTATGGTTCCTCTTCTAACTTAGATCCTGAGAATAGGGGAGGATTCAATTGGGTGAAGTCCCAAATCCTGGCTGCAGCAATATTAGCCACTGGATTGAACAAAACAATAGCTGGCGATTCATTATAAGATGCTACGTAGTTGGCTAGAGTAGTCAATGCAGCTCTAAATTCTGCATGGGATGCATGCTCATTCAGAAGATCTTCTTGAATGGGATGAGTTGCTGACTGATTTTTAGTTCTCCTTTTGTTAGCCCTTTTAGGAGGCATATTCTATAAACAAAAATAAGAAATAGATTGGACTAAGATTTTAACCTGAGCTCATGCTCACTCGCACGGTATGAATACTGAAAGAGAGGAAACTATTTCCTAAAACATCTTATAGCCTCCTATCCATAAGTGTGGCGGGATATATAGCCATACACAAAACTCTACAATATACGACTTTCATATTTCCTAGGACAATGTTGAACCTTAGGCTCTGATATTAAGTTTGTAACACCTAGAGTATGTACCCTAGACACTACATGATGCTACGACCCCGAAGGATGACAAGCTAACCCATGATTGATATTTATTGTGAGCACTAAAACATGATACTATAATAAAAGAAGAATAATAGGATAAAATACTATAAGGTTCAAAACATTTGAAATACTGATAAATTATATCATCAAAAATAATAATCTGTAAAGCTGAGCACTATCTAAAAGTTAGTTTGAATAGCCTCTAACTGAAGCTGACTGAAAGTAGAGTTGATGGGATAATCCCTCAACTAACTCCATATACTAAAATACTGAGTCTACTAAAATAATAAAATAAAAGAATATCCTCAAAAGATGAGGACTCACTGCTAATCTACTGTTGCTGGATGAATCTGAGTCTATCTATGCACAGTTGGGAACCTAAGCATCTGAACTAATGATATGAGACATTATAATGC
>NC_061121.1:119574087-119591995 GCF_002878395.1 Capsicum annuum | reverse complement strand
GGTTCCCAGTTCAATTTTTCCAACTTCGTACAGAAGTTAAAAAGGGTATTTTGAATTTTTTCCAAACCTCTTAATCCATGCAAACACCAAATTAAAGTCATTTACAAGCATTCTATGAAGTGTCTCTCAAGTTTTCTCTAAACAAAAACCCTAACCATCCAAAACCTCTTCCAATAATCTCAAGAATTCACCATAGATTTTCTAAATTGAGTCAAGATTCAAGTTTCCCAAGTGAAGGGCTTCAAGAACCCTTATTAAGAGCACGAATAGAGTTACAAAAGCGAGAGTTCATCCAAAGCTTCTAATTCAAGGTATGTGGGGATTTGAAAAAGGGTAATCCTTTCCCCTTATGCCCAAAGGCTTATTTAAACTACAATTCCCCCTAATTTATGAGATTTTACATGAAATTGAATTATAGTTTTTTACCCATTGTTATTGGTTGCAAGCTTTTGATGTTTCCCTTTAATTGAGAGTCTAATGGCATGATTTTTACATGTTTTATTGAGAAATTGCAGCTGGGTCTATACCCCATGATTTTAATCCTTGAGAAGTTAATCATTGAAATGTTTGAAACATTAAAGTATATGAGTATGTTGAGATTTTGAGACAAATTTCTGAAATTTCCAAATTTCTGCATGAGTTATGAATCTATATGTTATCTATTATGCTTTTTATGAGTTCAAACTTGAGATTGAATTATGATTTTTTAAGCCCTACTTGAGACTTGAGATTTTATGAACTATTGTTCTATAAGAACCCATGATTTGAGTATTCTGAGATTATTAAGAAATGTTTTGACCTAATGGTCATTGAGTTTTGAAATCCACTCTACTACATTAGATTATTGATATAATTATTGTGTTCTTATTGAACCATGAGATTATTCTAAAGTGGATTTTCATGAGATGAGAGAGATAAACTAAAGGGAGTAGTATTTAGCATAGAGTTAGGTAAGTCACCATGGTTTTTTACCCCAGAACTACATGCCACCATAGGTTTGGCCTAAGGCTAAGATGATTTTTGGGCCTAAGGATGAGATATTAGGCCTTAGGTTGAGATTAGTGATCACTGAGTTGAGTTTATACTCCTTGGAAAGAGTACTATGCCTCTCCCCAATGTGAGGTCTCATCCTTAGGAGGAAAAAATATTGGAGTCCATGTAGCTCGCATGGTTTATATCAGTTAAGAGAATCTCCCTTAAAACTAAAGCTTTGAGATAAGAAATTTTCCTTTAAAATAAAAATACCTTCCCTTGATATGTGTATTTTCCCCTTGCGGATTTGATAGAGTTAGACATGGTGGATTCTGACCTTCTTCTGGGTATGGATTGGCTTCATTCTTGTTATGCGTCTATAGACTGTCGTACCCATGTGGTCAAGTTTTAGTTTCCTGAAGAACCAGCTTTTGAGTGGTCCAAGAGTTTGGTATTTCCTAAGAGTCATTTTATCTCCTATCTCAAAGCTAGAAAGCTAATATCCAAAGGTTGCATCTATCACTTAGTTAGAGTCAAAGACACTGAGGCTCCAACTATTCAGTCAGTCAACATTGTAAATGAGTTTCATGATATTTTTTTGGAAGATCTCCCAGGGATACCTATCGATAGGGAGATAGAATTTGGGAGTTACCTTCTTCACGACACTCATCCCATTTCTATTCTGCCATACCGTACAGAACCTGTGGAGCTTATGGAGTTGAAAAAGAAACTAAAAGATCTTTTAGACAAAGTTTTCATACGACCCAGTAATTCTCCTTGGGGTGCACCTGTTTTATTCGTGTGAAATAAAGATGATTCTTTGCGTATATGCATTGACTGTCGTCAACTTAACAAGGTCACAGTCAAAAATAAATATCATCTTTCAAGAATTGATGAATTATTTGACCAGTTGCATGGAGCAAGTTATTTCTCTATGATAGACCTTAGATCCTGCTATCATCACCTTAAAGTGAGGGAGTGTGATATTCCAAGGACAGCCTTCCAAACCTACTATGGTTACTTCAAGTTTTTAGTCATGTATTTTGGTCTAACCAATGCCCCAACCGCCTTCATGAACCTTATGAATCTAGTGTTTAACCAATATCTTAATATGTTTGTCATTGGTTTCATAGATGATATACTTGTGTACTCCCATAATGAGCATGACCATGCAAGTCATCTTTAAATTGTCTTGCAAACCCTCAAAGTGAACCAGTTGTTTGCCAAATTTAGTATGTGTGAATTTTGGCTAATGTCTGTAGCCTTTCTGGGTTTTATCATTTCAGCTGAAGGTATTAGAGTTGGTCCCCAAAAGATAGAAGCTATGAAAAATTACCCTAGACCTATCTACCCATCTGAAATTAGGAGTTTCTTGGGTCTAGCTAGCTACTACCACCATTTTATTGATTGTTTCTCATCTATTGCGTCTCCCATAACCCAGTTGATGCAAAAGAAAGTTAAGTTCCAGTGGTCCCATTCCTATGAGAAGAGTGTTCAGGAGTTGAAGACTCGACTTACTTCAGCCCCTGTGTTGACTTTGCTTTATGGTACAGATGGTTTTATGGTATATTATGATACCTCTAGAATTAGTTTGGGTTGTGTATTGATGGAAAGAGGTAAGGTTATAGCATATGGCTCTAGACAGTTCAAGCCGCAAGAGAAGAATTACCCAACCCGTGATCTTAAGTTAGCTGTTGCGGTCTTTACTTTGAAAATCTGGAGACACTATCTTTATGGTGTTCATGTTGATGTGTTTACTAATCATAAGAGCCTACAGTATGTGTTTACTCAGAGGGAGTTGAATCTTAGGCAGAGAAGATAGTTGTAGTTGTTAAAAGAATATGATATGAGTGTGTTGTATCACCAGGGCAGGGCCAACGTACTGGCGGATGCCCTTAGCAGATTTTCTTTAGGTAGTGTTGCTCATATAGATATAGGTAAGACAAAGTTAGCTCGTAATATACATTGTCAGGATAGATTGGGTGTTAGGTTGCTTGATTCAGCTGAGGAAAGTACTTTAGTGCAGAGTAGTTCCGAATCCTCTTTAGTTTCGAAAGTGAAGGAGAAGCAAGATAAGGATCCTAGTTGATTAGACTGAAGGAGTCAGTTAAGAGCCAAAAGGTAGAGGTTTTATCCAAGGGGGATATGGCATGTTGAGATTACAGGGTCGATTGTGTGTTTCGTGTGTTGAAGATCTGAGGTAGAGGATTATGGCTGAAGCGTATTACGTACGATATTTTACCCATCCCGGTACTACCAAGATGTACCGAGACTTATGGGAAATCTATTGTTGGAATGGTATGAAGAAGGATATTGCTGAGTTTGTAGAAAAGTTTGCAACGTGCCAATAGGTTAAGGTAGAGTACCAAAGACCTGGTGGTGTGATACAAGTGTTTGGTATACCTACTTGGAAATTGGAGATGGTCAATATGGACTTCGTGACTGGGTTTCCTCTTTTGCATCGTCATCATGATTCTATTTGGGTTGTTGTAGAAAGGTTGACTAAGTCCGCATATTTCTTACACATGCATACATCTTTTATAGCTGAGAATTATTCTAGAATGTATATGCGGGAGTTAGTTAGGCGGCACGAAGTTCCCTCGTCTATCATTTTGGATAAGGGAACTCAATTTACTTCTCAGTTTTTGAGGGTGTTCCATTAGGGTCATGATATCTAAGTCCTTTTGAGTTCTTCTTTTCATCCTCAGACAGATGGTCAGACTGAGAGGACCATTCAGACCCTAGAAGATATGTTAAGGGAATGTTCTCTTGATTTAAAAGGTAGTTGGGATGAGCATTTGACATTGATTGAGTATACCTATAACAATAGTTACCATGCTAGCATTGGGATGGCACCATTTGAGGCCTTGTGTGATAGAAGATGTAGATCACCCATGGGTTGGTTTGAAGTGGGTGAAGCTGTCGTGATTGGTCCTGATGTAGTGTTTGAAGCTATGGAGAAAGTTAAGTTGATTAGAGAGAGGTTGAAAACCACCCAGAGTTGTCAAAAGTCTTATGCCGATGTGAGGATAAGAGATCTTAAGTTTGAAGTGAGTGATTTGGTATACTTTAAGATTTCACCCATGAAAGGGGTAAAAAGGTTTGGTAAAAAGGTGAAGCTTAGTCCCCTTATGTTGGACCGTATAGAGTCTTGAGCCATATTGGTAATGTGTCTTATGATGTTGGACTATCCACAAAGTTGTCAGCTGTTCATCCTATTTTTTATGTCTCCGTGCTTAAGAATCATATCGGTGATTCCATTGTAGTATATCTTTCAGAGAATGCCGATATTCAGAACAGTTTTTCCTTCGAGAAGATTCCTGTTGAGATCCTAGATTTTCAAATCCGTAGACTAAGGAACAATGAAGTTCCCTTTGTCAAAATTCTTGTGGCAGAACTAGTCTGTTGAGGGTGCTACTTGGGAGGCAGAAGCAGACATGCGAGCCAAGTACCCGCAACTCTTTTCTGCAAGTTCAGGTTAATCCGAAGGTATTATTCATCCTTAGTTCAGCCCTTCTAATCTAAATTTCAACTATATGCATCTATCCTTGTATGAGTTCTTGCACTTTTTGTGGCATTCAACAGTTTAGAAAGACAGAGACAGTTTTGCGAATTCTTCCAGCTTTACTGACTCAATTTCCCCATGCTCTTAGCTTAACTAGCGACATTCGTGGACGAATGTTTCCAAGGGGGAGATATTGTAATACCATGAATTTTTCCTAAAGCTTAATTTCTCCTCGAGAAGATTAAGGAATGACTTCCTAAGTGAGTATCATTTTAACTATATCACATAGTTAATTTGATAAGCTTTGTGTCTATATAAGATTCGCCTAAATTCGATACTCCAGAAAAAAGTGATGGAAAATTTAAGTCCTAGTCATAAAACAACGTCATTTTAGTGCTTGGCGCATCGCGGAGAGGATCTATTTAACAATTGTCAATTTCCAGTGGAACTCCGCAATAGTGGAGCATCGCGGAGGACCCCAATTTCCCAATAGTCAATTCCAGTGGCCTGACATGATTGCAACACGTTGCACTGAAGTTCCAAGTCTAAACTAGTGGGACAATGCGCTAGCTCTGCATTGCAGTGACTACCGGATTCCTATTTTTCAATTACCAGTGAGCCACCGCGATAGTGGCACGTCACGGTGGCCCATAAAATCAGGTTCCGAATTTAAGTTTTCTAGCTTCGTAGAGAAGTTAATAAGGTAATTTTGGACTTTTCCAAGCCTCTTAAACCGTTCAAAAACCAAATTAAAGTCATTTACAGGCATTCTATGAAGTCTCTCTCAAGTTTTCTATCAACAAAAACCCTAAGCATCCAAAACCTTTTCCAAGAATCTCAAGAATCCACCATAGATTTTCTAAATTGAGTCAAGATTCAAGGTTCCCAAGTCAAGGGCTTCAAAAAGCCTCATTTAAGAGTACGAATAGATTTTCAAAAGTGAGAGTTCATCCAAAGCTTCTAATTCAAGGTGTTTGTCCGCTCCCATAGAAAGGAGTATTCGGAGGGATCGGTGAACTACACTTGCTTCTGGATAGATGTGTGGGACAGAGGGCTTGTGGTACCTGCTGCCCTCACTTGGAAGCAATTCCACACCATGTGGGGTTTTGAACAAGGGTAATCCTTTCACCCTTGTGACCAAAGGCTTATGTAAACTACAATTCTCTGAAATTTATGGGATTTTACATGAAATTGAATTGGGGGTTTTCACCCATTGTTATTGGTTTCAAGCTTTTGATGTTTTCCTTGAATTGAGAGTCTAATGGCATGATTTTTACATGTTTTCATGAGAAATTGTAGTTGGGTCTATACCCCGTGATTTTAATCCATGAAAAGTTAACAGTTGAAATGTTTAAAACATTGAAGTATATGAGTATGTTGAGAGTTTGAGATAAATTGCTGAAATTTCTAGATTTCTACATGAGTTATGAATCTATATGCTTTCTATTATGCTTTTGATGAGTTCTGACTTGACATTGAATTATGGGTTATTAAGACCTACTTGAGACTTGAAATTTTATGAACTATTGTGCTATAAGCACCCATGATTTGAGTATTCTAAGATTATTGAGAAATGTTTTGACCTAATGGACATTGAGTTTTGAAATCCACTCTACTACATGAGATTACAGATTTGATAATTAGGTTCTTATTGAACCATGAGATTATTCTAAAGTGGATTTTTATGAGATGAGCGAGATAAACTAAATAGATTAGTATTTATCATCGAGTTGGGTAAGTTACCATGGTTTCTTACCCCAAAACTATGTGCCACCATAGGTTGGGCCTAAGGCCGAGATGATTGTTGGGCCTAAGGCTGAGATATTAGGCCCGACGACGAGATAAGTAATCACTGAGTTGAGGTTATACCCCTTGGCAAGAGTTTGATACCTCTTCCCAACGTGAGGTATCTTCCTTAGGAGGATAAAATATTGGACTCCATGTAGCTCTCATGGTTTATGTCGATTAAGAGAATCTCCCTTAAAACTAAAGCTTTGAGATAAGATATTTACCTTAAAACTAAAATACTTTCCCTTAATATGAGTATTTTTCCCTAAAGCTTGAAATGAGATATTTTTCTAAAGGGAATGAAATGCCTTCAAGTATGTTCCAAGGTTATATGATTCCGAATTCCAAGTATTTGAGTTCAAAAGAGTTATGAGTTCTTGAGAATTAAAGAAGTTTCACTCTCCATGAGAAAAATACATGAGTTAAAAGTATTGCATAAAGTTTCCTTTAGCCTTGAGTAATGAGAATAAGAGAAAAGTACAAATTTCAAAGCTAAAAGTATAATGACTCACGAGATTGTATTACATGTTCCATTTTACATGATTCATGAGCTTTGCATTTTATACTTATTCAAGCTATATGAGTCATTACTTATTACATTCATGATTTTATTAAAGAGTATTAATGTTGTTTTATGTAAATACATGCACCCCCACATACTTAGTACATTCTCAAGTGTTGATCCACATATACGTCTATGTGCTACATTTTCTTATAATGTAGGTTCAAGTGCTCAGTCCCAACTACGCTAGTGATTTTCGAGTACCTCTATCTACATTCCTATAGTGGTGAGTCCTCGTGGTTCGAGGAACTATATTCAGACATCCCCATATTTTATGAAACTTTGTTGTTATTTCTAGTTTATTTTGAGTCAGTTGGGGACCTGTCCCAACGGCTCTCTACTTCATCGATTAGTAGAGGCTTTGTCAGACTAGTTATTAGATTGTGGTTGTGTTAAGGTTTTCAGTATTATGGTCATTTGGACCGAGAATTTTCTCTGTATTTCCTTTCATATGATATAACTATGCTAGTGTTTGAATTATTTCATCTTGAAATGAGAGTTATTAGTAGAAACTCAGTGGGTTATCTTGCGGCTACTTGTAGCCTTAAGCACTGTGTGACATCTCGGGTGGCAATTTCGGATCGTTACAACTAAGTATGCTCTAATGTGCATATTAATAAATGTTATGACTAAGCTTATCTGAAGCTAAGTCCTGAGTTCTGATACTGAGTAATTGGTGTCTGAAGTTACTAATATTGATTGACTCTATCTGATAGTCCTAATTTTGTAGAACTGAACTGAGTTCTTTTTATAAGACTGAGACTAAGACTGTAGGAGGTAATTCTATAACCGGCATTCCCCAAATAAGATAATTGTGTTGGTGTCTAACCTGTGACCCTAGTTGGAAGGGTTTCAGTATCGTGGCATGGGTAATGACATTAAAGAGTCATCCTCATCTGGTAGGAACTCTAACAAGAATGGTGGAACCCTCATCTGGCAGATTAAAACGCCTCATCATCCCTCAACTAGCAGGTTTAAAGTCTCAACCTACGTTGGCTACATAGTTCTAGAATGCAAAGATTGCTTCTAGACAACACACCTTCAACTAGAAGGGGAGCCCCCATCCTTGGGTTTACTCGGTGCTTAATCCTATTCCCAACTGAAAGATAGTGAACTGAGTATACTTAATTGGACTGGACTGATACAGATTTTACTGAGTTTATGGAGTTTACTGAGTTTTACTGAGTTCTGTAACCGACTGAGTTCTACTGTATTCTGTAACTGACTGAGAGTACTACCAATCATAAAATGACTGAGATTCTATAATTAATATTGAATCTCGGCACATATCTAAATTATCGGGTATTAAATATCAGCAGGACTCGATATCATAAAGAATAAAGCATAATACACTCTTGAAAATCATAACAATGTATACTTGTCTATAGTTCACTCGTAGAGCCATTTAACCAAACACTTGTATTGCATCTACTTATACATGAATGGGGAATACATCCTCTTACGTTATAATGGCACTATTTCATTCGCATAGGAATTTTATCAAAAACATGGGGAGCATGCTTAGGTTATGCAATAATCAAAACATATAGTTATTATGGCTGCATCAATCAACTTGCAAATTGAAGGGTTTATCTTGAAAATCATGTAATTCAACATGTACAATTATTTATTTCATAAAATCATGTAATTTAATCATGCACTAAACCCCAATAATAACATAAACATGTATTCAATTCAATTAAAGCATTAAAGTTCATAATTCAACAATCTTGTATTTTGAAAACGGATTGGTGGACTCTATGGGTGAAAGGAACACATAGATGAACACCTAACATACCTTAATTGGTGAGTTTCTTGAAGTTCTTGGTGAATCCTTTGAGATTTCTCTTGGTTTAGTGAAGCTAGGGTTTGTCCTCTTTTGAGAAAGAATGACTTAATCTTTAAATAAAGTAAATAAAGGATGAGATAATGGGTTATTTAGGGGTAAATTTCGTGTTTAGACTGATTAGGCTCGTGGAAAAATACCCATTTACCCCTGAGAAGGACTTAAAACTTCATACTAACAAACCCGATTTTGAGCCCTAGCGCGATGCACCACTATCACGCCAAGCCACTGGAAATGATAACAGGTAACGTGGCTAGTGGCGCGATGCGGTGGAAAAACGTTACAAGAATGGATGGGACCTGGAAGCTCGGCGTGTTACATTACAAATACATTAGCTCACTAGAAATTGACAAATATAAAAATAAGCTTTAGCGCGATGTGCCGGTATCGCGGTACCTCACTAGAAAGTGACAAATGCCATTTTTCCTTACTCTGTGGCATGCTACTAGCCCGAATTGTGGTGTTTAATGACGGAAACTTAAAATAGCCATAACTTTTTACTTGGTTATTGAATTTAGGCAAATTCATATTATTATAAAGGTAATTCAATTTCCTACACAATGGTAGGCTCTAAACTAAAAAATAATGAGGATTTCAAATCATGAACTGAGATTTATATTTGATAACTCATGAACTGAGAGTTAAGTTAAGCTTGAGAAATACGGAGAATTACAACGCCATATCATTATTTGAAAGATATACTTTAGGAATATGCCTGGCCCACTTAAAAAACCAATCACATACTCTACAACTAACAAAGAACCTTATTGAACACCAACAAACACAACTTTGGCTTGCGAATTGCTTAATGAAATGAATGTCCTCCAAAGATGTGAGTATCCATGATGAAGGTCAAAATCCCGAATCTTGAAAGACTGAAGCCATCACAAACGCTATTGGCACTGGGGCTGGCCACAAATCATCTAACTGAAGTGGAAGATCTTTGACAACCATACCTAACTCCCTAGTTAGATATTGTGCTGAAATATCATCCACATCTATTGACATCCTCGCATCGCCCATTTGGGATAAATAGTGTTAAAGAATGTACTTGAGGCTCATAAAAATACAAACACAGTATAAGTAGTCAAGAACATAATTTAATAAGAATAGCCTTGGCACTACTCAAAACTGGGCCATATCGTATGGGCACCTCAAGCCTACTTGAACTGGAGGTCACCCCGATAACCCAATCTAATAATCAACATAATCATAAAGGTTAGACGAATCCCAACCAAAGGATAAGATATAAGGAAACATACTACAAGTCATAACGTAAACATGTCTAAACTTCTCATTAGATACATCAAACTAGGCATTACACCCAAGTCTACAGTCATCCACAATACCTTTATACAAACCAACGTTTAAAAATGTATATGTCGGGATGAGCCATCGACAATAGCCAAATCGAATCAAAATAAGACTAAGTATAAAGATAGGAGACCAAGAAGGAGTGTCTTCCCAAGTAAGAAAGATCACCACTCGAAAGTCAGTGCACGAAATGCTTTGATCATCTAATCACTGCGTGGGTAGAGAAGATGATGCTCTGACCCCTATGTCGTATGGGGGCATAGCATCTGGAGAAGTTATTTCATTAGGCAAAGAAATTTAAAATCAAGCCCTTTCATTCGGCAAGGGACTTTTACCTCAAGCCATTACGAGTATCATTAGTCAATATTGGGACTCCAACCCTTTGTCCATACATCATAATTTAGTCAATTCATACTCAAGGACATTATCCCATTAAGAAAATCCAAAACTATACATGACCACATGGTCCTCATGGGATTCTTTGTTGGTCAACCATTACAATATGAAAATACCTTAACTAAATTCATCATGCAATCAAATTTATGGTCATTAAGACCTTCACAAACAATTCACATATCATTGGCAATCTTATACCACATTCTCACCACACTTTATTTCAACACATAATTCAAGTTTATATTGATTTTTAGAGACTTTAACACATCCTTAACCATGAATCAACAAGGCCATCAATTTTACCATACATGGCTCAAAATACCCTTGCAAGATTATTTTACACTATTTATACTTATTGGGCTATTTCCTTAGTTAAAAACATCAGCAACATAAGACTAGATTTTTTACCATTATTCATACGTATTTGGCTATTTCCCTAGTTCAAAGCATCACCAACATAAGACTAGACAATTCAGTTAAACATTTTCAGAAACACCTTGTGTGCATTCCTTTACCAAGGCCATTATTATGCTAGAATTCATCCAGATTAGAGTTACTCAAGACTCACATATGATACCACATACAACAAGCACCCACATGTGAAAATCATCATCAATAATATGTATAAACACAAGTCTAGGCAAAAGGCAACATTATTCATCATTAGATAACAAAACCATTTTCATTTTATTTCAAAATCACCATGTACACTAACCAATTCAAGTAAAAAAACATGGGTTTAGAGTTATTTATCAAGGGGAAGAGTTGAATGTCTTAGACAACTTGATTCACCAAGATTCTTGACTTCACTTTGCCAATTAAAGATCCCCCTTGAAAACCAGCCTCAAATTCTTCATAAATAAGTTAGAGAGAGTATTTAGGATGTTTGATATATCAAAATAGATATTTATGAGGCTACAAACACTTACATAGTGGGGTTAATTAGGATTTTAGGGCTAGGAAATGACCACAAGTCCCTCAGTTAAAAGCTGGAAAATGAGCCCATCCAGGGGTATGACTCACTTAATGAACTATACCACAGGGTACGAGTGGTACCCTAAATCATACCATAGGATTCTCGTAGGTCACCTACATAGGTTAAGGTATGACTACACATTTTTTATTTGTATCCAAAGGGTAAAAATCATGCACTAACTTGTACACATCACTCGTACTAAAAATAGTCCACTTTTGATTGAGGCATCACTCTATACGATTGGTCTAGGTATGAATCATACCTTAAGGTATGATTGTTTGGAGACTCACTCATACCTAGGATAGTGAGTAACCCTCACCACACTTCCTAAGTTATGATAGGAGAGGGAGAGAAGGATACCAATCTAGTATACTTGGCTTTTGTACTAACATACTGGTAAACCTAGGCTCTAATAAAAATTTTTTATGGCCCAATTTCTATGGTCATTATGACGCCTACTATAACCCAACAATAGGTAAGCCAACCCATAGTCCAAAACTACTAGAAATGAGCTACAAAGAGAAATGGAGGATGAATGCATAACAAGTGAAATAAAAGACTAAAATACATAAGATAGTCCCAAAACCTAGTGGACTAGTATAAGAACTTCCAATGTAACAAGATTACAAAATAAAGTACTAAATGAATATACCAATAAACCCATATCCAAATACAACATAGAGATTAGTCATATACATAAAAGGGAGAATGGAAATGCTTTGAATGCGAGGATTTGAGCTTATATCTCTGAACCATAGCTATTTTGGATGATTCTTACAAAAATAATGAGAACTAGTATAATTGTCTGGAGACTGAAAAAGTATAGTATGAGTACCAAACATGTGATATTTAGTAGGAAACTGTTGACTGAGCTCTAAAGATAATGTAAATATACATAACATGCAAGAAGGAATGTAAACGATGCTTAAATATCTTAGGAACTGATATTGTAAAGCTAAGGAGGCAATAAGAATAAACTATCTTAGTCTTCTCATATTTAGGAACCCTAGCACTATACTCTGTGTAGTTAGCCCATATATAAATAAAGAGCAAATAAAGAACATGTAATAGCATACAAGGCCAAAGAATGGATATGCAACATAAACACATGAAGGAAGGAACAGATATACGGTAATACCATAACTACATATATAACTGTGTATATATAAACAAGCCTAACCTACAGTAGTAATACTAGAATCTTAGTGCTTCCTAATTATAGTAGGAGCTACTAAAAACATAAATAGAATATCTAATCCATACGCCTAAACATTAGATAATTTGTAAGACCCCGATAAATTCTCTCATAGAATGAGTCTTAGGGAATGTCAAGTAAGGCGTGATTCCAGCCTTAAAAGATTAAGAAGTGACTTCCTAGTGAGAATCATGTTAACCAAATAGAATTTCCCCAATTTTAATTTTTTATCACATGAGAAATTTGAAAAGCGTTCCGTCGATATAAGATTCGCGCAAATCTGATACCCGAGTAAGAAGTTATGGCTAATTTAATTCCTAGTCATAAAACATCATCATTTTTAGTGCTTGGCGCATCACGGAGAGGGTCTATTTGACAATTGTCAAATTCTAGTGGAACTTCGCAATAGTGGAACATCGTACTGAAGGTCCAAGTCCCAACCAGTGGGACAACGCGATGGCTCCACATCGTAGGGACTCCTAATTTCCCAATCGTTAATTCAGCAAGCCACCGCAATAAGTGGTGCATCGCAGTGACCTATGAAATAGGGTTCCCATTTCAATTTTTCAAGCTTCATTCAGATGTTAAAAAGGGCACTTTGGACTTTTTTTCAAGCCTATAAAACCGTGCAAACACCAAATTAAAGTCATTTGCAAGCATCCTATGAGGTTTTTCTCAATTTTTCTCTCAACAGAAATCCTAAGTATCTAAAACCTCTTCCAAGAATCTCAAGAATCCACTATAGATTGTCTAAATTCAGTCAAGATTCAAGGTTTCCAAGTTAAGGGTTTCAAGAACCCTCTCCCAAGAGTAAGAAGAGAAAGTTTAGAGAAAGCTTGTTCATCCAATTCTATAATCCAAGATATGTGGGGTTTTGAACAAGGGTAACCCTTTCACCCTTGTGCCCAAAAGGCTTATTTACATCATGAATTTCGTAAAATCTATGAGGTCTTTACATAAATTTGAATTGGGGTTTTCACCCATTATTATTGAATGAATTGTCTTGACATGTCCCATGAATTAAGAGTCAAATGGCATGTTTTATGCATGTTTTATTCAGAATTTACAGTTGGGTATAAACCCCATGATTTTACTTCTTGAGCAGCTAATATTTGCAATGTTGAGATATTGAAGCATATGACTATATTGAGATTTTAAGATAAATTACTGAAATTCCTAGATTTCCACATAATTTATTAATCTATATGCTATAAATTATGCATTTGATAAACTTTAACTTGAGATTGAATTATGGGTTAGTAAGCTCTATTTGAGACTTTTGAAATTATGAACTCTTGTGCTATAAGCACCCATGATTTGAGTATTTTGAGATGATTGAGAAAGGAATTGACCTAATGGTCCGAAAGCTTTGAAATCCATTTAATCATATGAAATTATCGATTTGATTATTTGGTTCGCGGTGAACCATGAGATTATTCTAAAAGTGGATTTTTATGAGATAAGCACAGATAATCTAAAAGGAGTAGTATTTAGCACCGAGTGAGTAAGTTACTACAGTTTCTTACCCCAAAACTATGTGCCACCATAGGTTGGGCCTGAGGCCGAGTTTATGATGATTATGATTGGGCCTGAGGCCTAGTTTTTTTAGTGATCACTAGGCCTAGGTTATACTCCCTGGCAAGAGTATAATGCTCCTCCCCAATGTGGGATCTCCTCCTTTGGAGGACAAAACATTGGACTTCATGTAGCTCGCATGTTTTATGTTGGTTATGAGAACCTTCCTTTCCCTTTAAACATTGAGGTAAGTACTACTTTGAAAACTAAAGTATTTTCCCTTCCTATGAGCTATTTTCTAAATGGTAAAGTTGCAAGATGGTTCCCTAACTAAAGAATTTCCTTGATATGAGTTGTTTCTCTAAGCAAAAGTATTCTTCTTTGATATGGTATTTTCCATTTAGCTTTGAGATAAGTTATTTCCTTAAATTAGAGTATCTTTCCGTTGAGATTGAACTATTTTCCTAAATCTTGAATTGTGATCCTTTCCTAAAGTGAACAAAATATCTTCAAGTATGTTTCAAAGTTATATGATTTTGAATTTCAAGTATTAGAGTTTAAAAGAGTTGTGAGATCTTGAACGTTAAAGAAGTTGTACTCTCCATGAGATATATGAATGATTTAAAACTACTGTTTAAAGTTCCTTTAGCATTGAGAATTGAGAATAAGAGAGGATTTTTTATTTCAACATTAAAGTATGATGACTCACAAGATTTGTGTTATATGCTTCATCTTGCATGACTTATGAGCTTTATATTTTATTCTTATTCAAGCCATGTGAGTCATCCGATATTGCATGCATGATTTGATCGAAGAAGATTAATACTATTTTATACATATGCATTCACCCCCATATACTCAGTACATTCCCAAGTACTGATCTACATATACATCTATGTGCTGCATTGTCTCAAAATGTAGGTGAAAATATTTGTAGCGTATGCACCATATCAACTTAGTTCGTAGCTTCCAGTCAGCAGGTGATGGGTCCTCTTTTTATTCAAGGGCTCGAGTTAGTGATATAGTTAAATTATGTCATATTTTCTTTATTCTATCGTATTGAGTTAGGGTGGTTGGGAGTCATGACCCAGCTATCTATAGTTAGTAGTAGTAGAGGCTTCATAGACAGTCAGTAGGAGTTGATGCATTGAGTTTCAGTTTTATTGTAAAAGCAGAGTTGTAACCTTGTAACTTTACTTTTGTATTGAGCGAATTTATAAAAGTGTTATTTTTGCCTTATTCTTTTAGATTTATGCACTTTGTTCAGTTTCTTATGATTTATACCAATAGATGGGTTAGCTTGGGGTCACTTGTCACCATAGGCACCGTGTGGCATCCCAAGTGGTGATTTTGAGTTTTTACAAACTTGGTATCAGAGCACAAGGTTTAAGTATTCGAGGGTGTCTATGAAGCCGTGTGTAGTAGATTCTTAAAGATTGGTACGAAGACGTCTGTGCTTTTCTTTGAAAGGCCACAAAGTATTTAGAAAATGTCTCTATCGAGTGTTAGCTTGTGCTATAGAAAGATTCTCTATGCGCCGATGCAGATCCTCAACTTCCTCTATTAAGGCTATCTCCGCCTTATTTTTTAGGTATTAGAAATAGTTACGCTTGAATCCTTATAGATAGTAGTGGGATTGTAATCGAGCTAGAAAGTATCCCATATGTGCTTTTGAGTTCAGATGATTGAAGTACTTTATTCATGATTCAAGAAAGTCAGGCACTAAGCCCAAGTCAGAGGTACTTTTAGATTCCTCCTTAGAATCCTTAATGTTAAGCTATGATTCCTTACCCATGTCTTATTCTTGAGATATAATGATTAGTAAGTTCCAGTTCCTTCCCTGATAATGTTCTCAGATTGGCTTGCAATAAGCTTCAAAAATCGCACTAAGCGGCTTCATAGGAGCCTTCTGGTGTGTCATGAGTACCTCATGTTTAATGTTTTACCTCACTCTTATGAGTTATACAAATAAGATAGAATGAGATGTATATTCTTAGATTATTGAATATTGCGTGTTAAGTTTCTATCTCTTGGAATATGTAACCTTGTTATCATTGTGCTTTTGAAAAGAAAAATCAAAGTCTAGTGAAGCCGTGTGGGGCTCTTTTAATTCACTAGCATAGTTGCTGTGTTATTCACCACATTTTCTTATTCAAAACTCAAAACCAAAGTCTAGTGGAGCCGTGTGAGGCCTATTTTGATTCACTAGCAACTTATTGTGTATCCTGTTATTCTTGTGTTGATTGAAACTGGAGGTTTAGAGTTGTAGTGACAAGAAAAGTTGTAAGGGCCATTTATTGAATATATATACATATATGTATAGCTAAATTTTGTTGCACATATTTGGGCTAGTAATAAAGTGTTATGTCCTCACTTGTTTGTTAGTAAGAGGTGGAGAAGGGGTCATTAGTTAAGGGGAAATATTTTTTGTTTAAAGTATGAGAAGTTATTGATGACAATTGTTATGTTGGAAAGTATAGGTTTTTGATGGAAAAACTCGGTGGATGGGTATTGTTAAATTAGGAGTCCTTGAGATTTGTAAGATAGATTTTAGTCGAAACTTATAGAGCTATGAGCTAAGTTGGGGTTGTATAAGAAAGAGGATAATAATGACGTATAGAAGGAGGATGTGTTAATAAATTGGGAATAGATGGGCTATGTGATTACGATTGGTTTTGTTAATTATAAAGTTTGAGTGAGCCATGTGATGTTTCAGTTATTGTTGATGTTTTATTTCATAGCTTCTGAGTGAGATTAGCGCTAGACTCTAAGTTTGAATAATTGTTGGTCATGAAAGTGGAGGCGACAATTTCTTTTTTAATAGTTCTAGTTATAGAGGAGTGATCTAATAAGCTTGAATAGTGTATACAAGAGCTTAAGTTTGTTTGATTCCTAATCAAGTTTGATGTAGTATGAATGATGTAGAAGTGCACCTAAGGTTCTATGGGGCTATTATTTTCGAGGATTACTGCATGATTTTGGTTAGTAGTAATGTTAAGTTTCTAGGTGGGGCTAGTGAGATAATAAATGATGTCCTTGATAGCTGAGTTAAGGAGTTGTGAATAAAGATGGTGAGTATGATTTTGATTGTCATGGTTTAGAAATATAAGTTTATAGGAGATGTAGTGGTAGGCTAGGACATCAATTTTATGGACCATCAATAGGATTGGAGGTACTCGTTATAAGTGTTAAGTATTAAATGATGACTATTGGGGCCATAGAAGGATGATGTGTCTCTCTGGAGATAGTATTATGTGTGGGTGTTATGCTTTGAGGAGTGAAGTGATTAAACGTGACATGGATCAGTTACAGTTAACTGAGGATATGATCATGGATAGTAATATTTTAAGGAAAAGAATTAGCATAGAGGGCTAAGGGTGTGGATAAGTCGTATTCAGTAATTGGGTGGACTTTAGGGACCTCGGCTTGACAATGTGCAATTTGTCGTTGATGTCGTACCTATGTCATTTTTATGGTATCTTATGCTTTTGATGTTTTTAGTATACTACCTTTTTCTTGATCGGGAGGACTATCAGAAGCGACCTCTCTACTTTTCTAGAGGTAGTGTCATGGACTGCGTATAATCTACCCTCTCCAGACCCACTTATGTGGTAATATAATGGGTTTGTTTTTATTGTTGTTTCTATTGTTTTTGATGTTTTAGGCTTTGAAGTGTCATCATTCGGGTCAAGTTCTTCTGTTTATATGCATTGTTATATCCCCAACTCTTGAGCAAAGTGATTACAGCTAGACTAGAATTCATGTTGTGGTTCACCACCTTGGATTGATGGCTTAAGTCTAAGGGGGAAATAATAGAACCGGTAACTGGGTCAAACCTT
>NC_061121.1:119391901-119571087 GCF_002878395.1 Capsicum annuum | reverse complement strand
TTAAGTCTAAGGGGGAAATAATAGAACCGGTAACTGGGTCAAACCTTTAGACTCTAGTAGATGTAACAGTGAGCTGTAGAATAACTTTTATTAAGATTGATGCTTGACCCAATCTTATTTCAGCACTTTCAGTTGTCCTATTACCTGCTAATGTTTTACGTTTCTTTTCCATGATCTTAATTCATGTTCATGCATATGATAGAGAATTATGTACTCTCCTAGTTCCTAAAATAAGGAGTTCTACTTCATTCGGTAGTCGGGATCATATCCCATAAATTTTGAACTCCAAATTCAGGTTATGCAACTCATGACTTTTGTACTGGACCAATACTTTTAATGATTTGCAAAGTCCAGATTTATATCGTGTATGTCCCTGGGTTAGAACGCTTTGATAAATTCATGATGTTAAATACCTTAAGCCTCAGTTTAATGCCAGGTAGGTACAATGTCCCTTCATGCTCCAGGTCCTCATGTTCTAAATTTTCAGCGACCTCTTCCTTAGGTCGTGATAGATATAATGAACAGTTTTGCCAGTAGGAGAGAGTAAATGGGTCATGTTGGAGAGGATAGTCATATATAGGTATTTATTCTTGGGTCCCTCCTATCCAAGAATCTCAAGAACCCTTTTCTAAATCTCAAAGCTTTTATGTTTATGAGTTTTCATGATTCATGTAAGTTGAAATTGATGTTCATGCTATTATTGAGTTGTGATTCATGTTTGTTTACAAGGTTTTATAGCTTTGACCCTAGTAAGTGGTATTCATGTGATGTTCTTGATAAACCCTCTTCAAGTTGCTTGTTAAGTGGTGTGTTGATGTCAATTAAGTAAAGAAAATTGTTGTATAAGGAAAGTATGCTCCCCATATGTTTGATAAAATGCTTATGTGAAGGAATTTGAACCAGTATAGCTTGTTGACTAGAAATCCCCAATTGTGTGCAATCCCATGCATGTCTAGTGTTTGTTGAAAAGCCTTATTGAATGAATTGTGACATGATAGCATAAAATTCCACAATTATGTGCTCTTTGATACATGCTAAGACCTTAATACATGCCAAGTGTTTGATGCAAGATTTTATTGAATGGAGTATGATCCAATAGCTTTCCCCCTATGTTATTACATATTTAGGATTCCTAAATGCTTGAAGTGATGCCTTAGTAATTGTGATGGTTAATAATTGTCCATGTTCTTGATTATTCAAGAATTGTTATGTTTTACTTTTATGTTATCGAGTCCTGGGGTATATATGCCCGATAATTTAGCTGTCATCTAGAGTCGTGTCAGTTTTACCGATAATCTCAGTCGAGTTATGATTCTCAGAACTCAGCCCTTCTAATCTAAAGTTCAGCTATGTATCTATTATTACATGAGTTCTTGCATTTTTCGAGGCATTTAAGAGTTTAGAAAGATTCTAAGCCTGTTTAGAAAATTGCTTTGGGTATGTATGCTCAGTTTTTCCTGTATTTTATAGAGACATTTGAGGACGAATATTTCCAGGGGGAGATATTATAAGACCCCTCAAAATTATCTCATAGAATAAGCCTTAGTGCGTGTCAAGTGAGGCGTGATTCTGTGTCTAAAAGATTGAGAACTGACTTCCTAAGTGAGTATCGTGTTAACCAAATCGAATTTCCTTAATTTTGACTTTTTATAACATGGGGAATTTGATAAGCTTTCCGTCAATAGAAGATTCTCCCAAATCCAATACCCGAGTAAGAATTTATGGCTAATTTAAGTCGTAGTCGTAAAACAACATCATATAAGTGCTTGACGCATTGCGGAGAGAGTCTATTTGACAATTGTTAAATTCCAGTGGAACTTTGCGATAGTGGCATGTTACGCAGAAGGTTCAGGTCCCAACCAGTGGGACAGCGTGATGGCTCCGCGTCTCTGGGACTCCCAATTTCCCAAATTTCAATTCCAGTGAGCCACCGTGTTAAGAAGCGCATCGCAGTGGCCTATGAAATCGGGTTCCCAATTTAATTTTTCCAGCTTCATTCAGATGTTAAAAAGGACACTTTGAACTTTTTTCCATGCCTATAAAATCGTGCATACACCAAATCAAAGTCATTTTCAAGTATCCTATGAGGTTTTTCTCAAGTTTTCTCTCAACAAAAATCGTAAGTATCCAAAACCTCTTCCAAGAATCTCAAGAATCCACCATAGATTTTCTAAATTGAGTCAAGATTCAAGGTTCCCAAGTCAAGGGCTTCAAGAACCCTCTCCCAAGAGTAAGAAGAGGAAGTTTAGAGCAAGCTTGTTCATCCAATTGCATAATCCAAGGTATGTGGGGTTTCGAACAAGGGTAATCATTTCACCCTTGTGCCCAAAAGTCTTATTTACATCATGAATTTCCTTAAATCTATGAGGTTTCTACATGAATTTGAATTGGGATTTTCACCCATTATTATTAAATGCATTATCTTGACATTTCCCATGAATTAAGAGAAAATGATATGATTTCTGCATGTTTTATTGAGAATTTACAGGTGGGTATAAACCCCATGATTTTACTCCTTGAGAAGCTAATAGTTGCAATGTTGAGATATTGAAGCATATGATGATATTGAGATTTTGAGATAAATTGCTAAAATTCCCAGATTTCCACATGAATTATGAACTAAATGCTATATATTATACTTTAGATGAGCTTTAACTTGAGATTGAACTATGGGTTAGTAAGCCCTATTTGAGACTTGTGAAATTTTGAACTCTTGTTCTATAAGCACGTATGTTTTGAGTATTTTGAGATGATTTAGAAATAAATTGACCTAATGGTCTGAAAGCTTTAAAATCTACTTCATCATATGAGATTATCAATTTGATTATTTGGTTACCATGAGATTATTTTAAAAGTATATTTTTATGAGATGAGTGCAGATAATCTAAAGGGAGTAGTATTTAGCTCCGATCGGGTAAGCTACTACGGTTTCTTACCCCAAAACTATGTGCCACCATAGGTTGGGCCTGAGGCTGAGTTTATGTTGATTATGATTGGGCTCGAGGCTAAGTTTTGTTTAGTGATCACTAGACCTAGGTTATACTCCCTGGCAAGAGTATGACACTCCTCCCCAACATGGGGTCTCCGCCTTAGGAGGACAAAACGTTGGACTCCATGTAGCTCGCATGGTTTATGTTGGTAAAGCGAACCTCCCTTGCTCTTTAAACTTCGATATCAGTACTTCCTTAAAAAATAAAGTATTTTCCTTTCCTATGAGCTATTTTCCTAATGGTAATGTTGCAAAATGTTTCCCTAACTAAAGCATTTCCTTTATATGATTTGTTTCTCTAAACGAAAGTATTTTTCCTTGATATGGTATTTTCCTTGAAGCTTTGAGATAGGTTATTTACTTAAACTAGAGTATCTTTCCATTGAGATTGAATGATTTTCCTAAATCTTGAAATGAGATCCTTTCCTAAAGTGAACGAAATGCCTTCAAGTATGTTTCAAAGTTATATGATTCTGAGTTCCAAGTATTTGAGTTTAAAAGACTTATGAGATCTTGAGCATTAAAGAAGTTCTACTCTCCATGAGATATATGAATGATTTGAAAGTACTGTTTAAAGTTCCTTTAGCATAGAGGATTGAGAATAAGAGAGGATTTCCGATTTCAACATTAAAGTATGATGACTCACGAGATTTGTATTACATGCTTATCTGGCATGACTTATGAGCTTTATAATTTATACTTGTTCAAGCCATGTGAGTCATCCCATATTTCATACAAGATTTGATTGAACAAGATTGATACTATTTTATACATATGCATTCACACCCATATACTCAATACATTCCTAAGTACTGATCCACATATACGTCTATGTGCTACATTGTCTCAAAATATCGGTCCAAAGATTTGTAACGCATGTACCATATCCAGTCAGTTCGCAGCTTCCAGTCAGTAGGTGATGGGTCACCTTTTTTATTCAAGGGCTCGAGTCACTGATACAGTTAAATCGTGTCCTATTTTCTTTATTCTGTTGTATTGAGTTGGGGTGGTTGGGAGTTATAACCCAGCTACCTATAGTCAGTAGAAGTTGATGCATTGAGTTTCAGTTTTATTGTAAAAGCAGAGTTGTAACCTTGTAACTTCTGTTTTAGATTGAGCCAATTCATAATAGAGTTATTTTCGCCTTATTCTTTCAGATTTATGCACTTTGTTCAGTTTCTTAGGAGTTATACCAATACAAGGGTTAGCTTGTGGTCACTTGTAACCCTAAGCACTGTGTGGTGTCCCGAGGGGAGATTTTGGGTCGTTACATAATTATCCATAGCAAAGACCCTATAAAGAAAAGAATCAAAATCATACCTTTAATATCTGTATCAGTCCAATAATCACCTTTCACAAACTAACCATAGTTATAACACAATTTAATAACTAGCTAGTACGGACAAATAATACCTAACTGGGTCTTTCATACGCCACTATCGACATAGACTCGGAAGGTTCAACCAACAGTTAATTAACAATTACCAGAACTTGTACCTATGCAACCCCTCATATGACTGATTGATACAAGCACTGCATAATATCCTATAAGAAGCACTCAAACCCATGCCTAGGCAACCCCCTATAATGCTGATAGATATAGATATATACTAGTAATAGGCAATACACATAAAATCACTAATACCAAGTAAGTCCATAATACCATAAATGATCAAAGTACCATAAAGTAACCCAGTGTAAACACTTCCTTCCACTCGATGGCTTACAAAGGTAGGACCTTCGTTGACCTCTCTTTCCCCGCAAGATGGCTCATGGATGAAGAACCCCTTATGAGGTTTGGGTGTACGTGTATACACTGACCTGGTCCTAATCCCGGATTTCTAACAACCACCACCATCATCAATCAACAAAGTTCAATACCAGTAATACATATATACATAAATGCAGAAGCCTGAACCATGACTAAAAGAGTGTAAGTACATAAATCCATCGCCTAAGGTAAACTCCGGGACTAAATCGTCATAGAAGTTTAGAAATGGTTGAAAATGTTTTGATCGTGGTAAATTATCGCAGAAAAAACATGTACTAGAATCTATATTGGTCAAATCTCTAAAACATCATTTTCAATCTCCATACACACAGCTTATTCATTATGATGGTACGATTCTCATTATGAAGAAATCCCTTAAAAGTGAAAAGTGGGAATAACTACCTTTTTAGGAAAAGAGAAGTAAAAACCATATTTTAGTTGAAATCATACCATTTAACATTTTAGCAATTATGAACGTACAAAAATCTATTCATGCCATCACCAGTACCCAAACAATATAAGTTTAAGCATCATAATGTGCATCTAAATGCCAATGAGCTAAACCATGTCTTCCAAAAGGATAAATCACTTTAAGAAATCAGACCAATATTATGAACACGGGCCTTAGGCCCAATAATATACATATCTGAGATGACTGTAACATCTTAATTTATGAAAAACTATCGCAATCTACCGACTAACATAATGAAAATTATACTCAAGTTCTATTAGTCCTAACTATGCCTAATATGCTAGTAACCTAGGGTATTAGGATCCTAACAACATAATAAGTATTTGACCTTAAGGGACAATTTCCCTTCTAGCCCCTAAACACCTCAACAAGGCTAAATCATAGTGTTCTACCTAATACCACACCCTGATATCCCTATCTCACATGCAACATATATAAACACCATCTCATGATGAGTAGACAGATTCCTACCTCAATGTCGAATCGCAACCCTTGAATTATCCATAAATTGTCTGTCTTCTCTCCATGATCACAAAATATAGTCATGCTATAAAAATAGTAATTTACACATTGTTAGGAGAAAAACAAAAATCATAATACTATATTCACGATGGATTTAAAAATAAACCCCAAAAATGGGTTCAAAAATAAAATGGGTAAAACTATAATTTAATTTTAGATATGTGTTCGTATACTACTAGGATTATAGAGCCAAAAAACTAAGCCAATATGAGGTTTATATCATAGAAAAAAACAAATTTTAAGCTTTACCGTCAAAAACCTAATATACATTTTGTAATGAAGAATTTGAAGTTTTTTTGAATATAAAACTGAGGGAAAAATTAAAATTATAAGATTAGAAAACTTACCCATAGAATAAATCTCAAAAACACCTTTGGAATCACCTAAATTCGAGCTCCCAAGTTCCTAAAATGGCAAAAATGGGGTTTTGATTCTCAACTTTGGTGCAAATGACAAAAAATAAAATATATTTTCTTGGGAAATGGGGAAATAGAGATATAAATGGATAGACAATGATTCTATGAGAAAAATTCATCAAAATCGGAGCTTCCTATCCCAAAATGTCAAAAATACAAATTTGGGTCTTATACTAAGCGATGGTCACTTAAGCGATACTTTGATCGCTTAAACGGCCTAGTCAAAGGGTCAAAAGTGACACTTAAGCAGCCAAATGGCCGCTTAAGTGACCCGGTCAAATGGTCAAAGTTTGCGTTCATGAACACACTAGCACCAACAATGTCTAAATATTTTTTCAACTATCATCAGAAATCAACCGCCATGAGGCATACTTAAAGCTGGATCTACACTAAAAGGGCGTAGTATGAGTAAGTATGATCCACTTATACTTAGTAGGTTTCATAGGCTGACTGAGCAAAGTAGAAAATAAAGTATACAAAATACACACTAAGGGCACGCCACTTGTAATCAACAAACACCCCAAATGGTAGCCCACACCATCTCTAGTAATAGTTCAATAATATTCTTGTGTATCATATGTATTTTCAACAAGAAATCACAGGTAGATGAATATCACACATATAAGTAAAAGGATGTAACACACATAGACAAGTATTATATCAGATAAACTAATGCATACAAGAAAACATAATGTATATCAGAATAAGATGATGAGGATTAAGATGATGATGATAGTAATGTCATGTACGGTGTCATCACAGAACCTCCGTATCCAACTATTGAGCTCTACCCCCAGGTAGGACCAATGGAAGCTTTCTCAACTCAAACCTACAAAGGTTTGCTCCTATGTATGACCCATGGGGGAGGGGGGTCTTCAATCCATTTACAACCAATATCCAATAGCTAATACCTATATCGATGATTCATCTCCAATACATTGCTCAGAGAAGGTTTATAAATCCAACGTTCCTAATGTTTCTAGCATTTATAGTGTTTCCCATATTTCTAATACTTCTAGTGTTTCAGGAGAACATACGAAACATACGACGTAAATCAAGCACAACATACAACAGCTACAAGTATATGAAACATACAACAACAAGTGTATAAAGCATTTAATGCCATACAAATGATGATGCAATCCTCATAATTAACACAAATAAGAATGTCAATTAACAAATGAATATACCCAGCAAGTGATCCAAAAATACACTCAACATTACAACTAAATATTAAATAAAACATGAACCATATGACAATAGAGTACTAAATAAAAATACACCATTGATACATTATTAGGATTTTTCATTAAACTAGATACAACTAATTTCACATACACAAGGCCAACAATATGATATAAGACCTCACACGGTCACACATAGTAGATAGTGTTCCAAATTCACCATATAACATACACCGAATCGGTACATATAATAATATATATATTTTCATGATTATTTCTCACACTCTTAACATGATTTTGCAATAATATTAACTACCCAACGTAGTCTAAAGAAAGTTAAGCCATAACCTACCTCGAACGCCGAAAACTAGTCCAAAAGCATTTAATCTGAAGCCTTACTCCCATGAATGGGTGAATAATTAATTAAGGCATAGAAATATAAAATCTACACCTCTAAATAAAGCCAACGACACCCATATTGCCTAATTTGAGTGAGGATCAAAATAGACCCCTTAAATGGGTTTCCAAACAAAAAGAAGGGTAAAATTATTATTTTATTTTTAAAACATGTTCCCCATACTCTTAGAAGTGTACAGTTGAAAACCCAAGCAAAAATGAGGTCCAAATTGATGAAAAATCATTTTCAATATTTATCAGCAAAACCCCCCAAAATCCATTTTAAAATCAAGAATTAGGGTGCTTTAAAGATGAAATCCAGAGAAAATGATAATTGTAAGAGTAGAGACTTACCCAAGTGAGAACAGGTCAAATTTGGGGTTTTAAATCTAATAAATATAATTTTTTGGTATTCCAGAAAAAAATCCCTAATTTCCACTTTATTTCTGCGTTTAAACAAGATTTAAATGATAAAGTTGAAGAAAAGTAGTTGAAATGGTGTTATGGAGCTAAGAATTGAATTAGAGGAAATTGCTTAAATTCATGAAACCCTAAGCTCCAAGTCTAAAAAAGAATGAAAAATTAAAAACATAGGTAATTAAGGGACCCAAGGATCGCATACGTGACACCTGATCGCTTGAGCACGATTTAGGTGACCTAGTGTCGCGAATTCAACACCTTTCATGATGGCGGTATCACATAAGCAACTGTAAGACCCTGAGATCCCATCCCGAGATGTCACATGGTGGTTGTGATCCCAAATGACCACAAGCTAACCCTTTTCTGATATCTGTACTTGTATACTGCATAATATCTAGAATAAATGCAGAAACTAGCCATAAGGTTCAACACATTCAGCTGAAAAGCCTCTAATCTAAATAAAATGTGCAGTCGATGGGACAGGTCCCCAACTAACTCCGTCAACAGAAAGTAAATAATATTTTTAATACAATAATAGAAAACTAAAACTCATCCTCAAAAGAAGAGGACTAACTACTACTGCTGCTGACTGGGACTGATCTGCTGATGATACTCTGGGTCGTATGCCTTTAAACCGATAGTGTCAAATGAGACACCATAGTGCAAATGCAACAGCATAAAATGTACCGAGTATGTAGATGGGGTAAGGCTAAATGCAAGGGCTTATACATGCAAAATATGTATAACCTAAATGATCTTAAGAATACCGCACGAAAATAAGAACACATACAAGAATGCATAAATCATACTCATAATCATCACAAATCTAGAGACTTGACCTTGTATAATGGTTTACTGCAAGCTAAACTCACTACCATCACTGAGATACTGAACCACTAACTCATCTGCTACTGATAACTGAGGATCTGAGTATACGTATATCAAAGACTGAGTTCTGAGCTTACCGCTTTCAATAGACAGAATTAGAGATTCAACTTTTCTAACAGATAACTTCTAAAGCTTTATGAATGATAAGAAAATAGGATTATATCCGAATCCAAAAATAAGAATACTCAACAAATTTTGAGAGGGAGACTAAGCCTATCTGATGGGAGATCTTTGAATATGATAATAATAATATTCAACATGATCTGAGACTAAGATCAAGCCTCTCTAATGGGAGATCTTTAAATGTGATAGTAAGCATTTGTATATGAGGCCAAGACTATCTAAAGGGATGGTCTATGAATCAATGGAACTATTTGAGTTCCTCACTAAGATAGATGACTGTACCACACGGTCTTGACTTCTGAAGATTGATACTAAAACTGCAATTGTGGGAAGTAGTCACTTAACTAATATGCCCCAACCTACCATGGGTGGGGTCCAACCTGTAACCAAAGTTAGAAGGGCATCAATACCGTGCCATGGGTAAAGACTCAGTCTTGGGTCAAGCCTCTCTGATCGAATGACCCTCATAGGAAGTCGACCTGAGGAAATATAATAGTAAACCTCTCTGGCGGTGACAGCCTCTACTGATGGGGACTCCTGTATCCTGCGCTGGCTACACAGCTTTGGAGTTCAGGGATTGCTACTAATGACTCCAGCCTCTCTCTCTGATAGGAGGAATCGCCATCCCTTTCTTCACTCGGTGCTAGTTTCTACTCCCAACTGAAAGACTCTCACTGAATCCTTAGAATGAACACAATAAAGCTGAATCTATTTTCATAATCATGTTTCTCAAATGATCTATCTAAAATATGCTGAGATTACTTGGTTCCGTATCTGACAGAAATAATATCGAATCACAGTATCTAACTGACAATACATAGCTTGATTAGATTATTCGAATCATTTTTGAGATTAGAATTGAATCACTTGAGTTCCATTAGCACTGGGTGGAGTACAGGTCTGAGTCTAGATTACTAGCGATACAGAGATAATTGAGATTATTGAGCTTTATTAAGCTTCGCACTTTCCTGAGCATGCAGAGTTCTATAGTTCACTAAGTTCTAAAAATCATGACTTGGTTGGAATTATCGAAAAACTAACATGGGCTCTAGACAACAGCTCTATTTTTGGGTATAAATACCCCTAGGACTCAATAACTTATAAGTAAAGCATCATCATTCATTCAAGAATCACAAGCATTCATGCATCATTTCCATCATTCAGGCTTATTCATAAAAAACTCAGAAATCATGCCATATATTTAATTTCACAATCATTAAAACATCACCTCAAGCCTCCAAGGATTCACAAACGTCTACTCATTATCACCACTACCAAGGGGTCACTCTAAGCATTTCAGAATCATAACATACTTTCCCCTTGCAAACCTTACATCATTGCATCTATCATTTAGGGAATATAAACCTCTATTCACCGTTATGATTACCAAAGGATTGGTCCCAACATTTAGGGGGTCATAATATCTATTCATCATCACAAACTACCTTAAGGAAGACATGCTATTAAATTATACCCCATTCAACGAAGTCTTACATCAAGTACTTCACACCTATTTCGATCTCTCATATATCTAGATATCATGAGATTTTGGCAAAACTTCACACTATCATGTCATTACTCTCTTGTTAACCACTTAGTATGTATCAAAACATACAATAAATCAAAGAGCACTCACTTGGGAGATTTACTGCTATTTTGTCTCAACTTACTCACTACGGTATTTCGAAAACCATTAGACATGTCCGGTTCTATACCTACTCGGGGATTCCATATTATTATTATGGCTCATTACGCTTACTAAGGCATTTTATCAAACACTAGGTGTGCATGGACTAGCCCACAACTTTGGGTTTCCCCTGTAACATATTACAATGCCCCTCTACGCTTCACCTCAGCCTTTTATCTAACCTATGGGGTGCATACTCTGCTTATTCAACCATCTCTACACCCTAATGTCATGAACACCTCACATAGACACCAACTTCAAAAGGGCTCATCACAACATCACATAAATTCTACATACTAGGGTCAAAGACCATAAATCTTGCAAACAATCATGAATCCAAACTCAACAACACAAGTAACATCAACTTCAACTCATACAAATCATGGAATATCACAAAGCATAAAAACCCTTAAGTTTAAAAAAGGTACTTGAGCTTCTTGGATGAAAGGGACCCAAGAATCAACATCTACATACCTGGGGATTTCATTTCTTGAAGGCTCTTGAAAGGAGTTCTTGATTTCTCTAGATTCTTCTTGATCTCTCTTGAATTTTATGAAAGAAGAACAGAGTATTTTGATTTTGGAAACCTTAATTTTTGGGTGGAAGAGAGAAAAATAGAGTTGAAGGTCCTTGGCCCGGTATTTATAGAGCTGGGGAAGGATGTGGAAAATACCAAAATGCCCCATTAAAATTTGTCTAGAATATTCCAACCGAGGTCTGTAACGGTCTACTTAATAGTTCGTCAGAGGGACTGACAGTCCAGTAAGTCGTCCGTCACTCAAGTGCCAAAACTTGGATTTTCTGCCTCGGACTAAAGGTTGAAGTAAAGGTCTGTCATAAATTTGACGGTCCACCAAATCATTGGTCACTTGGGGTCCAGGAATGGGATATTCTGCCTTGGTCTGACGGGCCTCTTAACGGTCCATCAACTTTCTGATGGTCCATCAACTTTCTGACGGTCCACCACTTTGGCCGTCACATGATGACAAAAAAAGAAAGCCACTGCCTTGGTCTGACGGGACACTTGATGATCCACCAAGGACTTGGCGGTCCATCAGATCGACCATTAAACCTGCAATTCTGACAATGATCAGTAAAACGACCTTAAGTTCTTCGTTCAATGTCGAATTTTGATGAAATTGGTATCGATGTGAAGCTTGTTCAATGATCTACATGAATAAAAGTAGAAATTAGAAAAATTACACAGGATTAGTGTTTCATACGTCGAAGATACTTCTGAAATTTTTAGACTCAGATTTTTCGCTTTGCTGGATACACTCTAAGGCTCAGACTAGGAGAGAACTTTGTGGGTTATTACATTATCTCCCCCTTGGGAACATTCATCCTCGAATATCGCTTGGTAGGCTGGGAATACTGATCAACAGAACTTACTAAAGAAACAAAAACATCTCAAGGCATGACTGCGTAACTAGAACAACTAACATACTGAGTACTCATACTAGGCACACATCTCTAGCACATGGAACACTAGACTGAAGCTACTTGGAGCTGAATTCTCATAGCATGCATAAACATGTGATGCATGAACTCATAGATGGGTTGACCTCACAAATGCATGGCTGAACACGCACTGACAAGCTGAACTCTTTCTTCTGAACGTGCATATCTAATGCATGAATGTCTAACTGAACTGACCTTCAGAAGCACGACTGCAATACAATGATTACTGATGCTAGCTTCATTAGAAGAATATTAACATGCATCTAAATAAACTTAAGGATATTCAAACATCATAATACTATGGGGTATCTCCCCCTTGGGACCCTATCCCTCTAAACACACTTCGCTGAAATACAGAAGCGGTGTACGGGGCACCTACCGCCTAGGTCATGATTGGTCGGTTGAAATCGAAAACTCATGCAATGACTCATGCTAACATATAATGCTCAAGATGAAATCGATGGATCTAACAATGCATGTCATATAGATGAAGGGATCATAACATACCCGGGTCTATGTCAGGGAGACCTCCATGATCAAGACGAGCCTGAAGTGCACGGAGTCTACCCCTCTGTGTTAACACTCTATAGTCTCGCATTTTATGGCCTGGATCACCATACCTAAAGTACACATCATTACCATCTCTACACATTCCTCGGTGGTGCCTACCACACTTTCCACAAAGCCGATTGGTCCGAACACCACTAGCACTACTTTGGGCGTTGGAGCTTGGCACTTCCTGGGATCTGACACCCCCAAATGCAGGTACGGGCACAATAGCCCAAGATGGAGATGGAACTAAAAATCTCTAACCATGATAATAACTACTACCGTCTTTGGATCCTAACTGCGAGAAACCACGACTACATGTCTTGGATCTCTTACTCACACTCTCGCTTTCTTTCATCTTGTCCGCTTCAATTTGTTGTTCATGCATCATTAGCCTAGAAAGATCCATATCTCTATTTAGCATAGCAGCTCTACACTATTTCAACACATAACTCAAAACCCCAGACAGAAACTTACTCATGCTCGCTCTAGGGTCAGCTACCAAGTCGGGAGTATACTTAGATAATTGGTTGAACTTAAGACAATGCTCTTTCACAGTTATAGAACCTTGCCTTAGGTTCATGAACTCTTCAACCCTAGCTTCTCTCATCTCAAGCAGAAAGAATCTATCTAGAAATGAACTCTGAAACACTTACTAAGTCACAGTAGCTATATTCTTCCCTCTACTCTTCTTCCACATTACTACCTAATCATGAGCAACATCTTTCAACCTATAACATGATAACTCCACACATTCCTCCCCATAGACATGCATAATCTGGGTGATCTTCTTCACCTTCTATAGATAAAGCTACGCGTCCTCACCTACTACTGACCCAAAGAATTCTGTCGGGCTTATTTTCATGAAATTTCTAATCCTAGCTGTGGCAGAATTCCCATCTTGCTGAGGTGGCACTGCAGCCTGAAGGTTCCTCTGAATTACTCACAGCATGGGCTAGCACATGAAAATCTTCCCAAAACTCTGCATGTGACACACTCTCATTATCAGGTCCTACTGGTTGAGGGGGCTGATCATCAACCCCACAGACAAAACTTCTGCAAAGAGGCATACTGTTTATTGAAAGAAATAAGTGGATTAGACTGAGGATCAACCTGAGCTCATGCTCACTCGCATGAAATGATTACTGAAATAAGGGAAACTTCTCCTAAGAACATCTTGTTGCCACTTGTACATAAATATGGCGCGCTACACACCTATACACAAGACTCTACTAGATGCAGCTTTTCAGACTTCTTAGGACACTCTTGAACCTTATACTCTAATACCAATCTTGTAACACCCCAAGATCCCATCCCGAGATGTCACATGGTGCTTATGACCCCGAAGGACAACAAGCTAACCCTTTTCTGATATCTGTACCTGTACACTACATAATATCAAGAATAAATGCAGAAACTAGCCTTAAGGTTCAACACATCTATAAATACTCAAAATATAAAACTGAATACTATACAATACATTCGTCTGAAAAGCCTCTAATCTGATTGAACTATGGAGTTAATGGGATAGGTCCCCAACTAACTCCGTTAACTTAAAGTAAATAAGATTTTGATTACAATAATAGAAAAACTGAAACTCATCCTCAAAAGAAGAGGATTCACTGCTACAGCTGCTGACTGGGACTGATCTGCTGATAATACTCTGGTCCTGTGCCTCTAAACCTATGGTGTCAAATGAGACAACATAGTGCAAATGCATCAGCACAAAATGTACCGAGTATGTAGAAGGGGTAAGGCTAAATGCAACGGCTTATACCTGAAAAATATGTATAACCTAAATGATCATGAGAATACCGCATGAAAATAAGCACACATACAAGAATGCATAAATCATACTCATAATCATCACAACTCTAGAGACTTGACCTTTGATACCGCATTACTGTGAGCTAAAATCACTACCATCACTGAGATATTGAACCACTGACCCATCTACTACTGATAATTGAGGATCTGAGTATACTTATATCAAAGACTGAGTTCTGAGCTTACCACTTTCAGCCGATAGAATTAGAGATTCAAGTTTTCTAACAGATAACTTCTGAATCTTTATTTTTGATAAGAAAATAGAATTATATCCAAATCCGACAACAAGAATACTCAACAAATTTTGAGAAAGAGACCAAGCCTATCTGACAGGAGAACTTTAAATATGATAATAAGAATATTCAACATGATCTGAGACTGAGATCAAGCCTCTCTAATGGGACATCTTTAAAAATGATAGTAAGCATCTGTATATGAGGCCAAGCCTATCTGACAGTATGGTCCATGAATCAATGGAACTATCTGTGGGAAGTAGTCACTTATTCGACATGCCCCGACCTACCATAGGTGGGGTATAACCTGTAACCCTAACTGCAAGGGCGTTAAAACAGTGCCATGGGTAAAGACTCACTCACGGGTCAATCCACTCTGATCGGATGACCCTCGCAAGAAGTCGACCTGAGGCAATATAATAGTCAACCTCTCTGACGGTGATAGCCTCTACTGATGGGGACTCCTGCATCCTACGCTAGCTATGTTGTTCTAGAGTTCAGAGACAGCTACTAACAACTCCAGTCTCTCTTTCTGACGAGAGAAATCTCTATCCCTTCCCTCGCTCGGTGCTAGTTTCTACTCCCAACTGAAGGACTCTCACTAAATCATCAGAATGAACATAATAAAGCTGAATCTATTTACATAATCATGTTTCTCAAATGATCTGTCTTAAATATGCTGAGATCACTTGGTTCCATATCTGACAGAAACAATATCGAATCACTGTATCTGACTGACAATACATAGCTTGATTAGATTATTTGAATCATTTTTTAGATTAGATTTGAATCACTTAAGTTCCTTTAGGACTAGGCTAAGTACGGGTCTGAGGCTAGATTACTAGCGATACAGAGATTATAGAGATAATTGAGATTAATGAGCTTTATTAAGCTTTGCACTTGTCTGAGGATACAGAGTTCTATAGTTCACTGTGTTCTAAAAATCATGGCTCAGTTGGAATTATCAAGAAACTGACACAGGCTCTAGACAACAGCTCTATTTTGGGGTATAAATACCCCCAGGACTCGATAACATAGAAGTAAAGCATCATCATTCATTCAAGCATCATAAGAATCCATGCATCATTACCATCATTCAAGAATATTCACAATAAACTCAGAAATCATGCCATATATTCAATTTCACAATCATTAGAACAACACCTTACGCCTCCAAGGATTCACAAACGTCTACCCATCATCACCACTACCAAGGGGTCACTCTAAGTGTTTCAAAATCATAACTTGCTTTCTCCCTCGCAAACCTTACGGCATCGCATCTATCATTTAGGAAATATAAACCTCTATTCACCCTTATGATTACCAAAGGATCACTCCCAATAATTAGGGGGTCATCAATATCGATTCATCGTCATAAACTACCTTAAGGAAGACATGTTATTAAATTATACTCCATTCAACGAAGTCTTGCATTAAGTACTTCACACCTATATCGGTCACGACATATATCTAGATATCACAAGATTTCGGGAAAACTTCACACTATCATGTCATTACTCTCTTGTTAACCACTTAGCATGTATCAAAATTTAAAATAAATCAAAGAGCACTCACTTGGGAGATTTACCACTATTTCATCTCAACTTACTAACTATGGTCTTTCAACAACCACTTGACATGTCCGGTTCTACACCTACTCGGGGATTCCATATACTTATTATGGCTCATTCCACTCACTAAGGAATTTTATAAAACACTAGGTGTGCATGGACTAGCCTACAACTTTGGGTTTCCCCTTTAACGTACTACAAAGCCCCTCTATGCTTCACCTCGGCCTTTCATCAAACTTTTGGGGTGCATACTCCGCTTATTCAACCATGTCTACACCTTAATGTCATGAACACCTCACATAGACACCAACTTCAAAAGAGCTAATCAAAACATCACATAAATTCAACATACTGGGGTCAAAGACCATAAATCTTGCAAACAATCATGAATCAAAATCAATAACACAAGTAACATCAACGTCAAATCACAAAAATCATGGAATAGCAAAAAGCATAAAAATCCTTAAGTTTAAAAAAGGTACTTGAGCTTTTTGTATGAAAGGGACCCAAGAATCAGCATCTACATACCAGGGAATTTCTTTTCTTTAAGGCTCTTGAAAGGAGTTCTTGATTTCTCTAGATCCTTCTTGATCTCTCTTGAATTTTATGAAAGGAGAGGAGAGTATTTGTATTTTGGAAACCCTAATTTTTTGGTGGAAGAGATAAATATGGAGTTGAAGGCTCTTCGCTCGTTATTTATAGATGTAGAAAAGACCAAAATGCCCCTTTTAAATTTGACTAAAAAATTCCAATCGGGGTCTGGGACGGTCTACCTGACGGTCCACCAAGTTGTCCGTCATTCAAGAGCCAAAACTCAGATGTTCTACCTCGGAGAGACGGTCGAAGTAGAGGTCCTACAGAAATCTGAGGGTCCACCAGATCATCCGTCAGTCAGTATCCAGGAATCGAACATTTTGCCTCGGTCTGACGGGCCTCTTGACAGTCCGTCAACTTTCTAACGATCTACCATTTTGGCTGTCACATGATAACCAAAAAAGGAAGCCACTGCCTTGGTCTGACGGGACACTTGATGGTCCACCAAGGACTTGGCGGTCCATCAGATCGACCATCAAACCAGCGATTCCTACAACGCTCAGTAAAATGGCCTTAACTTCTTCTTCCAATGTCGGATTTTGATGAAATTAGTATTGATGGGAAACTTGTTTAATGCTCTACATGACTAAAAGTAGAAATTAGGGAAATTGCACACGATTTAAAGTGTTTCATACTTGTGAAGATACTTCTAAAACTTTTATACTCAAATTTTCTGCTTTGTTCGATACGCTCTAAGGCTCAGATTAGGAGAGAACTTTGCTGGGTATTACCACAACCTTATCATCGCTTTTGTGGGTTCACGATTAGTGGTGCACCAGGTGGAGACTTAGATAACTCCAAGTCTCCACGGACCATTCGAGCTTCATCTGGAATCCCATGAAAACAAATAAAATATATTACCCTATTAAATTCAATGCTCAAACTCAATGGAGATATAAGATTTTTAAGAAAAAATTTATTTTCACAAAGTTGACCCTTGGAACCCAATTTTAAAACTTTTGTATCGAGGGTCAAAATGAGATTAAAAAGTATTAAAACCACAACAACCATGTTACCGCCCTAATGTCAAAGTTCCTTGTCTGCTAGTGTTGTCCATTTTGCCATCTGATGCACAGATCAATAAATGTTGATTAAAGTCAACCATAATGCTTTCCAAGCTTCCAAAATCAACTATATAACCTAAATCACACTAAAATACACTGGGAACCATGCCAATCATCCCCACAACCCTAAAATACCACAAACCAACATGGCGAGAGGTAAAATAGTAAAATCACAAGGAAATAAATATTTCACGCAAATCACCTAAAGTCGGTTATTACATCATCCACCACTAAAGAAAAGGAATTATCTGAAACCACGAAAAGATGGGGTTAAAAACTACGCGCATCAAACTCAACCTCCTAAGTGGCCTCATCAACAGATACATGTCCCCAATAGAACTTAGCCCCTAGAATTCTCTGGATAACAACTGTATATCATCTCTAGCCGATATGGAGACAAGTTCCTCAACATAAGACAACCCCTCATCTAAAAAAATTGAATGCCAATTGATGACAAGAGATTCATTCAGAATGTAATACGGAAGATTGGATAGATGAAAAACAGATAAGTCTTGGGGCAAAGACAACTCATAAGCCAAATCACCGACAATCCATAGAATCTTAAATAGGTTAATATACCTGGGTTAATCTTGCTTGATATCACTCAAACTAAACCTCCTAGAAGGATAAAGATATTCATTTTAATATATAGTAACCAAAATAGGTTGGGGTCTAATCCATACCGAATAGGCCAGATATATCTCTCAAACTTGTTGGAAATGACTAAGTTGTACCGAAAAGTAAATGGGGAGATGTGATGGAATGCTAAAAGTAACAAGACTTGGACGCTTTTGGTTGTAAACTATCTAAGCAAAATACTAGGCTTGTGTTCCTCTTATATTATAACTCCATAGATTTAGCGTGAACTTTCGAACTATTCCAATACCTTGCATGCAAAATTTGATATATATATCACCAATTGTCTTGTGGACTCATTGGCAAATCTCACTCTTTACCTTGTGAGTCTTTGAGTATTGCACTACTAACCTTTTCCCTGAATCCCAAATTAACTATTACCTTGTAAGTCCCAATTTATTTGATGAAAGATAATTGTCTTAAGTAAATGATGATGATTAGCTTAGATTAACAATTAAATTCAAATCATTTTTGTCGTATCCTTTTCCCAATATCTATCTCTATTTTGAAGGAAGCAGTGAATACAATTGGGTTCTTAATGTTGGCCTCCACTAAGAAATCATGCAAATCAAAGAAAACCACAATACATGCAAGAATCATTATCTAAAACAACTTGGCACTTTCTATACTTTTTTCATTTGCTAGGCTTCCCAGAACACTAGATAAGGGAATTAGCCTCTTATAATTGTGAGAAAATTCATTTAATTCATAGACAAAAGCACAGAAGTAATCTCACAATAATGAAAAATAAAACCCAAAGTCTCATATATATTATTCAACTAAAAACAAAGAGCACAAGAATCCCATGATCACAAGTAAATAATAGAATCAAAAGATGTTTGTAATTGTGAACTTAGCCCTAGAGGGCATTCCCTAGCCCATCTGTGCATAAACTAACTAAAATATTTCAAAAGGGTATACATAATCACATAAAAACCATAGAAAACAAATCCCCAAAAAAAGAGGAAAACTTGAGTTGGAGGCCACCTATGAACCAACCTGTGGGTCGTAGGTAGCACCTACAGGCCACAGGTGGCTCATTATAGGTAGAACACCAATTTTTTATCTTCTTGTTCTCTGACTTGAGTCTTCTGGCACCTACATCTAGTAGGTGGTACCTATGGCCAGTAGGTAGAAAAAATTTTAGCTTTCAACTTTTTCTTTTGGTTAACTCCAAGAACCTTGCTTCCTGCAAAATAATCTCAAAAACACTCCATATCCCCAAAAGTACAACTAATTACTTTGATATTTCTTGGTTTTAAGAATCAGAAGTGCTTTGAATCCATAGAACATCATTGCCATTCATCACACCCTTTATGGGCAAAACCCAAAGCAAAACACAATCACCAACATTAAATATCAAGGTACGAAGTCTACGATCTGCATAGCACCTATGCCTACTCGAAGCCACTCGAAGCCTATCCTGAATGATCTAAACTCTATCTAATGACTCACAGAACAAGTCCTTACCACGAGGTCTATATTCAAAAACCTCAAATCAACTAATTGGATAGTGACAACGCGTACTATACAAAGCCTAAAAATAAGTCATATCAATATTGGAATGGTAGCTATTATTATACGTAAACTCTACCAATGATAGATCTGGCTCTCACTGACCACGAAAGTCTATCACACAAGCGTAGAGCATATTCCCTAATACGTGAATATTCTACTCAGGCTAACCGTTGGTTATGGTTTGAAATGCTATGCTAAGATCATCTCGAGTACCCAACTTCTCCTAAAAAGTCTTCAAAAAATGAGACGTGAGCACTCAATCTCGATCAGAGATAATAAACACGGGTATACCATGAAGAGGTATTATATTACAATTACAAATACGGGCTAGCCTCTCAGCACTAAAAGAAACTTGAACTGGTATAGAATGAGCATATTTGGTAAATCGATACACGATGACTCAAACACTATCAGAACTATGAGAAAAATGAGGATACCTAATCATAAAGTTAATAGGAATAAATTCCTATTTTCACTCAGGAATAGGTATCCTTTGAAGCAAACCACTAGGTCTTAAATGCTTGGCCTTCACCTGCTGGCAACATAGTCAATGAGGTACAAAGTCCGCTACATCCTTTCTCATACCACCCCACTAGTAATACTGTCTCAAATTAGGATATATCTTAGTCACTCCCAGATGGATGGAATACCTGGAATAATTGGCCTTGTTCAAAATCAATTTAATTCAATCACCTACCCTTGGTAGACAAACTCAACCACTAGTCCTCAAAATACCATTTGAATAAAGTGAGGCTTCATTAGCCTCACCACACAACACCTTATCTCAAATTTATCTCAATCCAAAATCATTAAACTGATGAGCTTCAATCTTTTCTTTGAAGGAAGACCTAACCTCCAAAAGTACTAAAACACACCCAGGTGTCAAAACATCAAGTTTAACTATCTGGTTAACCTAAGACATAACCTCTAGGACCAAAGGCCTCTCTCAGGTCAAAAAATGTGCAAAGCTACACATGTTTGTCGACTTTCGTTTCAAGGTATCTACAACTGCATTAGCCTTGACTGAACGATAGAGAATAGTCAAGTCCTTAAATAACAAAAGCCAACAACGCTTCCTCAAATTCTGATCTTATTGGGTAAAAAAGTACCAAAGACTATAATTCTTAGAGAAAATCTTACAAAGGGCTCCTTACAAGTAGTACTTCCATAACTTCAGAGAAAAAACAACCATGGACAACTCCAAATCATAGGTAAAATAATTACTCTCAAGGGGCATAACTAAAGAAAAGCATATTGAATCACGTTAACCTCCTACATCAACACAACACCTAATCTAATATATGAAGCATGACAAAATATGGTAAAACCCATGCCCTCCTTGGGTAAAGTAAAGACAGGATCGCATGTCAACAAATCGTTGAGCTTTTGAAAGTCTGACTCATAAGCATTGGACCACTAAAAGAAAATCTTCTTCTGAGTCAACTTGGTTAGTAGAGAAATAATGCATGAGAAACCCTTAACAAACACCAATAGTAGCCTGCCAAGACAACAAAACTCTAAATCTTGGTAGGAGAAGTAGGCCTATGCAAATCATGAACCATTGCAATCTTGGTTGGATCTATCATAATACAATCCTTAGTCTCCACCTAACCCAATAAAGAGACCGACTCTAACCGAAACTCACACTTGGAAAACTAGGCATAGAACTTCTCATCCCTCAGCTTATAAAGCACAATTCATAAATGCTCCTCCTGATCAGTCTGACTCATGAAGTAAACCAAGATATAATATATAAATACAATAACAAAGGATTCAAGATACGGTTGAAATACCCATTTCATCAACTTCATAAATGTGGTTGGGGCATTGGTAAACCCAAAGGACATTGTCAAGAACTCATAATGAAAATACTGAGTCCAAAAAACTTTCTTAATAATATTTGAGGCTCTAATCCTTAACTGCTGATACCAAAATCTTAAATCAATCATCAAAAACACCAAAGCACCTTGAAGCTGATTGAATAAATCAATAATACAAGAAAAAGAAAACTTATTCTTAATTGTCACCTTATTCAACTACCAATATTCAATTCACATATGCATAGACCTATCCTTTTTCTTCGCATACAAGACAGGAATACCCTAAGGTGATACACAATGTAAGATAAATCCCTTGACCAAAAACTGCTTTAATTGATCCTTTAATTCCTTAAAATTTGTTAGGGCCATCCAATAAGAAGGAATAAAAATAGTCTTGGTGCCCATCTCAACATTAATGGCAAAGTCAATATTATGATCCAGAGGTATACTAGGAAAGTTAATAGGAAAAAATCCATGTACTCACAAGAAACATGAAGAAAATCTAATGAGTGAGGTGATGCAACACTAGCATCACGAATATGAGCCAAATTAGACAAGCATCCCCTCTCAACCAATTGATGAGCCTGTATATAAGATATAACTCTCTTAGGACCCGAATAAAGTACAACCTTCCAAGCTATCCTTGGAACACCTGGTGGAGCTAAAGTTAGCATCTTAGCATAACAATCTAGGATAACATGATAAGGAGCCAACCAATCCATATCCAAAATGATGTCAAAGTTAACCACATATAAAAAAAAGCAAATCTACCCAAGTTTCACGCCTAACAAAGGTCGTAACATAAGATCGATACACCCGATCCACCACTAAAGAGTTTTCTATAGGGGTAGATACACGAATGGTTATGGAAAGTGGCTTATAACTACAATACTAACCGAAAGCATAATATGTAGACACATAGGAATAAATCAATCCTAGATCAAAACACTTAGAAGTAGACCTGTAATAAATAAGGATCATACCTATGAAAACAACATCAAAAGTCTCTACCTTTGTCTTGGCGAGTATAGCGTTACAATATCCATGACCACTAACTAGCTAAGCAACCCTACAACCACCACCATAGACTCCAATTCCTCTGCCTTGTGTACCTCTGGTTGAACCTCTACCTCTCATAGTTGAAATAAAAGTAGCTCTAAACACACACTTGGGAGCAGTCTTTGACCAAATAGTCAACCAAACTACACACATAGGAACCCCTGAACTCGTCCCTAGAGAATGCCCTCTCCGTATTCCCTGAGATACTCAATAATTAGACCTCATCATCCTCGCCGTATCCACAACACTCTAAAATAATACCTTATATAATATAATTTGAGTCATGGACCACTGAAGAGTAGGAGGAATAGAAAGTCCAATTAGCTAAGTTCCCACCTGAGGAGACTACATAGAAGAAGGCTGAATTCTCAACTTCAGAATATCATACTCAAATGTAGATTCAGAAAGAAGAATTACTATAAGAGTCTATGGAGTACCAAAGGCAGAAGTAGGTACTATTTGAGGATCCACACTCAAAGATGGAGAAACAATATAAGTAGACCATGGCACAGACGCAGGTATAATACTTAGTGTTGGGGGTGGACCAAATGAACTCAAAGAATAACCCTTAAAATTGGTTAACAAATGAACAAGTATTCCCTCCAAGATTGAGGTAGAAGAACTCGGTAGAACCAGATTAGGCCCAATATCTCTAATATACACAACCCAAGGCTCAATAAAGTATTCCCTAACACTACTCTTAGATGGGAACATCCTTATTCCTACCCATAACTTCAAGCTAATCAAGAACTCGTAACTCGCCTATTAAAATGGGCTCTCTTCTTAGATAAAGTCTCCATATATCCAACCATATAAGATTTAGTCATCACCATCTATATAGAAAATAGTAAATATGGCTTAGAACACAAGGTATGAAGGAAATATGCATGATAAGGAACAACAAAAGGAAAATTTCCTAAAGATATCCTATAGTGTAACGACCCAAAATCATCTCCCAGGACGTCACACGTTGCTTAAGGCTACAAGTATCCCTAAGCTAACCCTTTGAGCCTATTTCTAGTAATAACACTCATTTCAAGATGAAAAAATTCAAACACTAGCATAGTCATATTATATGAAAGGAAATTTGGAGAAAATGCTCAGTCCAAACAACCACAAAGCTGGAAACCTCAACACAACCCCAATCTGATAACTAGTTTGACAAAACCTCTACTAATCCATGAACTAGAGAGCCATTGGGACAGGTTCCTAATAGACTCAAAATGAACTAAAAGTAATAACATAGTCTCTTAAATACTGAAATATCTGATGATAAGTCCTCGAACTATGAGGACTCACCTTTGTAGGGATATAGACAGGGGTACTCAAAAGTCACTGACGAGAATAGGACTGAGCACCTGAAGCTAAATTATAAGACAATTTAGCACATAGACGTATATATGGATCAGCACTTGGGAATGAACTAAGTATGTGGGGGTGCATGCATTTATATAAAATAACATCAATACTCTTTAATCAAATCATGCATGCAATAAGTAATGCCTCACATAGCTTGAATAAATATAAAATGTAAAGCTCATGAATCATGTAGCATGGACCATCTAACAAAAATCTCGTGAGTCATTATAGTTTAAATTTGAAATCAGTAATCTTCTCTTATTCTCATTACCTATAGGCTAAAAGAAACTTTAAACAATACTTTCAACTCATTAATATGTCTCATGGAGAGTAAAACTTCTTTAACGCTCAAGGACACATAACTCTTTTGAACTCAAATACTTGAAAGTCAAAATCATATAACTTTGAAACATACTTGAAGGCATTTCATTCACATTAGGAAAATATCTCATTTCAAGCTTTAGTGAAAAGTACTCATATCAATGGAAAGTATTTTAGTTTTAAAGAAAAATATCTTACCTCAATGGAAAATACTTTAATTTAGGGAGTTTCTTTGAACTGAAATAAACCATGCCAGCTACATAGAGTCAAACATTTTGTCCTCCTAAGGAAGAGACCTCACGTTAGGGAGAGGAGTCATACTCTTGCCAAGAAGTATAACTTAGGTCCATTGATCACTAAACAAACTCGGCCTTTAGGCCTAATATCAACTCGGCCTTAGGCCCAATAATAATCATAAACTCGGCCTCAGGCCCAACCTACGATGGCACGTATTTTAAGGGTAAGAAACCATAGTAACTTACCCGCTCGGTGCTAGATACTACTCCCTTTAGATTATCTGCGCTCATCTTGTAAAAATCCATTTTTAGAAATAATCTTATGGTTCACCACGAACCCAATAATCAAATTGGTAATCTCATGTAGTATAGTGGATTTCAAAACTCAATGACCATTAGCTCAAAACATTTCTCAATAATCTCAAAATACTCAAATCATGGGTGCTTATAGAACAAGAGTTCATAAAATTTCAAGTCTCAAGTAGGTCTTAGTAACCCATAATTCAATCTCAGGTTAAAACTCATCAAAAACATAATAGGTAGCATATAGATTCATAACTCATGTAGAAATCTGGAAATTTCAGCAATTTGTCTCAAAATCTCAACATACTCATATACTTCAATATCTCAAACATTTCAACAATTAACTTCGCAAGGATTAAAATCATGGGGTATAGACCAACTTTAATTTTTTAAGAAAACATGTAAGAATCATGCCGTTAGACTCTCAATTCAAGAGAAACATCAAAATCTTGCAACCAATAACAATGGGTGAAAACCCCCAATTCAAATTCATGTAAAATCTCATAAATTGCAGAAAATAATAGTTTAAATAAGCCTTTGGGCACAAGGATGAAAGGATTACCCTTGTTCAAAACCTCACATACCTTGGATTATAAAATTGGATGGATGAGCTTTCTCTAAACTCTTCTTCTTACATTTGAGAGTGAGTTCTTGCGACCTTTGAACGTGGGGAACTCAAATATCAACTAAATTTGTGAAATCCATAGTGAGTTGTTGGATTTCTTGGAGAAGGATTTTAGATTTCCTCTTGAGGAAGAAACCCTAGCCTTTAGATGTTTTGGGAGATAATGAGGCCATCAAGTTCATTTGGAATATATCTGAGGGTTAAAAAGGAAAAGACCCAAAAGCCTCTTGTTAAAATAAGTTACAAAAAATGAACGGGGGCTGCGACGGTCAGAGCGATGGTCCATCCAAAGTCTGACAGTCCATAGGGTCGTCTGTCGCATGTTGGCTAGGAATGAGACACACTGCCTTGATGCGACAGTCAGAGAGATGGTCCATTATAAGTCCGACGGTCTGTCGGATTGTCCGTCGCTCGATTACCAGGGTTAGGCCATACTAACTTAGCGCGATGGTCTGTCGCAAACTCGATGGTCCGTCATCTTGGCCATCACACTTTGGCCAGATAATGGATTTACTGCCTTGGTTGTGATGGCACGAGTGATGATCCATCACAGATTCGACGGTCCATCGAATCGTCGGTCGCATCTGGGTGGTTCCGACAACTCTACATAAAACGGCAATTACTTCTCACTCTGATACTAGATTTGGATGAAATTGGTATCGCTGGATAGATAATTCAATTCTCTACATGAGAAAAAGTCAAATTTAAGAAAATTCTATATGGTTTATACACCAACCATTTGGGAAGTCACTTCTCAATCTTTTAGGGCCAGATTTATAATTTACTTGACGCGCTCTAAGGCTCGGACTATGAGGGAATTTTGTGGGAACTTACAATACCTCCCCCTTGGAAATATTCATCCTCTAATATTGCTAGTTGGACTAGGAACACAAGAAAAACAGAGTACACATAGCTGAAGCGATTTGCTAAACGGCTCAAAATCTCTCTAAACTCTTGAATATCTCAGAAATTGCAAGAACTTATGAAAGAACAGATACATAGCTGAACTTTATATTAGAAGGGCTGAATTAAGGAAGAATAATACCTTTGGATCAATCTGAACTCGTGAAAAAGAGGTGCGGATACCTGGCTCGTTTGTCTGCTTTTGCCTCCCAAGTAGCGCCCTCAATTGACCGGTTCTGCCACAACACTTTGACTAAGGGAACCTCTTTGTTCCTTAGTCGACGAGTCTAAAAATGTAGGATCTTAATGGGAATCTCATCGAATGAAAGACTTTTTTGAATATCGGAATTCTCTGAAAGATCTACTACAATGGAATCACCAATATGCTTTTTAAGCATGGAGACATGAAAAATATGATGAACAACTAACAACTCTGTGGGTAACTCAACCTCATAGGCCACCTTACCAACATGGCTTAAGACTCTATACGGACCGACATAACGGGGTCTAAGCTTCCCCTTTTTACCAAACCTTTTCATCCCTTTCAGGGGTTAAATCTTCAAGTACACCAAATCACCCATTTCAAACTCAAGATCTCTTATCCTCACATCGATATATGACTTTTGACAACTCTGAGCTGTCTTCAACCTCTTTCTGATCAACTTAACTTTCTCTATAGCTTCAAATACTGCAACAGGCCCAATTATGGTAGCTTCACCCGTTCAAACCAACCTATGGGTGACCTACATCTCCTATAATACAAGGCCTTAAATAGTGCTATCCCGATGCTTGCATGGTAACTATTTTTATATGAAAACTCTATTAATGGAAAATCAAGACCACACGCCTGCAACATATCCTCTAGGGTTAGAATGGTCCTCTTAACCTGACCATCTGTCTGTGGGTGAAAAGCGGAATTCAAAAGGACTTAGGTACTAAGACCCTGCTGGAACGTCCTCCAAAAATAATAAGTAAATTAAGTGCCCCTATCCAAATGGTGGACGAGGGAATTCCAAGCAGCCTGACTAACTCCCAAGTATCAATTTAGCATAATCCTCAGTTGTATACGATGTGAGCATTGGCAAGAAATACGAGGATTTAGTTAGCCTATCTACAACAAGCCAAATAGAATCATGATAACGATGCAAAAGAGGAAACCCGATCACGAAGTCCATATTACCACCTCCCACTTCCAAGTGGGTATACCAAACTCTTACATCACACCACCAGGTCTTTGGTTCTCTACCTTAACCTGTTGGCATATTTCATACTTTGCTACGACCTCGGCTATATCCTTCTTTATACTATTCCACCAATAGATTTCTCACAAGTTGCAATACATCTTGGCAATACCGGGATGAATAGAATACCGCACGCCATCTGCTTCAACCATAATCCTCTGCCTCATATCATCAACATACGAAAAAATCAATCTACCTTGTACTCTCAACACACCATCTTTCCTTGGGAGAAAATCTCTACCTTTTGGTCCTGAATTGACTCCTTTAGTCTGACCAAACTAGGATCCTTGTTTTGTTTCTTCTTCACTTCCAAAACTAAAGAGGATTCGGAACTACGCTGCACTAAAGTACTTCCCGTAGCTGAATCAAGCAACCTAACACCCAATCTATCCAAATAATACACATTATGAGCTAACATTTTCTTACCTTATCTACATGGGAAACACTACCCATAGACAACCTGCTTAGGGTATCTGCCACTATATTGGCCTTGTTTAGGTGATACAACATGCTTGTATCATAGTCTTTTAATAACTCCAACAACCTCCTCTGCCTAAGATTCAACTCCCTCTAAGTAAGCACATAACGCAGGCTCTTATGATCAGTAAACACATCAACATGAACACCATCAAGATAGTGTCTCCATATTTTCAAAGCAAAGACCACAATAGCTAACATAAGATCATGGGTTAGGTAATTCTTCTCATGCGGCTTTAACTATCTAGAGGCATAGGCTATAACCTTACCTTTATGCATCAACACACCACCTAAACCAACTTTAGAGGTATCATAATACACCATAAAACCATCTTTACCATGAGGTAAAGTTAACACAAGGGATGAAGTAAGTTGAGTCTTCAACTCCTTAAAACTCTTCTCACAGGAGTCTGACCACTAGAACTTAACTTTATTTTGGTTTAACCAAGTCATGGGAGACGCAATAGAAGTGAAACCTTCAATAAAATGATGGTAGTAGCCCCCTAGACCCAAGAAAATCCTAATGTCAGATGGAGAGATAGGTTTAGGCTAATTTCTTACAACTTCTGTCTTTTAGGGATCAACTCTAATACCTTTAGATGAAACGATATAACCCAGAAAGGCTACAGACCTTAGTCAAAATTCACACTTACTGAATTTGGCGAACAACTGGTGATCTCTTAGGTTTTGCAAGAAAATTCTAAGATGATTTGCATGGTCATTCTCATTATGGGAATATACAAGGATATCATCTATAAAAACAATGATAATCATATCAAGATATGGATTGAAAACTTGATTCATGAGGTCCATGAAGGCGGCTGGGGCATTGGTTAGCCCGAAGGACATGACTAGAAACTCAAAGTGACCATAGCGGGTTTGGAAAGCTGTCTTTGGAATATCACATTTTCTCACTTTAAGTTGATGATAGATGGATCTAGGGTCTATCTTGGAGAAATAACTTGCACTTCGCAACTGATCAAATAGGTCACCAATTCTCAGAAAAGGGTACTTATTTTATATTATGACCTTGTTAAGCTGACGATAGTCAATGCACATATGCAAAGAACCATCTTTCTTTCATATGAATAAGACAGGTACGCCCCAAGAAGAAACATTGGGCCTAATGAAACCTTTGTCTAAGATATCTTTGATTTGCTCTTTCAACATCTTAAGCTCTGTAGGTGTCATATGGTATGGAAGAATAGAAATGGGCCGAGTGTTGGGAAGAACGTCAATCCTAAATTCTATCTCTCTATTAGGAGGTACCCTTGGGAGATCTTCCGGAAAAACATCTGGAAACTTATTAACAATATCAACTGACTGAATAGTTGGAGCCTCGAACTTAGTGTCTTTGACTCTAACTAGGTGAGAGATACAACCTTTGGATATTATCTTTCTGGCTTTGAGATAGGAGATAAAATGACTCTTTGGAGATACCGAACTCCCAGACCACTTAAAAGCTAGTTCATTGAGAAATTGAAACTTGATCACATGGGTACGATAGTATATAGATGCATAACAAGAATAAAGCCAATCCATACCCTGAATAAGGTCAAAATCCACTATGTATAACTCTAACAAATCCACAGGTATGACTCTATGAATAATAGTGATAGGATAATCTTTATACACTTATTTAGCAAAAACTGATGCCCCTACGAGGGTTGATACTAGAAAAGGCTCAAGAATCTTTTTGAGACTCATTTTGAAATTCATAGCTACAAGTGGGGTCATATAAGAGAGACTTGACCCAGGGTCCAACAATACAAAGTCATCAAGACAAAAGACACGGAGCATACCAGTAACAACATCGGGAGAGGCCTTCCACTCCTGACAGGATGGTAAGGCATAGAATCTGTTCTGGCACTGACCGCCAACAGTGCTAGATGAAGTGCCTTAAGTAGGAGCGGGATGGGGTACAGGATCTACTAAACTAGTAGCATGTGCCTGAGGTTGAGCATCTCTGTTCCCCTATCTAGCATGAGAACAATGTCTAAGTCTGTTTCCTTGCTTGCCACAACCAAAACAGCCCCTCATATCTACGAAACACTCATCGGGATGATCCCTACCACATTAAGCACAAGGAGGATAACAAGGCCAGTTACTAATACTATTCTACAACATAGACAAAAAGACCTGCATCCGTGCTCCTACCTGCCTCTAGGTGTGGAAGCACTAGTCGATGAAGGTACTGGCATAGACGGACGTCTCAGAAACTGAGGGTGATTCCCTCTATGGAACATAGGCTGGCTGTACTCATGCTGCTCAGATCTAGCCCTCTTGTTACTCCAAATATTATCTGCCTCTATCTGCTGGGTATGCATCATCAACCTTGCTAGATCCATATCCCTATGCAACATTGCAGTTCTACACTCATTCAGTACCAAACCAAAAACACCTATCACGAACTTGCTCATACTAGCCCGGGTGTCAAAAATCAAATCAAGAGCATGCTTGGCCAACAAATTGAACTTCAAGCAGTACCCCTTAATAATTATGGAGCCCTGCCTTAAGATTATAAACTCCTCAATCTTTGCCTCTCTCATCTCAAGTGGAAAGAACTTGTCCAAGAATGCATTTTGGAACACCTGCCAAGTCATAGGAGCGGCATTCTCACCTTTACCCTTCCTCTAGGATACAACCCAGTCATAAGCAATGTTCTTTAGCCTATAGGACGCTAACACAACACTTTCATCCTCAGAAATATGCATCACCTGCATGATCTTTCTCACCTCCTCAAGGTACAATTGTGGGTCCTCATCTGCCTTAGACCCAAAAAATTCTGGAAGGTTTATCTGCATGAAATCATAGATTCTAGCTGCGGCTATATCACCTCCCTCCTGATTAGAAATTGTGGCCTCTTTATTAGCCCAAACATTAATGGTGAATGCTTAGGCTAACTCCTGAAAGGCTACCCAAAACTCAGCAGGAGACACAGTCTCATTCAAAGGATCAATAGGTTAGGGTTGCTTATCATCATTCCTACAGGCATTTGCTCTTCGGAGGGGCATTTCCTAAAGTAACAAAGTATGAATTATTAGATGAGAGTGATAACTATAGGCATGATAGAAACTGAAAAAAGAATCAACTTTTTCCAAAAATGTCTTGTAGCCTCTTGATCATAGATATGGCGCACTACACACAGATGATTAAGATTCTACTCAACACAACTTGTCAGACTCCCTAGGACTCCTTAAAATACCTTGGGCTTTGATACCAAGTTTGTAACGACCTAAACTTGCCTACCAGGAAGTCACACGGTGCTTAAGGGTACAAGTAGCCCCAAGATAACCCTTTGAGCCTGTTTATATTAATAACACTCATTTCAATATAAAATAATTTAAACACTAGCATTGTCATATCATATAAAAGAAAATACAGAGAAAATGCTCGGTCCAAATGACCACAAAGATGGAAACCTCAACACAACCCCAATCTAATAACTAGTCTGACAAAACATCTACTAATCCTTGAACTAGAGAGCCATTGGGATAGGTCCCCAACTAACTCAAAATAAACTGAAAGTAATAACATAAGTCTCTCAAATACTAAAATCTCTGATGATAAGTCCTCAAACCATAAGGACTCACCACTATAGGGATGTAGACAAAAGTACTCGAAAGTCACTGACAAGGTTGGGATTGAGCACCTGAACCTACATTATAAAATAGTGTAGCACATAGACGTATATGTGGATCAGAACTTGGGAATGTACTGAGTATGTGGGGGTGCATGGACTTATATAAAACAACATCAATACTCTTTAATCAAATCATGCATGCAATAAATAATGACTCACATGGATTGAATAAGTATAAAATGTAAAGCTCATAAATCATGTAGAATTGAGCATGTAACATAAATCTCGTGAGTCATCATAGTTTAACTTTGAAATAGGTAATCTTCTCTTATTCTCATCACCCATAGACTAAATGAAAAATCAAACAATACTTTCAACTTATTCATATGTCTCATGGAGAGTAAAACTTTATTAATGCTCAAGGACTCATAACTCTTTTGAACTCAATTACTTGAAATTCGAAATCATATAACTTTGGAACATACTTGAAGGCGTTTCTTTCACATTAAGAAAATATCTCATTTCAATCTTTGGGGAAAAATAATCATATCAAGGAAAAGTATTTTAGTTTTAAAGAAGAATAACTTATCTTAATGGAAAATACTTTAGTTTAGCAATTTTCTCTTAACCGACATAAATCAAGTGAGCTATATGGAGTCTAACATTTTGTCCTCCTAAGGAAGAGACGTCACATTAGGGAGAGGCGTCATACTCTTGCCAAGGAGTATAACCAAGGTCCAATGATTAGGAAATTTCTCTTAACTGAAATAAACTAAGCAAGCTATATGGAGTCCAACATTTTTTCCTTGTAAGGAAGAGACCACACATTGGGGAGAGGCGCCATACTCTTGCCACGGAGTATAACCTAAGTCCAATGATCACTAAACAAACTCAGCCTTGGGCACAATGTCAACTCTTCCTTAGGCCCAATAATAGTCATAAACTCAGCCTCAGGCATAACTTATGGTGGTATGTAGTTTTTGGGGTAAGAAACCATAGCAAGTTACCCACTCGATGCTAAATACTACTCCGTTTAGATTATCTACGCTCATCTCATAAAAATTCACTTTTATAAATAATCTCATCATTCAACACGAACTGAATAATCAAATTGGTAATCTCATGTAGTAGAGTGGATTTCAAAACTCAATTACCATTAGGTCAAAACATTTCTCAATAATCTCAGAATACTCAAATCATGGGTGCTTATAACACAAGAGTTCATAAAATCTCAAGTCTCAAGTATGGCTTTATAACCCATAATTCAATCTCAAGTTAAAACTCATCAAAAGCATAATAGATAGCATATAGATTCATAACTCATGTAAAAATGTAGAAATTTTAGAAATTTATCTCAAAATCTCAACATACTCATAAACTTCAATATCTCAAATATTTCAACTATTAACTTCTCAAGGATTTAAATCATGGGTTATAGACCCAGCTGTAATTTCTCTAGAAAACATATAACAATAATGTCATTAGACTCTCAATTCAAGGAAAACATCAAAATCTTACAGCCAATAACAATGGGTGAAAAACTCCAATTAAAATTTATGTAAAATCACATAGATTGCAAAAAATCATAGTTCTTTTAACCTTTGAACTTGGGGAACTTAAATCACAACTCAATTTATAGAATCCATGGTGATTTCTTGGATTACTTGGAGAAGGGTTTTAGATTCATTCTTGAGGGAGAAACCCTAGCCTATGGATGTTTTGGGAGATAATGAGGCTATCAAGTTCGTTTGGAATATATCCGAGGGTTAAAAGGGAAAATACCCAATATCCCCTTCTTAAAATGAGTTAAAAACACTGAACAAGGGCAGTGACGGTCGGAGCGACGATCTATCGTAAGTCCGACAATTCATTGGGTCATTCTTCAGACGTTATCCAAGAATAGGACACATTGCCTTAATGCGATAGTCGGAACGATGGTTTGGCACAAGTCCAATGGTCCATTGAATCATCGGTTGGTCGATGACCAGGGTGAGGTCATACTAACTCAGCGCGATGGTCACAGCGATGGTCCATCACAAACTCGATGGTCTATTATCTTGGCCATCACACTTGGGCCAGAAAAGGGAGTTACTTCCTTGGTTGCGATGGGTCAAGTGACGATCCATTGCAGACTTGACGGTTCATCGAATCATCTGTCACACCTGCGCGGTTCTGAGAACTCTCGATAAAATGGCCATAACTTCTCACCCCAATTCTAGATTTGGACAAAATTAGTATCGTTGGAAAGCTAATTCAATTATCTATTTGAAAAAAGATAAATTTAAGAAAATTCTATATGGTTTAAATACCAATCACTTGGTAAATAACTTCTTAATATTTTAGGGCTGAAATTACACTTTACTTGACATGCTCTAAGGCTCGAACTATGTGGGAACTTTACAGGGTCTTACATATAGCCTCTCAAAGCCTATCAAAGATAGATATGGACATCTATGCACTAATTCGCAAAACTAGATTAGTGTGACACCTAAGATTTTTACCTCTAAAAAGTATATGAGTTTTAAGCTCACTTCCAAGGTACGACTTAGGTAATGAGTTTTGAAGACTTCTCACGAGTCGTATGGATTTAATCGTTGTTTGAACAGTATGTTGTCTGTGGTTTTTGCTGAGGTTACGACTTGGAAATCATGAGTCGTAAGGTGATATCTTCTGGACCAAATCTATAACCTTTATTAGCACATTTATTTTCTGTGCTTTCCCTAATCAAACTAGAAGTTACCAAGAAAGCATGCATAGCACTGAATAGGGAGCCACCTTTTACACTATCTAGGCCTAAGATATGAAATGAGCGCATAAGGATGTTATGCTCAGCCTGGAATATAAGCATGAAATAGAAAGTATCGAGCTATACATTTAGTGAAATAAGCCGAATAAGAAAAGAGGCTTAGAATACTAAAAGGTATCTCAAATCGTCGGGTGGGACTTATGACCAAAGTAGTGAGATGGCCTAAGGTTGCTATCTTTGTAACGACTGATACTCCATGAGAAATAGAGTCAGGTTTCGAATCATAGGGTGTAACCCGTGACTATATCAGTATGAATAATCTGAGTAACTGCCCAGTCTATGAGTCTAGGTAACTACTCATACCCAGTCATCATGAGTCTTGATGTGACCTGTAACGATTGGCGATAGTTTTTCCTATGTTTTAATTAAGGGAACTTTGGTCATTTTTTTATTTTCCCAATTTAACCCATAAACTATAATACCATAAAGGACCTCATAAATCCCCCACTTCTCAATCTTAAAATACTTTAAAACTCTCTCAAATTCCTATAGTAAGAATAAGCTAGGATTTCTTAGGATTTGGCATTAGACGTTTAATTGGTGATTTGTCTCCATAATTATTATACTTCCAGGCATGTATATCTTTCGTTATGCTTGTTTTGTTAAAAACATGTGTTTAGAATTTTTATTCATGTGATTAATTGTGGTTTTGGAAATTGGGTTGGGGCCCCTTGAATATTATTGACTAAATTACTTTTCCCATGGCTTTTATGAATCTTTCATGTCTTGAATTGATTATTTTTTAACTCGTTGGGGGTGAATGGGCATTAATAATAAGATGAGTTTCATGGATTCCCCTATATAAATGTATTTTGGTAAAAAACTTTGTAATGACCTCAACCCACTTGCATAATTAGCTCAAAATATGGTTTTACCAATTTTTTCCCAACTAATGCATTGCACAAAAGGTTAAAGGACTGTAAATGGATTCAAGAGGCCCTAGTGGCCATGATATAATCTTAAATTTTATCTTAGGGTAATGGACTTCCCCAAGTAGGTTGATAATTTGAATGGTATGGTGGAATTGACTTATAAGTTTAATTGGTATAATGCTACCATTAGGTAAATGCCCAAATGGATAAATTTTTTGTTAAATGGATATATTATGAGCTAAATATTTTAATTAGGCTTAAAGGGAGTTGTGTAGCTCATTGTAGATAGTGAAAGTCCTGCGCGATCAAAACTGGAAACTACATTTATTGGTATGGGGGCCTTGGTGGCTATACGCATAGTTCATACTTTATATATCTAAAATTTTTGAATGGTTAGACCCTCGATGGCCTTATACCTTCTTTGGATTTTATCGATTTGTGTGACTAACATGCACTGGTGCCTTTATTATGGGGAAAATCGGACCTATATAGCTCGTAGGTGTTTTTATGATAGTTAGAGCTACATAGTCTAGGTTAATGGTGTTAAAGTTTTTACTAAACACTTTTTCGCTTCCACAACATTATGTATATACATATATTTACATATACGTGAACATGTATAAGAAGTTTAGATTGAGTTTGAAATGGCAATACTTATCCATTATCTTTTGTTACATGCTGGCGCTCATCTTACTAACCATCTAGAATGCTACATTATTTCATAATGTAGGATCTAAAGATACTTTTAAGAGAGAAGGTATGAGATATTTAGGAATGTCTATTTTTTTGTGTTTTATATTAGGCTAGAGAGACTAGTGTCTTAAAATCTCTATAACTTCCAATTTTCTCATATTTTAGATCATTTCTCACTAAAGATCTGATGTTCATCAAAACTCTATTGGCACTACTTCCATGCTTGAGGGAAATGTGGAGGTGCCTCTCTCTACCTATGATGTGTAGACCCATTCTAGGGTCCCATCTCCTTATTGTACTACTCCTCATGGAGTTTTACTTGTTTCTAGCAGTGATCGTTGGGCTTCTCAGATTAATGATGTCCATGCCTACCACCTCAAGAAGAGATCTCTAATATGGAGATTCGTTGTTCTATTCATTTGTTGACTAAGTTGGTGACATTTTAGTCTTACCAGCCTAATTATTTGAGGTATATTTCACCTTTTTCTAAGGTTACCTCAGTTTGGTCAATTATGAGATTGAATTCACCAATCTTTTCTAGTTATAAGGTTGAGGAATATCCTTAAGGTTTTGTGGATGAGATGCAGAAAATATTTTAGGTTATGTATGCTAATAATTCTGAGGGTGTGGAGGTTGTTGCATATTAGCTGAATGATGTAGCTTATTAGTGGTATGAGGAATTATGGAAATTAAGAGGTGATGATGTGGAGTTGGCATTATGGGATGAGTTTTTTAGTGCTTTCCTTGATTATTTATTTCCTTATGAGTTAAGGGAATGTAAGGTAGAAGAGTTTGTGAACTTAAAGTAGGAAAGGATGACTATGAAGGAGTATGCTTTAAAATTCCACCAATTGTCTCATTATGCCTCAGAGATTATGTCCAGTATGAGGGCGAGAATGAGGATGTTCGGTTTGGGTTTGTCTTGGGACTTGGTACTAGAGTGTAATATGGTGATATTCAATAAAGACATAGATATCTCTATTCTTGTGGTGTACATGTACTAGGTTAAGAATGAGGAAGAGAAGCAGACATAAATAGGAGAGCGGGAGAGTATGAAGTTTACATATTTAGAGTAGGTTGAAGGAAAACAAAATAATAGGATAGATGGTAGACAGTGGTCCAAGACTAATTCCTATTTGATGATGTGTGCTCCTTATCCTAAGACCTATGGTGATCATCACTTTCATACTAACAGTGGATTTAAGGCAAAAGTTGTCTAGTCTCAGGCTAGTGGATCTCAGTTAGCCCCACCCTACCATCCTTGCTGATTTTGTGGTCATCTTTATCGTGGATATTGTGTTGAGGGGAGGAATCAGTGTTTTAGTTATGGTAAACATGGGAATATGTAGAAAAATATCCCATGGGTAAATTAGACACAGGGGCTAATAAGGTCTCGATTATCATTTCTTCAACTCATGCACCAAAGGGTACATTCTTATGTTCTAGCACTAGTCAAAATCAACTCTGTTCTCTTTCTACCTACTAGGAGTCTCAGGCATCTCCTAATGTTGTTACTGGTATGTTAAATCTCTTCTCTCATAATGTATATTATTTTTTAAATTTGGGGTCTACTTTTTCTTATGTAACCCCTTATGTGGCTATTTATTTTTGTTTTTAGTCCTAAGCATATTTTTGATCTCTTCTCTGTGTCTACCTTGGTAGGTGATTGTATTATGGATATAAATGTCTATAGGGGTTGTGTGGTGTCCATCTTTTGTAAGGAGACATTGGTGGATCTGATAGATTTGGATATGGTGGTTTATGATGTTATATTGGGAATGGATTGGCTCCAGTCATGCTACTATTCTCTAGATTGTTGGACCTATAAGGTTAGTTTCCAATTCCTGAATAAAACAGTGATTGAGTGGGAAAGAGTTCTCTAGTACCTCAGGGAGATTTATTTCCTATTTTTGTGTCTGAAAGTTGATTTCCAAGGGGTGTATATAGCATCTAGTTTGGGTTAAGTATTTTGGTTCAAAAATTCCTTCCATGCAATCCATCCTAGATTCTTATGAATTCCTTAAAGTGTTTCTTCATGACCTTCTGGTATTCCTTCTAAAAAAGAAATAGACTTTGGAATTGATCTTCTACTGGATACCCATCCTATGTCTATCCTTCCATATAGAATGTCTCTAGCTGAGTTGAAATAACTTAAGAAGAAATTAGAAAATCATCTTGATGAGGTTTTTATCCCCCCTAGTGCCTCTCCGTGGGGGGCATATGTGTTTTTCATGCATAAGAAAGATGGGTCCTTAAGAGATGCATAGACAATCAACAGTTGAATAAGGTGACAGTGAAGAATAAGTATTCTCTTCCTAGGATAGATGATCTCTTTAGCAAGTTTTTCTAAGATTGATCTTCGATTGGGTTATCATTAGTTTAACATTAGGGAGGCAGATATCCCTAAGACTATTTTTCGTACTAGGTATGGTCATTATTAGTTTTTCGCTCTGTTATTTGGGTGGACTAATGCTCCAACTGTGTTTATGGATCTCATAAATTGAGTATACAGGATGTTTTGGATTTGTTCGTGATAGTTTTTATTGATTATATCTTGGGATATTCTCAGAGTGAGGAGGATCATGAAAATTACCTATGAGTAATGCTATACTCTTAAGGATCAATGATTGTTTGCAAAGATTTTAAATTGTGAGTTTTGGTTAAATGTTGTGACCTTTCTAGGTCATATTGTTTCTAGTGACGGGATTATGGAATATCCATAGAATGTTGAGGCGGTTAATAAATGTCCTACACCCATGACTCCATTCTATATTCAGGGCTTCTTGAGTTTGACCAGGTATTATAGGAGGTTTGTGGAGAGCTTCACTTCTATTGCTACTCTATTGACTAAGTTGACTCAAAAAAAGTGAAGTTTCTATCATCCAATGCTTGTGAGGATAGTTTTGTGAAGTTGAAAGATAAGTTGACTTCCCCACTAGTTTTGGCCTTACCCAAGGGAATTTATGGTTTTGTTGTGTACTATGATACGTCTGATGTGGGACTAAGATGTGTCTTGATGCAGCATGGTAAGGTCATGTCTTATGCTTCTAGGCAGCTAAATTTCCACGAAGAAATTATTTGACTCATGATTTAGAGTTGGTGGTTATGGTTTTTTTTTAAGATTTGGCACTATTATTTGTATGAAGTGCATCTTGATATATATATTTAGACCATAAGAGCTTATAGTATATGTTCACCTAGAAGAAATTGAATCTAAGGAAAAAGAGATGGCGTGAGTTGCTCAAGGACTATGATATGAGTCGCCATTATCACCCAAGTAATTCTAATATTATTTTAGATGCTCTGAGCAGGTTTTCCATGGGTAGCTTGACTTATGTTGATGAGAGGAATCAAGGATTTTTGAAGGATATTAACCGATTGGATAATCTTGGAGTTTTTCTTTTGTATTTTGCGGATGGAGGTGTGATTGTTCATGAGAAAAAGAAGAAATAGGTTTTGTATCCTATATTGATCTAGATTAAGGATGATGTGGGCTAGTACAAGGTTATGGCTTTTTAGATTGGTGGTGATGGTATCCTGAGGTACCAAGGTAGATTATATGGTTCAAATGTTGAGGGGCTATGAGAAAGGATTTTGAATGAGGCTCATGAGTTGAGATATACAGCTCATCCTGGTTCAATGAAGACGTGTCACAATTAAAAGGAAATTTATTGGTGAAACATTAAAAAGGGATGTGACCTATTTTATAGCCAAATGCATGGTCGGTTAGGAAGTAAAGGTTGAAAACTTAAGGCATTGTTGCGTGTCTCGAGAGATTGAGTTTCCAATGTGGAAATAGAAGATGATCAAAATAGATTTTATTACCAGTTTTCTGGTGACTCGGAATTAGTTTGATTCAATTTGGTTTATTATGGGTAGAATGACTAAGTCTACTCATTTCTTTCATGTGAGGACTAGCTACTCTAGGGACGATTATGCTAAGTTGTTTATTGAGTAGACAGTTAGATTATATGGTGCTCCAGTTTCCATTATTTTAGATTGAGGTATCCAGTTCTCTTCTCACTTTTGGAATTCATTTCAGAAAGTCTTGGGCACACAGGTGAACCTTAGAATAATATTCCACCCTGAGATAGATGGACAAGTGGAGCGGACCATTCAAACTTTGGAGGATATGATAAGGTCCTGTGTGATTGATTTTACAAGTAGTTAGGTGGATCATTTTCCGCTCATTGAATCCACTTACAATAATTATTATCACTCTAGTATTAGGATGGATCCTTTTAAGGCTCATTATGGAAGGAGGTGTAGATCTCCGATTGGGTGGTTTGAGGTTGGTAAGACTAGATTATTCGGTTCATAATTAGTTCTTTGAGCCATGGAGAAGGTGAAGGTAATCAGGGATAGGCTTAAGACTACTTAGAGTTTCGAATAGTCCTATAAAGATGTAAAGTGAAAGAAGTTAGATTTTGATGTTTGTGATTAGGTATTTCTGAAGGTTTCTCCTATGAAAGGACTGATGAGATTTGGAAAGATGGGGAAGCTCAGTCCCCCTATGTAGGTCCGTACTTAATTTTGATTAGAGTGGGCAACGTTGCTTATGAATTGGATTTTCCGTCGAGGTGGGGTTCCATTCACTCAATTTTCCATTTTTGATGTTGAGGAAATATGTGGGTGGTGCCTTTTTGCTAGTACCTATTGAGAATGTTGGTATTTTGAATTCCTTATCTTATAAGGATTTTTTATTAAGATTTTAGATTGGCAAGTCCATCATTGAGAAATAAAGATATAGCTTTGGTGAAGATCCTTTGGATGAACCATCAGTTAGGAGAAGTTACTTGGGAAGTTTAACAGGGCATGAAATCAAAATATCCATTCTTGTTCTACTAGTTCGATAATCGTGCTTAACGTATACATTTTCCTACTTTTATATTTTCTGACATTGCTAAAGGTTTTGTGATTTCATTCCTATCTTACGTTCGTGCTAATAGATTCCTTGACTCCTTACTTAGGGACGAATGGTCCTAAAGGGGGAGGGGGTTAATGTAACACCCCAAACTTTTTACTCTAAAAAATTTTGGAGTTTTGAGCTCACAATCCAGGGCACGTCTTAGGTGATAAGTCGTATGGCTCTAATCATTGTCTGACAAGTAAGTTTTCTATGGTTTCTTCTAAGGTCATGACTTGTACCTCACAAGTCGTAAGGTGAGGTCACGAGTCATAAGAAGGACTAGTGACCAAACTAGTGAGATGGCCTAGGGTTGTTGTCTTGGTAACGATTGAGAATCCATGAGTCATTGGGTTAGATCATGAGTCATACGGTGTGACTCGGGACCATACTATTAAGGATGCTCTGGTTCGTTACCCATACTATGAGTCATGGCAATGACTCATACCTAGTTTTCACGAGTAGTGACATAGGCCGAACGATTGGCAATAATTTTACTTGTGTTTAATTTAAAGGAATTTTGGTTATCTCTCCCTAATCCCAATTGTAACCCATGACCCAGAATACCCTAAGGGACTCCATAAATCCCCACTTCTCAATCATAAAATATCTGAAAATCTCTCAAATTCCCAAAGAAATAATAATCTACGGTTTTTAAGGATTTGGCATCTAGAGCTTTAATTTGTGATTTTCCTCCATAATTGTCATACTTTTAGACTTGTATCTCTTCCCCTACACTTATTTTCAGAAAAGCAACATGTGTAGAATTGGTATTTATGTGATTAATTAGTGGTTTTAGAAATTGGGTTGGGAGCTTTTGGATGTTATTGGTGGAATTGTTTTTCCCATGGCTTTTGTGAATCATTCATGTTTGGAATTGATAGTTTTTGAAATCATTAGTGTGCATGCTCATGGATAATTATATAGGGGTCATGGATTCCCCTGAAAATGGATTTTGGTATTAGAATTGGTAATAACCTCAACTCACTTACATAATTGTCTCAACATATGGTTGTTCCCACTTAATCTAAATTAATGAATTGCATATTTATTTAAAGGACAATAAATGGATTCAAGATTCCATAGCGGCCATGATATGATCTTAAATTGGAGTTTGGGGGTCATGGATTCCCTCAAGTTGATGGATAATTTGAATGCCATGGTGGAATTGACTTGTAAGTTCAATTGGTATGATGATACCATTCGGTAAATGCCTAAATGGATAAATTTTTGATTAAATGGATTGGTTATGTGCCAAATGTTTTAATTGGGCCTAAAGAGGCTTGTGTAGCTCTCCATAAAAGGTGGAGGTCTTGGGGTGACCGATACTAAAAACAATGTTTGCCGGCTTGGAGGCCTTGGTGGTCATGTGCATAGTCCACAATTTATATATCTATAATTTTGGAATAGTTGGAACCTCAATGGCTCTAGCCCGTAGAAACAAGACTTAACTCAAGAATTTTCAAACAACAAGTTATGCTCCACAAGTAAGACTTGACACACTGCCTCCGTGTCTTGATTTATGAGTTGTCTTATAATTTTTGTCGTAGAGTCAGGATTTATTTCAGAGAACTTCCTACCAATAAGTCATTCCCTTAAATTTTCTTTGATGTCCAAAATAGAAGATCTCTTTGCGGATTATCCAAATTTTTATTTATTAGCAAAATATAATAAAAGTTGTGAAAAAAAATTAAGAGAACAAACAAAATAGAGAAATAAAGAAAAGACAAGAAAAAAAATAAAGGATAAGAAAAAAGAGAAAGATAAATAACAAATTATAGATCCACTGTAAAATGTTATTTGTGAACTTATTTTTCTTATTTTCACTAAGAAAGTTATTTTCCTCATTGAAAAGATATTATTATCTTAGAGAAAATATTTATTAAAAATTTTGATCAATTAAAACATGAAAAAAATAAAAAATATTTTTTTCCACACAGAACACACCCTCTATGTAGTCTAATTAGCTTCTTAGTATAAACACAACATGCATTGTATTAAAGCTAATATATATATTTATATGTACGCAATAGTATAATTTTATTATCCTAGTCAGTTAGTGATAGCGGGTTGTTAGACATTGTAATTAATGTTTAATTTGTTAGTTTGTTGGAATGTCTAGCTGTCATTTGAGTAGGATTCTTGTATATATACACTCTCGCTTTGAGATAGTGGAAGTAGGAGTCTTGTATATATACACTTTCACTTCTCTCTTCAATGGCCTCTTTATTTCTCTCCATTGTTGTGCTACTGAGAGCTCAATTCATTATTTTTGATATGGTATCAGAGTCGGTTCGTGTGGCTAACAAACACTAACGCCGTTAGGGTGGGGGGAGTCGGACCCATATAGCCCATGGGTGTTCTTATGATGGTTAGAGCTACATTGTCCAGGTTAATCCTCTTAAATTTTATGCTTAAACCTTGTTCCCTACCTTGACATTATATATATATATATGTTTATTTGCATGTATGTGAACATGTACATTGAGTTTGGATTGAATAAGTAATGGAATTAGTGGAATTACTTTATCACTTATCCTGAGTTACACGCTAGCACTCATCTTGCTAACCATCATAGGACACTACATTGTTTCATAATGTATAATGCGAAGACACTTCTTTTACCCCTATACAGTGTTAGGTGTTTCGATTGGTCAGAGGTGAAGTGTTGATTTTCCATCCATTAGAAATCTTGGTCATTCCATTAGTTTCGTTACATATTTTAAATTTGAAGAGTTTACATTAACATTGTCATTGTTATTGTCATTGTCATTGTCATTGTCATTGCCATTGTCATTGTCATTGTCACTGTTATAGTTGGGGCATATCTCGATGTAGTTTGATGTTTGGTTAGGTTTCTTAGAGGCTTTTGTGGACAAAGTGTGGGTGTATTGTGTTATAGATATTATTAGATCCCTCTTGGAATTTGATTTGTGTATCCTTTTATATGTTTGGGATTTAGTTCTATCTTGTTATATATGCAGAACTCATCTACTTTTAGTTATTTTGTGTTCTAGTTGGCTAGGCTAATGGGGGTAGTCTCCAGTCCTTGCAAACATGAGATACTCGTCATGACTAGGACCTAGTTTGGGTTGTGAAAACTAAAAATCCCATTATTAAACTGTTGAGACCAATAAACTTGGCTACTCTGATACAAATTTTTCACGACCCAAAAACCAAGAGTCATGATGGCACTTCTCGCAGCAAGCCTATCTCCTAAACTAATACGAAAGGAATATAACACCAATACTAAAGACAAGGCTTTTAGAACAAAATCAAACCATAAAAATTTAATAAAAGTAGAGATACATAACTAAAGATACCATAAAATAATCCAAAAACCCAGTGTCACAGTGTAAGAACTAACTGGTATAACTCAAAGATAAATACATAGGATGTCAAAAACGAATAACTCTGTCTCTGAATAAAATATAAAGATCTAGTCTAGATAGGTGAAGGTAGTAGTAAACTCTCAATACAAGGAATAACCACTACCTACAAATGGGCTTTAAGTATTGCCTAAAATAAATTGTCGTGAGGCAGAGTCGATCCTAGATCTACATTAAAAAAGCGTAGTAAGCGCAACTATAGTCCACATGTACTCAGTACGTATCATAGGCCGATTGTGCAAATTAGAAAATAAAGAATACAAAATACACACTATGGACATGTCACCTACAATTATAAAATATCTCAAATGGCAGTCCACACAATCTCCACATCAGTTTTATAAAATTCATATGTATCATATGCAAATCCAACTAGAAAGCAAAAGTAGACAAATATCAGACAAATAAGTAAAAGAACATAATAATGATGTGTCATGGTTTTGTTGCACTTTCTATGCTTAAAATTGAGAAAGATGCAAGTACTTAGGCCTATTTTGGGGGATATGATGTGTTTTTGTGTCTGTTTTTCAAGAAATTACGTTCTGGGAGCCAAACAGAAGAAAAGAGTTGAAAGCTAAAATTTGGGTCACCTAATTTAGCATCTATTAGGAGTACGTGCCACCTACTGGGTGTAGGTGACAGGTCATAGGTGATAGCAAAGAAAATTACAGAGAATCTAAAGTCATAAAATTGGTCTACTACCTATAACCTGCCACCTACTAGTTGTAGGTTCCACCTATAGACCATAAGTGGCACCGTAGATGGCCACCGACTACAATTTCCTAGATTATTTTTATTGCTTTTTAAGGTTTATTTGTTATCTATAATTACTCTTTTGATGTTTTTTATTTATTTTACAAAGTTTTATGCACTTTTGATGCACTTATACTATCCACAAATTTATTTTTGATTTCAAAATTGTCTTTTGATCTTCGGATTCTTGTTTTCTTGGTTTTTGGTTGATTAATTGATTTGAGAATTTTTTCTTTCTTCATCTATTATTTTTAGGTTGACTCTATTCTGTATTTTTTGAATTCCATGGAGTTTTTGGCAACTATGAAGGACTAATTCCACTATATAAGGTTGTGGAAACCCTGGCAGAATAACTAAGTAGGGGAAGTGTATGATCCTTCTAGATTATTATAGTTGTATGTATTATAATATTCTTTGTTGTGATTGCTTTCTTAAATGCTTTAAATTTTTTGAACACGCCTCTATTCGATACTAAATCTCATGAGAGAAAGATATTGGGAAAATAATATAACAAAAGTGACTCGAGGATATCAATTCTTGTCTAATAACTTGAGACTAAGGTAAGATAATTAAATTGGGATCAAAGACAAGGATTAGTAAAACATTTCTCTGAGAATGAGAAGAGATAAGTAAGATTCACCAAAGGGTGTTGAGAGACTTTTGGTGAGAAGCAACTTGTGAGATTTTACATGCATAGCAGTGAGACAGTTCGATTAAGCTTAATAACCCTATGGAGTTAAAAGCTAGGGGGAACACAAGCCTAGAGTTTGTTTCAGATTGTTTACAACAAAAAGCATTTAAATTTTGTTACTTGTACTAATTACTACAAATTCCCCCTTTTACTTTTCTATGCGCTCAGTGATTTTAACAAGTTCGACAAACATTTCTAGCCTATTCCCAGTGGGTTCGACCCTAACCTAGTTGGTTTACTATATTTTGACATCGACCGCTTTATACATCTTTGATGTTTAGTTTGGGGTGACAACAAAATTTTAGCTTCATTGTCCGGGAATATAGTTACGTATTAGTTTACTAGAGTTGTTGAAGATCCTGGGTTTTATTTTCTTATATTTTCCTACTCTTCTTGATATGACATCCTTACAATTTAAATTGTACAATAATGAGGGCTCCCTTTTTATTGATCCTTATCATTTAGATATAGTGCATTATTGCAGGAATGTGATACATATATTGTGGTAGCACAATCAGAGCATGCTAGAAACGTTGAAAAATTCTTATAAGCCAAATTGAACAGCTAAAATTAGAGGATTCAATGCTTGATAATACTTTTATGGATGTTGTCACTACTCAAAAAAGTACACTAGAATTATGTGAGGATGTAAATAAGAATGCAATTCATGAGTTGGGACGTATTGGACCTCATTCTAAGCATTTTTTCACATTATGATTGGATAGTAAGATATTAGTTAAGCCATATGAGCCTACAAATTAGTGAAAAAAAAGAGGAAAATTATGTCTATATTCTTGGATTTTTTGTACCAAAATAAAAAAAGTGCATTCCTCACTTGAGGGTCAAGAATTGCAACATGCAAAATCTATTGATTGGTTCTTTTCTTTTTATGACACCACCCCTTGAGCATAGTAGAAAATTAGAATAAAAATTAGGGGTACAATTCATATGTTCAAAGTGGAGAGTAAAATTGGAAGCCAACCCTTTGTCTAGCTTGATGAAGTCTGAGTAATCAAGGTACTTATGTCATGCTGTGACTTTAAATCAAGCACTGGTTGGAAGGAAACCCATGGTAAATTGTTATTTTGAATTTGTATTACTTCATGGTAGCATGATTGACGCCAAATTTTCGCACCTAAGGTGCAGTAGATATGTTCCTAAATCTCTTGCTTTGTAACATTCTAATGCATTGGGGACAATGAATGTCTATATGATAAGAGGTGGGGATAGTTGTGGGTCTAGATGTCCTCTTGGTATTTTTGTTGTCGTCTCACTTTTCCCCAAAGTTTGTTCTTAGTAGAGCCGGAATGTTTAAGAGGTATTATGTATTGTTTTATATTGTGTTGTTTTTGTTTAACTAGGTGAAAGATGAGTACCTAAGGCATTTGAGTGTTTTATTTATTGGTGCTTAAATTGTTTTGAGAAAAATGATACCTATAAAAAAAAATTATTTTTGAATTGTGTGACGTGTATATATATGTGACCACTGTGAATCTCGTTATGGCATTAGGATTAGGGATATAATAATCATAGCTAACATTTTTATGAACAGGATATATGGTAGTTGTGATGCAAACCTTTGCCATGTGTGTGTGAATCTTACTTTGTTCCCTTTGTGTGTTGAATAAATAACTTACCCGATTAGACTTGCTTAGATTGTAGTTTAGGAATGGATCATAGGTCGTTCTTGAAATTGGTTCACTTTTAGCCTAAACTACCTTTCAAATGTGAATAAGTATCCCTTTATCCCTGTTTGAGCCTATAGACTGTTTTTCTTGTTTCACGTTTCACCTTCCCAATTGAATAACAATGAACCTATTTTGGCCTTGTTCCTCCTTGGACATTGTGCACCCTAACTCCGGTAAATAACCTAAGCTAAGGGTGGCTATAATAGGGGTGTGTTATTAGTTTGCATAAAGAAGGGCTTACCTAAGAGAAAAAGAAAGTACGATAGGGTGTGGTAGAAAAAGCAGAAAAAAAGAAAAAATAAAAGAAAAAATGGAAAAAAGAAATAGAAAGAATAAATGAAACCATACCTAACCTAAATTAGATGCAAAAGAATAAAAAGGGAGAAATAATGGTGGAATAAAAGAAAACTTGGTAAATAAGTAGACCCTCACATAATCGCAGTGCCAAGGAGACTTAGTCAGTAAATTCCCATAAGTACCATAGCAGCCCCCATTCCAATGTTAAAAGCTAAGTAAAGTCTTGTGGTGATCCTAACCTGACTACCTGAAACCTAAGGTAAAGAAAATAAGGACAAGCATATGGTATTCGATGCACATTATTGGAACCTAATTTAGAGTGTAAGTGTCTTTTCATCATCCCTGTATGACCATGTATTATCCTATAGATTGATGGCACTTCTTTGATGTGAGGGCACATGGGTTTTGTTGCTAGCTACTTATCAACTCGGGTAGTGTAACTTGTACATACACATGATTGTCCATTGCTAATGTAATATCACAGCTTGATTCCCTTGTGTCACATTTTTATGCTACATAAATCCACACAATTAGGTTCGAAGTGTTAAAATTTTAGGGGGGTGATCTTCTTTAAATTAAATTGAAATTGACTATTTTAGATATCTTAGCTTTCTCTGGGTTAAGAATCGTTGTGTTATTTTGTTGTGTTTTATTGTCCTAGGACATGTACACATCTAAGTTGAGGGTGTTGATATGCCATTGTTTCATAGAACTTTAGATACTTAAAACCGAGAATGATGCAAGAACTTAGGCGTATTTTGGGGGATATGATGTGTTTTTTGACTATTTTTGAAGAAATTAGGTTTTTGGAGATGAACGGAAGAAAAAAAGTTGAAAAATAAATTTTTGGTCACCGACTTTTGCACCTACTGGGAATAGGTGCCACCTATTGGGCTTAGGTTACAGAAGAGAAAAGTCAAGTGAATATAAAATTGGAAAATTGGTCTTCTACCTACGGTCTACCACCTATTTGTCGTAGGTGCCGCCTATGGACCGTAAGTGGCACTGTAGGTAGTCACCGACTCAAATTTCTCGGATCATTTTGGATTAGTTTTTTAGGGTTTCTTTGTAATATATAAATACTATTTGGATTTCTTATAGTTAGTTTACGAAGTTTTATGCACTTTAACACACTAATACTATTCACAAACATAGTTTTGATTTCTCGATTGACTTTTGATCTTGGGATTCTTGTTTTCTTTGTTTTTGGTTGTTTAATTTATTTGAGACTTTGGGCTTCTTCATCTATCATTATGAGATTGATTATATGATTTCCTTATAGAGTACATTGATTGTTTCTCAACTATGAGCGACTAATTCCCTTAGCTAGGATTGTGGAAACTCTAGCGGGATAGTGAAGTAGGGAAAGTGAATGATCCTTCTAGATCATTGTTGTTGCATGTACTATGATTAAATTTGATGTGATTTCTTTCTTAATGGTTGCAAACATCAAGAACCCACTTTTATTTGATACTAACTGAAGAGAGAAGTAGAGATTGGGAAAATAAAATTACAATAGTGATTCAAGGCTATCAACCCTCATCTAATAACGTAAGATCGAGAGGAGATAGTTAAACTGGGATCAATTACTAGGGTTATTAATGCTACACTCTGAAACCACGAGGAGATAAGTGAGATTCACCAAAGGATTTCAAGAGACTATTGGTGAGATGTGGCTCCTTCGATTCTACTTACATAGTAGTGATATAGTTAGATTGAGCAGGATAACCCAATGGAGTTAGAAGCCAAGGGGACACAAACCTGGTGTTCGTTTCATATTGTTTACAACGAAAAGCATTAAAATTTTGTTACTTTCATTGATTACTACAAATTTCCCTCTTTACATTTCTGCACGCCTAGTAGTTTAAAAAAGTTTGAGAGATATTTCTGTCATGTTCCCCTATGAGTTAGACCCCAGCCTAGGGTTACTATTTTTTGACATCGACCGCTTTATACATATAGAGGTGTAGTTTTGGGCGACATCAATATGCATAGACAAGTCTTATACCAGATACATGAGTGCATACAAGAAAACACAAGGTATATAAGAATGTGATAATGATAATGATGTGATGCATGAGGTCATCGCATAACCTTCGTATCCAACTACCGAGCTCTACTCCCTGGTAGGACCCATGGGAGATTCGTCAACCCACAGCTACTGATTCCTGCTCCTATATTGGACCTATAAGGTTTCTTTAACCAATATACAACCAATATAAAATACTATTATTCATTATCTAATACCTATATACATGACTCTTCTCTGGCACATCCCTTGGAGAAGGTCTCTAAAATCAAGATGTTCCCAGTGTTTCCATCATTTTGAGTATTTCCATTACTGTTAATGTTTCATGAGCACATATATAACATAAGACACAAATCAAGCACATCATACAATAACAAGAAGTATATAAAACATACAACAAGAAGTATATAAAGCATATGTTCTGTGAAAATGATGATGTAATGCTCACAATCAACCAAAATGAGAATGTCCAATAACCAATCAATATATCCAGCAAATGAGCTAAAAATCCACTATACGTTCCAACCATACATGAAATTTAACAAGAACCATATGCCAATAGAGTAAAATACATCAAAATACATCATTGGTACAACATTAGGCTTTTTCATTTAATAAGTTACAACTAATTTCATATACAAAAGACTAATAATATCATATAAGATGCCACACATTCACACATAGCAGATAATGTTCCAAATTAACCCCATAGAATCAACCCCCCCCCCCCACTGGCATAGCAGAGTATTATATCAATTTTTATGATTAGTTCTCACACCCATAAAATGATTTGGTATCAACATTAACTACCCAGCCTAGTCTGAAGAAAGTTAAGCCATAACCTGCCTTGAATGCTAAAAATCAGTCTGGAAGCTTTCAACACAAAGTCCTACTAGCTCCATAATCTATGTATAAAAATACATCCAACGACACTAATATTGCTCAATTTATGTGAGGGTCAAAACGGACCACCTAAATGGATTTTTGTAAAAGAAGGGTAAAAACATAATTTTATTTTTGAAACATGTTCCACATACTGTTAGGAGTCTACAGCTAAAACCTCAAGAGAAAATGAGTTTAAAACAAGGTCCAAATTGATTAATAACCATTTCCAATCTTTATCGACAAAATCCCCAAAATCCATTTTATAACCGAGAATTGGAGTTTTTTTGAAGATAAAATTGAGAGAAAAATGGTAATTATAGTGTAGAAACTCACCCAAGTAAAAATAGGTTGAATTTGGAATTTTAAATCAAAGAAATACAATTTTTAGACTATCCAAGTCAAAATTCCTAATTTCCACTTTTAAATTTGCATTTAAAAAAGATTTGAATGATATAATTGAAGAAAAGTAGTTGAAATAGGTGTTTTGGAGGAAATTACTTAAAATCATGAAACCCTAAGCTCCAAGTCTAATAAATGGTGCAAAACAATGAAACATAGGTATTTAAAGGACACAAGCATTACATACGTGATACCTTGCCTAAGGGCAGTTATTGCGTAAGTGAACCTGTCATTTCTTATTCAGGGTTTCATAATCACAACCAAAATGTTGTATAAGTGACACTAGGTCTAATCTGCTTAGTCGCGTAAGCGACCAAAGTGTCGCTTACGTGAGTGCACCAGCTAGAGTGTTAGTGGGCCCCTCGGGATTCATCCACCTGTACACAAATAAACTATGCTACACAATCAAATTCTACACTATGAACTTAATAGCAATATCAGATTTTTGACAAAATATAATTTTCACAAAGCTAAACCTCGAAATCCAATTTCACAACTTTCCGAACTGAGGGTCAAAATGAGATATAAAAGCCATAAAACCACATCAACCATATCAGTAGCTTAAAGTCGATGTTCCAGATTTTTTGGCGCAATTTGAATTTTCATCTGATGCACAGATCAATAAATGGTGACTAAAGTCAATCTAAAGGCTTTTCAACTCTCCAAAAATGACAATATAACCTAAATCATAAAAAAATGCACAAGGAATTATGCCAATCATCACCACACTCTAGAAATACCATAAAGCAACCATAGGGAGGGATAAAATAGTCTAATCATATTAAAATGATATTTCACACAAATTACCAAAAGTTAGGTCATTACACCAATACTCTCGAATAAAAAAATAAATGTAGGAAATAAAGGCACACCTATCATGGTGGAATCCGAAGTCACATTCTTGATATGCCCGAAGAAGTACATATTTGAGTGGGTCTAAACTCGAACTGAGTGTCTGAATCATCAGGTGTGGTTCTAAGTGTACTGCCTATAACTGAAGGTTCCAAAACACTATGTGACTGATATTAAGTCACACACTCTCTCTATGGCGTTTGCATGTTCAACAACCAAAAAGAAAGAAGACTCAGCTACTATCAAATTCTTTGACTCCAAACAAAGTATCAATACTAATCGTCTAATAATTCCATCCACCACATCATTCTCTGAAGGATATAGTATAGGAATATGCATGGCCTATTGAAGAAACCCAATCTCATATTTTGAAACTGATAAGGAACCCTACTGAACACCAACAAACCCAACTCTGGCCTGAGAACTGCTCGATGAACCGGATGTCATCCCTAGATGTAAGGAATCTAAAAGTGTCCAAAAATCCCCAATATTGAATCTTAAAAGGATAAAGCAGTCACAAACTCTATCAGAGCTTGGGATGGTCCCATATCCTCTAAGTGAAGCTGAAGATCTTTGACATCCATACCTAACTCCATGGTTAAAGTAGTGCTGATGATTTTGGAATGTGTCCAGAAATCCTGTCGGCGCCTATTAACATTCTTGCATTGCCCATCTAGGATAGAATAGTTTTAAAGAAGGTACTTGAGGATCATCAAAATATGAACACATGACAAGGTGTAAATAAAAGAATTTCCTAAGAATGTCCTGTATCCTCCCGAAGATAGGTTATGAATTTTTCTGCAGCATTCCACAAGACTCTACTAGAAACTTTGCTCTTGTACTAACACACCAAAAACCTAGGCTCTAATACCAATTTTTCATGACCCAATTTCTCAAGTTATGATGACGCCTACTATAACCCACCAATAGGTAAGAAAACCCGTTGTCTAGAACTACCAGTAATCGACTACTAAGAGAAATGAAGGAAAAATGCAGAATAAATAAAATAAAATACATAAAATTGTCCCAAAACCTGGTGGAACCTGCACAACAGCTTCTAATGTAATAAGATTACAATATAAAGTACAAAATAAATATATTGATACAACACATCTCTAAATACAACATAGATATTAGTATAATACATAGAAGGGAGAATAGGGGTGCTTTAAAAGTGAGTAGCTAACCTTTTGTCTCCAAACTATAGTTGTTCTGAACAATGCGCACAATAATAATGAGAACCCATACTATGATTGGAGGCTGAGAATGAGTACCAAACATGTGGTACTCAGTAGGCAACTACCGACTGAGATCCAAATATAATGCAAATATACATTATAAGCAAGCAAGAATGTAAAGTATGCTCAAATATCTAGGGAACTAACATAGTAAATCTAAAGAGGCAATAAGGTAAACTAGCCTATTCTTCCCATACATAGAAATCCTATCACTATATCATATATGGCTAGCCCATATACAAATAAATAGTAAATGAAGGATATTTAATAGTATACAAGGCTAAGGAATGGATCTACAACATGAACACATAAAGAAAATCAAGGATATACGGTAATACCATAACTACATATATAAATGTATGTACATAAACAAGGCTAACCCAAAGGTACAACCTAAAGTAGTCATACTAGCATCTTAAGGCCTCCAGATCATAGTAGGAACTAGTACTAACATAATCAAGATCTCTAATGAATATGTCAAAATAAGAGACAATATTCCATAATAAAGCAACCGTAAAGAAAGGAATCTAAATCATACCTTAGCTATAAATATTATTCCAATAATCATCTTTTAACAAACTAACCATAATAATTACACACTACAATAACCGGTTAGTCTAAACAAGCAATACCTAACCCAACCTTTCATAAACTACCACCGACATAGGCTCGAAAGGTTAAACCAAGACTTTAAAAACAACAGTTAGAGCTTATACCTATGCAACCCCTATAATATTGATAGATACAAGAACCAAAAAATATTTTTCAAGAAAAACACAAACCTATGCCTGTTCAACCCCCATAAGGACGATAGATATAGACACATATTGATGCTAGGAAATGCGCATACCAGAATGAATGCCAAGTAAGTCCATAATACTATAACCGATACAAGCTCAATAAAGTAACCTAGTGCATACACCTTCTTCAGACTGATGGTTTACAAAGGCTGGACCTATGGTGACCTCTCTTTTCTTGCATGATGGCTCACATACGAAGAGGCCCCTAGGGAGTTTGGGAGTACCTGTTTACTGGTCCCAATCTAGGATTTCCTATAACCACCATCATTATCAATCTACCAAGTCGAGTACCAATAATACATATATACATAAATACATAGGCTATAACCATGGCTAAAAGGGTGTAAGTCCAAAAATCTTTTATCTAGGGTAAACCCTGGGACTAAATCATCATAGTAGTGTAAAAAGGCTTGAAATCTCTCTCAACCGTGGTAAATAATAGTAGTAAAAACGTGGACTCTAATCGACCTTAGTCAAATCTCTAAAACATCATTTTTAATCTCAATGAACATAGGTTATTTACTAAGATGGTACGATTCCTTTATGAAAAACAAATCTATTTTAAAAGTGAGAAGTGAAAATAAATCCATTTTAGGAAAAGAGTAGTAAAAAGTATATTTTAGTTGGGATCGTCCATTTAGTATTTTAGCAAGCATGAAGGTACCAAACTTATTCATGTCATCACTAGTATCAAAACAATATAACTTTAAACATCATAATAAACGTCTAAAAGTCAATGAACTAAACCACATTATCCACAAGGATAAATGACCTCTCAAAATCTAACCAATATTATGAACACAACCTTGGGCCCAATAATATACATATCTGACATAACCATAAAATCATAATTCAGGGAAAACCTTCACAATTTATAATGTAATGTAATAAACATTATACTCAAGGTCCATTAGTATTAACTATGCCTAACATTCTAAAAACCTAGGGTAATAGGATCATAGAAGTATAATAAGTATTTATTGACGCTCAATTTCCCTTCTTTCCTCCAAACACATAAAATAGGCCAAGCTATAGTGTTCTACCTAATATCACATCCTAATATCCATGTCTGTCATGCAACATATATAATACATAATCTCATGAAGATGAATAGAAAGAAGCCTCCCTCAACTTGGGTGAAAATAATGAAAATAAAATATAAGTTCTTATGAAAATTGGTAAAATATCACTATATATTGATAGAAAATGATTCTACGATGAAAATGCATCAAAAATCTTCAAAATCAGAGTTTCCTAGCTCCTAAAATGTCAAAAATACAAATTTGGATTTTATACTCAGCGATGGTCGCTTAAGAGACACATTGATCACTTAAGAAACATAGTAAAAGGATCAACATGTCACTAAGAGGATAAATGGTCAATTATGGGACCTGGTCAAATAGTCAAAGGTTCACTTTCGCGAACACACTAGCACTAGCAATTTCAAGAAGTTATTTTTAACCCTCGAAATTCATTCAGAATGAACATGATTCAATAGTGAAATTTGATTGTAAGACATTTTTTAAATCCAATGAAATCATTAAATCTTTAATACAAAATTAATATTACTAAATGTGGAACCCACACCTATAGTTCTATTTTTCAAGTAATCCGCCCTGTATCACAAATCAGTTATGATGTCTCAGAACCTGAACCAAGGGTCGCCTAGTCTAATATGCATTATCAAGAGCTGATGGCACTATTGGATTCTCATCCGAGGTCATGTACTAAGAGTTTTTGTCTGAAACCAAATCCTAAATTGTGAATGCTCTAAAATAGGGAAATGAGCCTAAAATCTAAACAAACTATCCGATAATTGAAACAATAGTTCTAGAAAATCATAAATGCCTTATCGCCATTGTGAGAAGACGGAAAATGTTTAAAATGCACACAAATTGAGGAAATGACCTAGAGGGTCATTCATAAATTCTTTAGGAAATTATTCAAACATCCATTTAACGAAATATTCAATCAAAGCACTCAATATTTGTCCCCACTTTTCCACCTCATTTGGCCACTTGATTTTTTGAACTCCCATGGTGACTCGGAATTGATGTGCGATAGTATTGTTAGTCCAAATTAGAGTGTGCATTCTTTGTAAACCCCAAACATTTTACAGATGCTCGATCAACCATAACTGTAGTAGAAAATTACACTCCTTAAAATGTTTGGCCCTATTTATACAATAACCAATTGTAAATGTCCTCTAGGATTATGGGATCAATCATTCAAGGACCTTTAAGAATTTTGCTCCATATGGCATCATCACTGTAATCATGTTAGAATGTATGACCTCTTCTATATCATTTGGGAAGTCCATTATTCCAAAGAAGTAGATGATAAATGCAAAGATTCTCTTACTTGTCCAAGACCTAGGATCGAGGCTATCTGCTTTATTCATTTTCCAACCCCGATTGCGCCTAAATCGGTCAATAATGTAGCTTTTAAGAATTTTTGACTCCATGACATACGATACCACAAGATACCCTAAAGCCCCAGCTTGTCACAAACCGCTTCTAAAGTAACACTTTTTTGAATGATGACCTCGATTTTCTAACAACCTTTTTTTGGCAGCAAATTCATGTCTTCAATGTACCTCCCCCCCCCCTCCCCTCAACTTTCTCCAGAAGTAAGGTTATCTTAATATCACCAAACCTAAATACCAACCTTGTCTCATCTCAAAATGTGGTTTTCGCCTCAACAAGTTCCCTACATGGGTTAACTTGCATAAAAGATAACAAGCTCACCCAGACTTTCCTTACCTTGATTTTCCCTTCTAACTCTAACTCTATCAACCAAGAATCCATATGCTTAGGAATAAACAAAACCATAATGAATCTTGCGTATAAAGTAGGGGTGCCATTAAACCTAGAGCAAAAAATATTAGCCTACCTCACCCCAAAGAGAAAATGACAACATTTATGCATATTTATCTCTCAAAATGCACATAAATAATGATCCATTCTTTTTTGAGATTATAAAATACCTTAGGACATAGGTCAAGGCTTTCTTAACAAGAAATTCTAGGCTTCGGATGCTTATTTCTTAGTAAAGGAATAAGCTGTTAGTATCTAGGAGTAAGATTGGTTTCATGACATGATTCCCTCAAGAAGACAATAAAAGTTGAAAATCTCATGACTATCAACGCACCACTGAACGATCGATTCATGAGGAATTTCCCATATGTTTCTTAAGAAAATAAGCGCCCATGCAACTACACAATTATTCGTTAAAAAATTAAATAAAAAAGGCTCCAAGTGGAGGAAAATAAGAGCTAAATGTCAAATATGAAAAGTCAAAAAACATAGAACATAACAACAAATTCAATAACACATTCAACAATATAAAAAGTAAATAAATACGAAACTAAAAATATCAAAAAATAAGACAACACATAGCCAAACAAAAGAGAAAAAGAGGGAAGGGGATGGACATCAAAAAATGTATAAATATTCATAAAAATTAATAAAGGAAAAAAGAAAAGGGATTAATCATGTACCAATGACAAAACATGATGTTAAAAACAAATAATAAAGGAAAAAGGAAGAGGATAATTATGGAGAAACACAAACATTCAAAATAAAGTTCAGGTAAATAAACAAAAGAATAGAACACATATAACACAAATCATAATAGTTAGGACCTAAGTATTCCTAGAGGAGTCGTCATGCTGTCGCCTAACGTATTAAGGTGTGTAACATCAGTTAAAAAAGAAAAGTCATCACCTAACATATTAAGGTGTGCAACGTCATCATTTTATTAGAGATGATTTCATTATTTAGCCTAGTTCAAAAAAAATTTGGATAAGGGTATAGATTACCATAAAAGAAAGGTGTTAGGCACGTTTTGAGGTCCACAAAGGTGGGTTCCGGCTGAATTTGTGTGTTACATAGGGATTCTATGTGATAAACAAAGGTCGACTATTTTATTAAGTTATTATTACGATGTCTTAAAAATTATAAGTGGACTAAACATGCAACTCAATTATTATCTAACAGTATATGATACACAAATAACTAAAGAAAACAAAAATGCAAAATTGATAAGCGAGGAGACAGAAATAAAAAAAAAATTTATAACAAAAAAATTATTTAAATTATTAAAGCTAAACTATCCCAATAAATTAAACTTACAAAGTAAAGAAAAAGATTAAAATTTTTTTGAAAGATTGGACAAAGGATTTATTTTTTAACCTATTCGGATCAGCTCCTGGCTTATTAACGGATAACAATATCATGTGTCTCATTATCAAATTCTGCTGGTACAACATTCTTCATTTTCAACTATCTACCCACCCCACCTTGTTTTATTATTAAACTTAGAGTCGTTCTAAAAGAATTATAAAACTAGTGTTCGTTAAAATGCCTATACGTCCCAACTTAATGTTCAAGAGGCATTGGAATTTATACTTTGGATTCGGTTCTATACAAAGGAAAACTAGAATGTCTAATGGCTAATCAAATACATTAGACGAACAAGTAGCACACAATGATTTCAAAAAGAAACCTATTTCAGAAGTTTCCCAAATAATTATCAAACCCAAAATTAATGTTAATTAGAAAAATAAGAATTATCATACATGGTCGATGGAGAAACAACGATCAGTAAATTCCCAAAACCTATGTATATAAAATCTGGAGATCCGACAAAAGGGAAATTGGAAACAAAATAATATTAATTAAATTGTGAGAGGACAAAGGCAGGAATGGATTGACCGTGATCCATTGTAAAAAAAAGTTGGAGTCTTAAGGCTTTAACATTGAACCCAACAGTGATGACCCATTTCGACGAAATGGACGGTTATTTTTGATTCGTTGGTTGTTGTATTATATGAAATTTTACCAGAGTTAGTCGGGTTTCATTATCATTAAACAATTATTATTCGATGGTGAAAACATTTGTGCGGGACCATTTTGGTAGTTGGCAGATGAAGTTGACCAATCAATAGTGATGGCTTTGTAGACCAATGGTGGACAGAGGCAGCACAGTGGTGATGTAGCTGCTGGCTAGTTTTGTGGTTGATTGGAGGCAGTGTTCACCGGAGATAGGTAGATGGGAATAAAGAAAATGGTGAGTATGGAGTCGATGGGTTTCTTTTCATGAATTTATGCCAGCTAATGATGGTGGTGGCGAGAAGAGAGAAAATAAAGAGGTATGAGCGACGATTGGGAAAAAATAGCTATTCTCCAGTGGGAATATGTAGATCATCGTTAATTATGGTAAGGGTTTAGAGAGAGATAGAGAGAGAACAAAAGATAGGTGTACGAGACCTAGTTATGGTTAGGAGGGTTTTAGCTTAAAAAAAGAAAGGGTAGAGTTAAACTCAGCCCATGGATATATTTCGATCAATGACTGGGATTTAAAGTTACAACATGAGAGTTTAAAATTAGATCAAAATTAGGTTAAGTAAAAATTGAACTTGGTTAGGGTTAGGAGGGTTTTAGCTTTAAAAGAAAGGGAAGAGTTAATCTCAGCCCGTAGATATATTTTGATCAATGTTTGGGATTTAAAGTTACAACATTTGTGTTTAAAATTGGTTTAACTAAAAATTGACTTGGGAATTTTTAAATTAAGTCTAATTGGACACAATATAGGTTAAATTTTACATAAATTGGATAGAAATGGGCTAAAAATTAAATAAGTTGAATTTTTTGATATTTAAAATATATATAATAAAAATAATAATAATAAAAATAAATAAAATCCTTATTCCCAAATTAGATATGAATAGATTATGTAAATAAAATTAGTTACTTTAAAAATAGTGACAATAATAATTTAAAATAAATTAGGCACATATACATTGTAAATTCAAATTTTCAAGGAATGTTATAACAATAACAATAATAAAAATAATAATAATAACTTTTGTTAATTTTCAAAATTTACATGACTAATTTAGTAACTATTATCAAAATTATGTAAAAATATTATGTTTATATAAGTAAAATATATAAAATAAAATGATAAGACAAATCGTATACATAAAAACTATGAATGTGACGCATATATTCGTTTGATACAAAAGTAATTTTATTAAAATCGCAGCCTAGGAGGCATATTGGGAGGTCAAAATTTGGTGTCAACATTGATTTTGTTTGTTGATTTTACTTTACCACTATTTCTAGGGCACACCTAGTGTATGTGCGGTACTCGAAGTCAAGGAAATTCCCTGATTCTATTTAATCCTAAACGTGAGAGAACTTTGAGAAAAAATTAATGAATTGTGAGAGAAGAAGTTCAGGACTAAGAAGCCATGCTCTAAGGGGTTCATAATGACCCGACAATATTATATCTGCCACTTCAGCATAATGTTCTAGAAATTACAGAGGAAGTTACTACTCGCTTAATAGCTGAGGAATATACTGGGCCAGCAGCTGCCCGATGAGCAGCTAAGGAATAAATGGTTAAAAAATATGAGGAATATCATCTAGCTATACTTGATGAAAGGGACATATTTTAGAAGAAATCAAGGGGACAACAACCAATCCAACAATATTTATCGGTTTATGATGATCCAGAAGAATATTTGGGGTATGGTGAGCCAGCTGAGAGATGTCATAATTTCTTAAGAGCTGCCTCAAGGTACTAAGTTTGATATCACAACTACGATGATCCATCTACTGAAAATGAAGGGGTTGTTTTCTTGCCTGCCTACGAATGATGCAAACATGCATATTATGAACTTTATGGAGATTTATACTTCATCTATCTGCTTGGGGTAAGTCAAGAGTCAATACAATTAAGATTATTCCCATTCTTTCTAACAAGGAAAGCTATTTTGTGGTTAGGAAAGTTGCCCCGTGGATCTATCACTAATTGGAACTATTTGAGGACTCTGTTCTTTGATTAATTTTTCCCGCCCTCAAGAATGTTTGTAATTGAAAGATTAAAATTATAACTTTTGAAAATTGCATCTAGAGGGACTATATGAGACATGTTTAAGGTTTAACAAAAATCTACAGAATGTTCCAACCCACTAGATTAAGGGTAGAAACTTTCTTGAGATATTTTTCAAAGCCTCGAATTCTAATACTAAGGATGTAGTGCTATCACTGGTTGAGACATAATGAGTCTATGGCAGTAGCAAGCTTCTAAAAGAGTAGATGGGGTTAATAGAACAATCGAGGGTGGCATATTGATATAGCCCAAAATACACCTCTAATTGAAGGATAAAACGATCTCTATCAAAATATATAACCCAACTAGTTTAGGGTCAATCAAATAAGGAATACGTCATAAATCATAATTAAAGTAGTGAATACAGGCAGGTTCTCAATGTTGGCCACTATTAAGAGATCAATAAGAACAAGAAAACGACAATACATGCAAGAATCTTTATCTAGAACGACTTTGCACTTCCTCCACTTTGTTAATCTGTCAGGGTTCCCACAACCCTAGTTAAGCAAATTAGCCGCTCGTAGTTGTAAGACAATTCATGAAATTCATTGACAAAATCATAGAATTAATCGCACAATTATAAAAGAATAAAACCTTAAGTCTCAGATTGAAGAAAACAGCAAAAACAAACAAATAAAAATAAAATCCCAAGATCATAAGTCAATCATAGAATCAAAAGATATTTGTGAATGATGTAACTTAGCCCCAGAGGGCCTATATACGAATATCCTCTAAGTAAAAGTAACAATGGTATTTATAGAATACAAGGAAACTATAGAAATCAAATCCTAAAAAAAAGAGGAAAACCTAACTAAACGTACATAATAATGACTAAAAACATCATAGAAGTGTATATAGGTTACATACAAACCCTAGAATGAAATCCCAAACAATCTAAAAAAATTGATTCGGTGGCCACCTAAGGACTCACCTATGGGCCGTAGGTTGGGGGGGGGGGGCATAAGTTGCAATCCCTAAATTTGTTATTTTTAGTTGAAGTTCTAATACATACGAACCCATCTACGTCTAGTAGATGGTAACTGCAGGTCCTAGGTGCCAAAGTAGGTGGACATTATCAGATTTTTATTCTATTTTCTTCTGGTTAGCTTCCAACACCTACTTTTCTACAAAATCGCTCCAAAAACATAACAACCCAACAAAATCGCCTTAAATACATTCATATTCTCCAAGTTTAATCTTCATAAGTTCCATAAAATAGTGGCACATCAAGACCCTCAACTTAGAACATTGCATGTTCTCAGGCAACAAAACATAACAAAATAATACGATGATGCTAAACCAAGAAAAACCTAAGATACCTATGACAGTCAGTTATTATATTTTACTCAAAACACATTAGTCCTATCCCTATTCAATACCTTAGAACCAACTGTGCGTATCTATGAAGAACAATAATATAACACAAAGGAATCAAGCTATGTCATTACAAGAAGCAAATAACCATGCATATATGCAAGTTACATTACCCAAACAAGTAAGAAGCTAGCAACACAACCCATGTTACCTCATAACAAATAAGTCCAACTCACTTGTATAAAATCATGCATATCAATGCATGGAAGTATTATGAGACACTCTCACTAAAAATAAAAGTTCCAATAATGCACATCGAATACTATATGATTGCCTTTATTTTCTTTTCCTTAGCTTTCAGACAATTAGGTTAGGGTCACTATAGGAATTTATTCTTCTTTAAATGTCGTCTTAGGGGATGGTATGGTACATATGGATATTTTAAGTGACAAAGCCTCCTTGGAATTACACTTACTTTATGGTCCACTTATCAATAATTTTATTTATTCCAACCTTATTTATCCCTTTTTATTATTTAGTTGCACATTCAGGTTAGGTGTGGTTTCTTTTATTCATTCTTTTTCTCTTTTGCACAATGTTATTTTCTTTATTTTTTTTTCTACCACACCTAACCTTACATTCTATTCCCTTATTTTACACTTCTTCATATCCACTTCCAATCATACACCACTATGATAGGCACCCTCAACTTAAGCGATCTGCTTGACTTGATGTGCACAATATCTATGTAGGATCAGGGAAAAAAAAGTTCATTGTAACAAAAATAGGTAGGTGAAAGGTGTAACAAGAAAAAAAGTCTATACAAACTCAAAATAGGGATCAAGGGATATTTATTCACATTCAGAAGGTCATTTAGGCTGAAAGACGACTAGTTTTAAGAATGACCTATGATCATTTCCTAAACGATTATCCTACAACATAGCCAATACTAACAGGGTATGTTTTGGATTCAACACCCAAAAGGAACAAAGTAGTATATCTCACTCACATAGCATAAGGTTTCATCACAAACTACTACCTATCTGCATTATGCAATTGTTTGCTATGATTATGATGTCCCTAATTCTAGTGCCATAACAAGATTCACAATTGCCACATATATATAAATATCACATAGTTAAAAACAAAATTTTCAGAGGGGTGTTAATTATAAACACATTATACCAACTGCCTTAGATACTCATTTTTCTCCTTATTAAACATAAAACATAACAAAATAAAGCACAATATGCCTAAATATATCAGCTCTACTAGGAATAGAACTTCGGGTAAAAGACGCATGCCAAAAAAAACCCCAAGTAGACATCAAGAGACACAAGTAGCCCCACTCTCAACTTAAGACATGCATTGTCCCCAATGCGTTACGCCGCTACAAAACAAGAGAGTTAGGAACATACCTGCGACACCATAGGCGTTCAGATCTGATGTTAATTACATGAACATGAATGAATATACAAATAACAAAATATCTTGTGTTTTCGCCAAAGCAATGTCTGTTTTAACATTGCGCTATGATGTGGCTATATTGGTTACTCAGACTTCACCAACAACCCTATGGCTAACTTGATTACTTAGACTTTTTCAAGAAAAACCAAGAGTTAGCCTCTAGTTTTTCTCTTTTAACTTTGAACTTATGAATAGTAAAACTTATAATTTTTCTCAATTGTCATTATGCTCAATGGGTGGTAGTTTAAAAATAAAGAACCCAAGTAATAGATAAGGCACGTTGTACTTCTTGGCCTTTATATGAGGAATATAATTCTTTGTTTCTGTCTCAACAAATTCACGAATATAGAGGCATGTTATACTTCTTGGTCCTTATAAGAGCAATATAATTCTTTGTTTCTGGCTCAATAAATTCATGAATATAGACATATGTTTTCTGTTTCTTACACTTTTCTTTGGGTTAGATGTCTCTATTAATATCCTACTATCAAAACATAACATGGAAAATAATTTGAATGATGTCCAATACATTCCAACTCAAGAATCGCAGTCTTATTTACATCCCAACATAACTCTAGTATGCTTTCTATAATAGTGACATTATCCATAAGAGTATTAGAAATTGTTGACTCCTCCAATTTCAGCTCTTAAAGTCGGCTTTTCAGAATTTTTTCAGTCTCACACCACTCATAACTAAGTTGTTGGGCATTACATGCAACAAATTTTGTATTCAACTCTTATTGTAAGGGATAGCATTCAACTTACATTTCAATATAAGTGAAAGATTGTCGTTCTCATTATAATAACCCAATAAGAGTTAGGGTTAAATCCACAAGGAATAATGTGAGTGGCGATCAAATTTTCTTGAAAAATAGATACATACTAACTTCAAACCTAGAGTAAGAGAATATAAAAATAGGGGTTTGAAAGGTGTCATAACTAATATTTCTTTTTGGGATTTTATAGCATTAATTTGGGGTTACGAATAACTAAAGTATAATTAATTAGGCACAGATCTTAGGTTTATGTCTTACTAGGGGAAGCTAACATAAGGGTGTTAACATTCAACTTCAATTTTAATAGATTAAACGTGGGTAGGCTCAGTTAGGGGTTTTGGCGCTAGCCTTTCAAAAAAACACAAAACTATCTCCCATTGATTCTTTCGAATACCAAATAGGTGTGTTCAAAAATTGGTAACCAAGCCTTAATTTTGACATCCCTATTTCTATGATGATGCCTGAGTCATACTCATTCCACAATTTATCCTTATTTCTAAGATGACAAAAAGGGAACAACTATGATATAATTAATTGTTCACAAATGCTTTTGTCACCTTCAACCCTTTTTTCAAGGATGGTTAAAGGATCTTTGTTACCTACATCCCTTTGTCAAGGGTGATGTAGTAATTAGGAAGTTTAAGGCTTTCACCAACAAATTCTATGCTATCATCAAGAATATGAAAAACCCATAAACATGAACTACTAATTAAGGCTAATTATAACAACCCACATACACTTTTACACTATTCATACATAACCCCAAGAGGAAAAACTATCTACTCATAAGATATATAAGTAAAGATATATCAAAAATAATCATTGATGGATTTATCGAAGGCTAACTGAATGTTACTTCAAACTCTGTACTCAAACAAATCTTCAACGGGAGTTTGATAAGTCTAAACTTAGAAGCTACTCCAATGTATTCTTCACCCAAAATTAATACAATATTTAATTCTCTAAGTATGGAGGCTAAGAACTAGAACAATTTTAAAAATTGGAAATTGAAAAAAAGATAGGGTTTGAGTCTATATGAGGATATTTGGGATCAGTTGCGTGCATTTACGTTCCTTCTCTTCGGCGTCATTTTATGCGAAGCCACGATTGTAGGAGCTTGTCCATATTCGTTGCCACCGCGACCCCAAGGAGAGTCCTGAGATCATGGTATATTGACCTACTTGGCAGATCGCAATTGTGGTAACTGAGGCTAGGTTCTGCTCTAGGACTTCAAACTGGACTTCTTTCCTTCTATTGATATTTTTCAGCTTGCATCCACATATTTTCACCACATTACCTACGTTCCTATAAAATGTGGATATTAGTGGATTTAATCACTAATATTGTCTTAATTATTCATTCAAAATATGGTAATGTGCTCGAATGATAAGAACGAATAAGTAGTAAATTCACCACTCATCAGCACCCCCAACTTAAAGCCTTGCTTGTCCTCAAGCAACATTGCCTCTTACCATGAGACAATGCACATTTATGCCAGCATAAGATGGTCCAATGATCAAAATTATGTCAAGCTCAGTTACTGCCTCAATTAGCTCTTCAAACATGGGCAAAGCTATTTTCTCGACACCCCTAAACATAAAATGCAATAATCAAGGATGCAAAAGTCTTCAAAGATAAACAATGTAAAAATCACTGATACTTTAGGAGTGACTCACTTGTTGACGTTAACCACACTATACTTCTTTTACCTTTTTTTTAAAAGATAAAAAAATTACCCACCTCAATTTGTTCACATGACTCCTCACAAGAAGGAAAATTTCACACATTACAACAAGGAATTTACGTACAAAACTCTCTCCCCCGCAAGAACTCTCTATTCTAACAAGTGTCATACCATAGGCCTACCTTTATTTTCAATCACTACTGCAATGAATGTAAATAGTTGGAGATCTCAAAGGACTTTTTGAGATTATAACGTAGGTTAAGGGTAGGGTAGGATATCATTTACGAAAAATCATGGCTTATACCCTCCTTGAACGTCTATATCACATTTATTTAATCCAGCTTTTGCTATGGGCCACTTTTTTTTCCTTTACAAATGGGCCTACTTTTATTTCTTTGTTTCACCCATTTTTTTTAATTTCATTTTCTTGTAAATTTTATGAAATCCATTCTTTTGTTGGATCGTTTCTTCTTCTATTCATTAGTTTCAATGCTTAAGCACGTAGCCACTTACTATCAACTTCATCGCTCAAAGTTACTTCCTTTAATCTTCAACCCCAACTTAGGTTTTTAGCCTCAAGTTTGCATTTTAAAGTTCAAGGAGGGTATGGTTCAAAAGAAGGATAAACATTGAAAGGCTCATGGCTTGTATTGTGTTTTCCAAAGAAAGGTCCCAAGGCACAAAGTGGGTGACTAGGGGTAACATCTATGCATGGGTAGGCTTTTTAGGCTAAAAGGGCTTCCAGTGTCATCAAGATGGCCTAAGATCATCTCACCAACAAAATATAATCAAAATTTAGCCTTGAGAAACCAATGGGTCCAGTTCCAGATGACATAAGTATACATGAGATTTAGACAAATAAACTCACCGTACATGGCATATGGACTCACCAAGGAGGATCAATTTCTCCTAATGTTTGAGACAAAAATGAAGTATCTATAAATTTTCACAAGCCAAAAATTTTGGAGTCACAAAAAGAGAAAAAGATTTGTTACAAGGTTGTTCACGTCCATACCCTTGATTATTTTGAAAAAATTTGAATAGAGAGGGCTGTTTGCTTTGCATTTTCACCATGAATAATTAAACCATGGCAATAAACCAAGCCTCTCCCTCACATTTTGTCTTACTATGGGAAACCTAACCATATGGCTACTTACACTTCGCCAATGGTACGCGTGCAATCCAAAATGAATGATTCCATGGGTACTTAGACTTCCCTTGCATCCATGGCACAATGACCCAATCAAGATGCTTTTTTCTTAAGAATGTCGTCACTTAATCAATCATAGGGAAAATCTCATCAAATAACACCACAGTCAAAATAAAGCTAAAGTAAAAAAGACAATCTAATAGCAAAAACAAAATAACTAATCCATGAAATGTGGCCACTATTAGATTGCCTAAAAATACCAAACCAGCATCAAGTCAATATAAAGCATCCACAAATAAAAATACAAAATATCTGAAAATCTCTCAAAACCAATTGTATAAAATGCAAACACGGGGAAAACAACCCCCAAAACATAGCTTCCAGTGACCTCACAACATAACCATGTAATCAACAAAAGAGAGGAAAAAGATGTGCTCCTTGTGTATCCATCATGTGCTGCTATCTTCTATAGACTCAACATCATCACCAGCATCAACATTAGACAACCGAGCAAGTTCCTCATTATCACTCTTGACTTTGGGATGAGGTAGTTTGTCACGCGGTTTCATGACCTTCCACAAGCCCTTGACCTCTTTTTATATTTTTCTAAAGAATTATCCTCCCTTTTTCTCCTTTTTCTTCACTTCTCATGGGAGGTCTAAAGATCCCTGTGAGACTCTACCAGTTTTGAATATGCCCTCTAAAGCCTAGAAACTATAGCTTTCTGCTTCTTCCGATCCCCTCGATACTTTTTATAATCTGAGCAGGACACATAAGAGTGAAACCTCGTGGATGGATCTCCTAGACACTAAGTCAAACCCAATACTATGTTCTTCATGGTCCTGATATCAATAACAATATCTTCTAGAGGTCCAGTAGCGGATGGTCTAAAAGATTCAGGCTCCTTAGCTATTGACTTGCCTAAGTCAACTTTTTTCTTTTTGCCCTGGCCAAGAGCAACCTCACTTTGTTTCACCTAAATATCCATGGGATACTCCTCTACCTCAGTTCTCTTTCACAACTAAGTAATAAGAGAAGGAAAGGGAAGAAGTATACCATCCTAAATCTTCAAATGCCTCTATTTTCATACACAATCGGGACCACGCTCAGAGTAATACCATACTTAATATAGGGTACTATGCAAGTTCTCATATCCATGACCGAAGTCATATGTGTGCAAGGAAAAACTCTACTTCAGATAATGTTCAACAAGATTTTTGAATCTACTGTGAAGTCGTGCATAGGGTTCCCTCTTTTTATGTCCACCCAGGATAACTCTCTTTAAGGACACAAAATTCTAGACATCTAGGTCCCTAGTTCAAACCTCTTTTCCTGGAAGTCATCCATGTCTACATCTAGGAGCACATATACTTTATTTACCAGTTCAACTCAAAAATGCACATCGTTTCCCCTAATGATCATCCCTAGGTTTGAGAGGAATACAACACTGAGATTTGCATAGAACTCTCTTACCCAGTGTTTATTAGCCTCATAGGGGTCTGGGGAAAAACATATCCACCCAGTAGAAGTAAGCCTATTGAAGAAGTCTAGAAATTTTTCAGGTATCGCCAATGTAGATACCCGTCACTAGAAGTAGTTTGGGCCTTAGCAGGTCACTGTAAGATTGACTGTGACATTCGTGAGCCATGAAATAGCTGTGTTCGTAGTCTCCTATTTTGGGTACCTATAGGCGTTTTAATTTAGACCATTATTTGTATTTTCATACCAAAATCATGCTAGATCAATCAGGTAACGTCATATGGTAATGTTATGGCAAGTTTTGGGGTGAGAAATGAGTATACATAATGTTTGGACTCTTTTGATAACTAGTCTCAGTTATGGAAATTGTGGTCCATTCACTGTGATCGTGGATGATTTACCACAATCACAGGTACGTGATTGCTGTCACAATAACTGCGATCGCGATAACTGAGAACATGCTTTGTAGTTTCTGCAATATAACTAAGAGCAGATTTTATCCCAAATTTATGTTCTAACTAGTAATACCATCATTCTCAAGGAACTTAAACTTAGAATATGTGACTATAGCCTAAAAACTCAAATAAATTTACATAGAATTGATTGGGGAAATAAATCAAACACATGGTTTACACATTAATTTTAATAGTTTTAGGCCTAATTTTGGTACTCAAGAATTCCTCGATGATGTGTGAACCTACTACAACAACTAAACACAATAATAATCACAAATATGCATGGATTTAGGATTGAAAACATTATTATAGGCCGCTTCCTAAACTATAAGTTTCAGGCCTAAAATAATAATAAAACGAGCAAGTTAGAACCGCTTACCGAGTTGTAGGATAAAAATGGATCGAAATTCACTACTTGGACACGTCAATAAATGATTAAGCATTAGAAATTTTTGAACAGAATTTGAAAAAGAGGAGTGGGGGTTAAAGGTTGTTCGATGGTCTTTTTAAACTATAGTCAGATTTCCACGATCGTGGACGTGTTCCTACTATGATTGCAGAGACACTGGCCGTGATTACGGTAACTAAGACCAAATTTTAGGTCCTCTACATTCCCATGATCAGTCCAAACATGATAATCTGACACTTTTCTTTTTAATTTAAATCAATACTCCTTGTAGAACCACAATGCTATGGATTATGCACAACAAAAACAAAATCTACTCTATCATGAATAAATAAAAGGATACGTGCCAATTTCGTGGCATGATGGGTTTCTTCGAATATTTTGTAGTATACCACCCCTTCAACTATCGTTTGTGTTTTCACTTAGAATATTTGAATCTCCATCCTAACTTTTGCTGACTTTGATTTAAGAGGAACATGGATAGAAGATTCAAATATCCAAGATAAAACTAGATAGAGGTGAAGGCATGACGTTGGAGCTCTTGTCTCACCATTTTGAAGACTTGAACCTTTTACCCAATTTCACATAAAATTTCTAATTTAGCTCCTTGGTTAACAGTGTGAACATTAATAGGCCATTTGTTGAGCTTTGGGAGTTGAGTTCCTTCGCCTTCAATTGTGGGGCTCCCATGTTCTCTTTTGGAATATCAAACTCCAAAATGTAGGGGTGTTGCTTTTTCTCCTCCTTATCTTCTATGTGCTTAGTTAGATGGACTTTTATCACATCCTCTAAGCAAATTGTTAAAAAATTGTTTGAATAAGGCTTATCCCTTAGTTTTATGGTTGAATCCTTGTTAGCATCATCGCCATGAAATGGGCTGGAGTCATCATAAGAGATTGGCTTGGCATCTTCATTTGACTCTAGCAATATTTCCTTGATTTCAGCATCTTTAACTATACTTGGTTTGGTTTGTTGAGAAATAATCAAGGACTCTTCACTACCAAGCAGCTAATTAACGACATAGCTTGGTTTCTCATCTTGATTCACCTCTTTTTGGGAAGTAGGCAAGTTAATAGTATTTACAAGATTTGTTTCCTTGCCCATTTTCACTATCTTGGCAATCCCCTTCCTAATGATTCATTGTCTTGATGTAAGTCTAGAACATTCTCCCCTGTTGTAGTTACTCAATCCAAATTTGTTTGAAGTATTGCTTCAAAACTATTGGACATGGCATCTTGTTCTTCCCTTGCTGTATCATGATACATATCAAACTCATAAGAAGAAATAGCAATTAAGTTAGCATAATTAGGGGAAGAGGGCATTTGGGAAATCACTCCAATGTCCATCTCGACCACCGAACAATGAACAAGTATACTCCCAATACGATCGAAAAGGTGTTTCCATCTCTCTCTAAGGAGCATATCTACAATCTTGCCTAAAGTGGGGTCCATCACAATATTGACATCGATCATCAAGATAAGATTTCCAACTACCATAGTCATATTTATTCCAAGGTGCCATATTAACAAATAAACAAAACTAAAAAGCTATATATTAAAAGCAACAAATTAAAATCACAAATAAATATTTACAAGTTTGACTCAAATTAAGTAATCTAAAATTCCAAACTAACTAAATATGCCAAATTGTTCCCCAGCAACAGAGCCATTTTTTTACGCTCAACTTGTACGTCAATTAAGTGCAAGGCGATCATTATAACTAAAATAACCCAACAACATTCAGAGTCGAATCTACGAGGAATAATATAAGTGGAAATCAAATTAGCTCAAACAAATGGATACTTACTATGTTCAATCCTAGAGTACAAGAACATAATAATAGGGGGGGTGAAAGGTGTCATAACTTATATTTCATTTTGGAATTTTCTAGTATTAATTTGGGGTTACGAATAACTAGAGTATAGTAAATTAGGCACAGATCTTGGGGTTATGTCTCACTAAAGAAACCTAACATGAGGGTATTAACAATTAACTTCCCTTTTACTAGATTAAATATGGGTAGGCTCGGTTAGGGGTATTGGTGCTAGCCTTTCAATAAAGCACCAAACTATCTCCCATTGATTCTTTCAAATAACAAATGGGTGTGTTCATAAATTGGTAACCAAGCCACAATTTCAGCATCCCTATTTATAGGATGATGCCTAAGTCATATCCATTTCATAATTTATCCTTTTTTCTAAGATGACAAAAAGGGAACAACTACAATCTAATTAATTATTCAAAAATTCTCTTGTCACCATCAACCCCACTTTCAAGGATGGTTGAAGGATCTTGGTAACCCATATCCCTTTGTCATGGATGATGTAGGGATTAGGAATTTTGAGGCTTTCACCAACAAATTCCATGTTATCATCAAGCATTTGCAAAACCCATCAACAAGAACTACCAATTGAATCAATAATAGCAACCCACACACACTTTAAACCTATTCATACATAAAACCAAGACAAAAAACTAGATACTCATAAGATAAATAAGTAAATATGTACCCAAAATCTCCATTGATTTTATTTATGTAAGATTAAGTAAATGTTACTTCAAACTTTGGACTCAAACAAATCATCAATGAGAATTTTCTAATTCTCCACTTAGCACCTACTCCAATGTATTCTTCATAAAAAATTAATACAATATTTTCTTCTCCAAGTATGAAGGCTAAGAACTAGAACTACGTTCAATAATTGGGAGTTGAATTAAAAATTGCCAAAGAGATAGGGTTTAAGTCTATATGAAGACATTTGGGATGAGCTGCAAGCATTTACATTCCTTCCGTTGGGATACATTTTTTGCTAGTTCGCGATCGCGAGAGCTTGTCTGCATTTATGAGAGTTTATCTGTGTTCGCAGCAACCACGACTACGAGCAGAGTCACACGATCATGGTATGTTGACCTGCTTGGTTGAGTACGATCATTATAACTAAGGCTATGTTCGTCTCCAGGTCTTTAAATTGCACTTCTTTCCTACTTTTGATTATTTTTAGCTTGCAACCATATATTTTCACCACATTATCTATGTACCTATAAAATATGGATATTAGTACATTTAATCATAAATATTGTCTCAATTATTCATTTAAAACATGGTAATGTTCACGAATTCTAAGTACAAATGAGAGGTAAATTCACCACTCATCAATAAGTGGTGAATATCCAAGCTAGTCCTATCAACCTTTTGGAATAATCTTACGATTTTTGTTTGCAAGGTGGGCCAATGTTTCCATGAGGATCTCTTTGTGTTCCCTTACTATATCTACCATACTTCTCCAATAATGTAACATATCAAGAAGATAAACATCAATAATAAAATAGTCTTTATCACTTCATATTTTCTTTAGCTAAGATGTCATATCAAGAAGAGTAGGCATGCACTATCATATTCGTAAAGAAGAATAGAAAAGAAAAAATTTGACAGCCTCATCAACTCCAATTAGTCAATCTACAACCATATTCTCTAGAAACGGTGCCAAAATATTGATATGGCCTAAGCTATACCTCCAATTTAAGGGAAAAATGGCCGCTGTCAAATTATAGTAACCCAAATAGGTTAGGGTTGATCCCATATAAAATACATCAAAAATCTTCCTTGAACGAGTTAAAATCACTTGGCGGTATAGAAATTAATTAATGGGAATTCTAAAATAGTAAAAAGTAACAACAATTGGATGCTTGTGATTGTAATTAATCTATGACGAAACTAGGATTATGTTTCCCTTGGCTTCTAACTCTGCAAATTTATAATGCACTATCGAACTATTTTAATACCTTGCATGAAAAATCTGATAAGTTATGTACCATCTACTATCTTGTGGACTAATTAATGGATTTCACCCTTTACTTTCAAGTATCAGTGTGTCATTTTACTAACCCTTTTCCTAGATCCCAATTAACTATAACCTTTTGAGTCTCAAGTTATACAATGAAAGATGATCACCTTAAGTAGATAATGCAAATAAACTTATTTTGGTAATTTAGACTCTTAGTGAATACAGGCAGGTTCTTAACATTGTCCACCATTGATAAATCAATAAGAATAAAGAAAACCACAATACATGCAAGAATCTTTATCTAGAAGGACTTTTCACTTCCTCTACTTTGTCAATTTGCAAGGGTTCCCACAAACCTAGCTAAGGGAATTAGTCACTCATAGTTATGAGACAATTTATGAAATTCATATACAAAATCATAGAATCAATCTCACAATAATGAAAGAATAAAACCTAAAATCTCAAATAGAAGAAAACAGCAAAAACAAACAAATAAAAATAAAATCCCAAGATCATAAGTAAATCATAGAATCAAAATATATTTGTCAATGATGCAAATTAGCCCCAAAGGTCCTCTATACAAATATCCTCTAAATAAATGTAACAATGGTATTTATAGAATACAAGGAAACCCTAGAAATCAAATCCAAAAAAAAAGAGGAAAACCTATCTAAACGTACATAATAATGTCTAAAAATATCATATGAGTGTATTTAGGTTACGTAGAAACCCTAGGAAATAAATCCCAAATGATTTAAAAATATCGAATAGGGGCCACCTACGGACTCATGTAAAGATTGTAGGTGGTAAAATATGTGACCATTTTTTAGCTTTTCATTTCGTTTTCTATTGGTTAGCTTGCAACACCTAGTTTCCTGGAAAATTACTGCAAAAAAAATCAAACCCAAAAAAATAGCCTTAATTACATGTATATTCTCCAAGTTTAAGCATCGTGCATTCCATAAAACCACGACACGCCACATACTTTGTACTTATGTAATTAGAGTATTTAATAATCAGAGAGCGTTAGATGAGAAAGTGATTCAAGAGGTGGCACAACTGAGGACTGATATTGGCTTGCTTGAGGTAAGGCTTCTAGGCACAAAAAGTCTAAATGAAGAAGCTAAGCATACTGATAGGGAAATTAAAATTTTTCCAAACCAAGGGCTAATGGTCTAATCAAAACAATTGAAACTCAAGGCAAGGTAATCAAGCTCAGAACTATAATACCCCAAGTTTTGAGCTTTAGACCCATCAAAAGATAATCCATTGAATTTGCATACCGCCACTAGTCTTAGCATAATTTGATACCGTAGTAAAAATTTAGGAAAATTTTCCTGAAGGATTCTCAATTGCCAGTGACAACGACTCTGGGTAATTACAGATTATCAGATATAACATACATTGTGTAAAGTAATTTCCATAATAATGAGGGATTACATATTCAACTCAGTGGTGACTATTCTAGCATATGACCCTTTATCAGTCCTAATGAGTCATTAGGTTGACCTATTTTTACAATAGAAGTAATCCAATAAATCAAGTTCTTAATAATGACTTCGTCTAATGACCCATTATAAGTCCTAACGAGTCATTAAGTAAGAAGACATTTTCATAGCTGTAAGGTCCCAAGGTGTAGAACCTCTAATGAAAATTCCATGCCATGATAGGTTACTTGTCCTAATGAGTAGTTACCTCACTCATTATGACTAGTATCAACTTTTTCCTGAATATTTTATAAAGTGTTGCTTAGTCTTTTCCAATTCTTTTAAACTCCTAAACCACATTATTTAGGCTTCACCAAAGTTGTTATATAATCCTAAACTTCCTCAAATTTCCCATTAAGTTACAAAACCAATTGGACATAAGAAAAAAGAGCAATTATTCTTCTCCAAAGCAAAGTTAGGGTTTCTCAACTTTGAGTCCGAATTTCAAGGATTTATCCTAAGATTCCACATTTCGGTATGTATGATTTAATCAATGTATTCCTTCTATTTATGGAGTCCCAAAAATATATCAATTGCCAAGTGTATTAATTCCTTAAGGTTTGGATTCTGGGTCAAATATGAGTTAACTTAATCCCTTCAGTTTATTTTTGTAATTTAATCATTAATACATATTTTTTTCATAGGTGTAGCATCCTTTCATAATCAAAATCATAAATTTCCCTTTTGTTGATTAATCATTGAGTTTGGCTTGATTTATTAATGTTCCTTATTATGGTAATATTTTACTATCATCATGTTCTCTTGCATTAAACAAAGTTGGTGGGTTATGAATACCCGAAACCTAGGGACTCATGTATATATCAGTTTATATGTCTTTGAGAACTTCTGATTTTCCATATTTGATACTTTCAGAATGATATCATAATGAGCAATTAAATTTATTTTTTAGTGTCTTTTAGGAGGGAGTAGTACTTCACACTAAGTGAACATAGGGATGAAATCTCTCTCATCAGTTAGGCTGAGACCATTAATATAAATCCTGAGTTCGATAACTACAAAGAAACCTTAAGTTATAAGAGGTTACCCGTCAGTTAAGGTATGACAACCTAGTCCTTCAAGACCTCAGCTTAGTAGATCTATGCCATCTAGTGTTGGTACCCTTGGAAAGGTACTTGTACCCTTCAAACTACGGTTATAGGTTGGACCCCAATTTACTTAGATTGGGGTATGTCAGGTAGTTTTAGTTCCTATAGTCCTCTATTCATGTTTCATTTTATGCTTTAGCTTATGTTCAATTCAGATTTGCATGACCTCGTATTCAACTTTTTAGATATGTAGCTTTTATTCAGTACTTATTTATACTTGGTCTTGCATACAATTGATGCAGTTTCATGCATTCATGCTAAGTTTATACTAGTTAGTTTCCTATATCGCATACTCAGTACATTCAAAGTGTTGATCACATAGTTTTCTATGCTATATAATATCATAATATAGGTTTGAATGCTCATTACCTAGATTACCCTTAGCACATTCTTGTGCATTATTTTAGAAGCAGTTGTGTGATTCCTCATCATTTAAGGACTAGTTATCAATTATTTATTTCAGTATTTTATTTTATTTCAATAAGTTAGAGTTAGTCAGGGGTTAGTAGTAACAACTCATTATGGTTTATAGGTTTCATACAAATGATTAAGTTTTTATCATGTTAGTTTTCTGACAGTTTATTTTAAATTTTTGTTAATACTCAGTATTACATTACTACTATTTCCCTCAGTTAATTTTGTTTAGCTTCCATGAATTATTTTGTGACTTATTTTTACTATTCTTAGATTAACGCCACACAATGGGTTAGCTTGCCATCACATATGACTCTATGCACTATGTTACATCTAGGGGAAAGTCTCGGGTCTTAACAAACTTGGAATTAGAGCAGTAGGTTTAAAGTGTCCCAAGGTATCTAAAAGATGCATTGAGTAGAGTTTTGTTCAGGGGAGTGTTGAGTGCCATACTTATGTCTAAGAGGCTATGCAATATTTTAGGGAAGTTATACATCGTTCATGATCAATGTTGTACGACAGAATGTCAACTCTATTAAAATTCTTATTCTAACTCATCCTCCCTCCTTTTACAAAAAACACCTCATAAAGTAACTAATGAAAGGAGAGATAAAAATCATCAGTATCACCGTCCTAAAGACCCTCTAAAAAGGCATATCGTTAATGCTGACTTTAGGGATGCTTTCACAGCATTAGACCAATCAAGGACTTATTAGAATAACTAGCAGGTTATATCCCAAGCCAACAAAGTAACGAATATAGCGGCAACCAGAATATGAGATTTCACTTAGATGAACCGTTGGCATTCTTTTGATTTATATCTAAAGAGCATCCACATGAGTTACTGGACTCTATTTAGAAAGTTACTAAGATCATGGGTCTCACTTTGAGTGAGAGTTCTAATTTGGCTTCCCATTAATTGTAAAGAGTGGCTCACCGAGTACAAGTAGTGAAAGGAAGATTGTGGTGCAGATGGTGGGCTAGTAGAGTGGGATAAGTTTGTTCCTGCATTCCTGGATAGTTTTTTTTCACTTTAATTAAAAGAAGATGAGGTGAAGGAGTTTATAAAATTGAAGCGTGGAAGCATGAGTGTAATGGAGTATTCACTTATGTTTCCTTAGTTGGATAGGTATGCTCTGACTAAGGTGGTTAATTCTAGGGCCAAAATATGTAAGCTTGTGTCTAGTATTTCTAATGATGTGCTAAATAGGTGTAGGATGACCATTTTAATTAAGGAGATGGATATCTGCCGATTTATGATCCATGCTCAACAGATTGAGGAAGAGAATGTCAAATAGAATAAAAGGGAGAATAAGAATGCTAGAATTAGTAACTTCAATTTTTCTCAGCAGAGGTTGGATGGTTGAAATCGCTCTAGTCCTAATAGAAATATTTATCTCCTACCCCATCTTTTGCTATAGCTAATGTTCCCAAATTTAGACAGCATACTTGAGATATAGCACCGGGCTTTAAGTCCTAAGGTAAAGTTAATAGTTCTTGCACTAAGCTAGTTTATAAGAGATGTGGTTGGAACCACAAGGGTGAGTGCATGGATGGTAGTGATTGCTATTTTTCTTGTGGTAAGTTAGGCTACAGAGTGAGGGATTCCCCAATAGGTGTGCAGAGAAGTAGGAATGATAATCAGCAAAGCCAGACTAACTCTTCAATGGTTCTAATAGGTCACCCAACTCAGTAGGTAATAACCTCTAGTGAAATTGAAGGATAGTGTTAGGGTAGGTTCTATCCCCTTCACACTCAACAGGATAATTAAGGTTCTCATGATATGCCTATTGGTACGTTACAAGTTTTTCAACTTTATGTTTATGCATTGTTAGATCCTAGAGCCACACATTCTTTCGTGACTACCTTTATAGTAGTAGCATTTGGTGAAAGTCTTGAAATCCTTGAAGAACCCTTCTCAGTTTCTTCTCTAGTCGATAGTTCAATCATAGCTAGATGGGTATGCAAAAATTACCCAGTCATAGTATCCCAAAAGGTTACTTCAATCGACCTTATAGAATTACACATAACCAATTTTGATTTTATTCTTGGCATAGATTAGCTCCACTCTTGCTATACCTTAGCTGATCGTTGAGATAGAGTAGTCCAATTTTAGTTTCCAAATGAGCCAATCATAAAATGTCAGGGTAGTACCTCAGTACCTATAGGTCGGTTTGTTTTATTTCTTAAGGCAATGAAAATAATCTCCGAAGATTGTATCTATAATCTCATTCGATTCAAGGATTCTAGGTCCACAATATTGAGTCTTGGGTCAGTTCCAGTAGTAAATGAATTTCCGATGTATTTATCAAAGATCTTCTTAGAATTTCTCTCGAGCAATAAATTGACTTCAAAATATAACTTCTTCCTGATACCCAACCTATTTCAATTCTACCTTTCCAAATGGATCCAACCGAGCTCAAGATATTTAAAGAACAATTGAAATATATCATAGGCAAGGGTTTTATTAGGCTAAGTGTCTCTTTATGGTGTGCTCCATTCTTTTCGTGTGAAAAAAATACGACACTCTCAGAAGGTGCATCTACATCCATCAATTGAACAAAGTCACCATCAAGAATTAGTATCACATACCCAGGATTAGTGACTTGTTTGGCCAACATCAAGGTGTCAATTATTCTCTAAAATAGACATCAGATCTAACTATCATCAGCTCTGTCAGAGAATGTGGCATCCCAAAGACTACCTTAAGAACTCGGTATGGTTACTTTGAATTTGTAGTTATGTATTTTTGACTAACAAATGCTCCTATAGATTTTATGGAGTTGATGAACAGGGTGTTCAAGCAGGACTCAAGCATGTTTGTTATATTCTTCATATATGACATCCTCATTTATACTTGAAGTTAGAGTGAACATGCAAACCATTTAAGAATTATTTTATAAATTCTTAAGGATCATCAACTATTCTCTAAGTTTAGCAAGTACAGATTCTAGTTGAAATTAGTATCATTCCTTGGATATATTATTTCCATAAGGGCATTTGAGTTTATCCTTAAAAGACTAAAGCAATAAGGAACTGGCCTAGACTTATCTCTCCTTCAAATATTAGGAGCATGTCTATTTTAGCAGGTTAGTACAAATGGTTTGTTGAAGGATATTCCTCTATTGATTCTCTGATGTCTTGACTGACTCAAAAGAAAGCCAAAAGTCCAATTATCTTATTCTTTTGAGTAAAATTTTTAAGATTTGAAGACTCGCCTTACTTCATCCCTAATTTTGACTTTAGAGGGTTTACATGGTTTTATGGTATCTTATGATGGTTCTAGAGTTGGGATTAGTTAGGTATTGACATAGCAGGGAAAGTTTATAGCATATGCCTCTAGACAACTCAAACTTAATGAGAAGAACTATAGGATTCGTGATCTTAAGTTGACAGCGATTGTTTTAGCCTTATAGATTTGGAGGCATTAACTTTAAAGGGTTCATGTTTTTGTGTTCAATGATCATAAGAGTCATCGGTATGTCTACAGTCAGAAAGATCTAAATTTTCATCAGATAAGGTGGCTAGAGTTGTTCAAGGATTATGATATGAGTGTCTTATATCACTTGGGTAAGGCTATAAAGTTTATCAGTTTTCTAGGTTGGGAGTTTTATTGGTTGATTTTGCCGAAGATAGTGTTTGAGTTTTGAATAGTTCAAAATGTTCTTTTGTTGCTGAGGTGAAAGAAAAGAAAGACAGTGATCCTATTTTGCTTAAGTTAAAAGTTGCTGTTCAAAATCAAAAGTTTAAGGTTTTCTCTAAAAGGGGAGATAGTGTTCTTTATTGTCAAGGTAGATTAGATGTTATGAATGTAGATAATTGGAGGAGTTGGATATTATCAGAAGCTCATAGTTCTTGATATTCTATTCACCAAGGAGTAACTAAGATGTATTTTGAATTGCGAGAAATCTATTGGTTGAATGACATGAAGAAATATATTGAAGAATTTATGGTTAAGTATCTAATTTTCCCGTAGGTTAAGGTTGAGCACTAGATATATAGTGGTATACATCAAGAATTTAGTATTCCTTCTTAGAATTAGAAGGTGGTGAAAGTGGACTTCCTAACATAGTTGCCTCGTACTCGTCAATAGCATGATTATATTTGGGTTACCGTGAACTGAATGACTAATTTAGCTTATTTCTTTCCAGTTAATGCTTCAGACTCGGCCGAAGATTATGATAAGCTCTATCTTAGAGAGGTGGTAATGTTACACAGGGTCCCTTAGGCCATTATCTCAAATAGAGGTACCTAGTTCACCTATCAATTTTGGAAGAATTTTTACAAAGTTCTTGGTACCTATGTTCATCTTAGTACAACTTTTAATCCACAAAGAGATGGTCAGACAAAGAGTACCATTCAGACCTTAGATGACATGTTGAGGTCGTGCTTGATTGACTTTAAAGGTATTTGAGATTATAACTTGTCTTTGATTAAATTTGCCTATAATAAGAACTATCACTCCAATATTTATTTGGCCCCGTTTGAGGCTCTTCATGGTAGGAGGTGTAAATTTCATATTGGTTAGTTTGAGGTAGGTGAATCTTTCTTGATAGGGATAAAGTCAATGAATGAGGCAATGGAAACGGTTAAGATGATTAGTGAACGGATGAAAGTATCCTAAAGTTGTCAAAAATCTTATGCAGATGTGAGGAAAGGGTGCTAGAGTCTTATATTCGTGATTTTATCTACTTGAAAAAAAATTTAATGAAAGGGGTGAGGAGCATTTTCAAGAAAAGGAATCTCTATCAATGTTATGTTGGTCCTTACAAAATTCTATGTCAATATGGTAAAGTAGCCTATGAGTTAGGATTGCCTGTACAGTTACCATCAATGCATCTGGCCTTCCATGTCTCCTTGTTAAAGTAATGCATTAGTGATCTAGTATTAATAGTCCCTAGATATTGGGTTGGTGTGGAAAATAGCCGCTTTTATAATGAGGTACCAGTTGAGGTCCTTGATCGTTAGATCCATAGGCTAAAGAAACAAGAGGTTTCTTTGGTAAAGTTTTTGTGGTGAAATAAGTCAGTTAAGGGAGCTACTTGGGAAGCAGAGGCAGATATTTTAGCCATGTACCCCCATTTTGTCTCTTTGAACACAGTCCTAACTTGAGGTAATAGTTTCTTTAATTAATTAGTTAATTCTTTCATTTCTATCTCATACTATTTATCTATTTTCATATCATAGAATGTATTCATGAGTTCAGTTCCGTCCATGCTTCAGTCCTAGATTTAGCTATTAACTTATTGTTCAACTCGTAAGTATTTAGCATAAAAATCTCAGCTTTTCACCTTGTTCTTCAGCTTTGTAAGTTCCATTTGAGATTAATGATCCTAAGGGGGACATATTGTAATACTCTAAGTTTTTGATCTCTTGATCCATCAAATATATACCATTAAATTACCTTACCAAAGCCACTAATCTTACCTTAATCTAATATTATTGTAAGAATTTTAGGAAAAATTACCTGAGGATTTATCAACTGCCAGTGACAATGACTCTGGAAAAATCTCATTGTCTGACATAACAAGTCGTTGTGTGGAATTATTGTCGTAGCTATAAGGGATCTCAGATTTCAGTTCTATGGTGACAAGTCAAACATATGACTCGTTATCAATTCTAACGAGTCATTAGGTAGACCCATTATCACAACAAAAAGAACCCAAGAACTCAAGTTCTTAATAATGACACCTTCTAAAGACCCGTTATCAGTCCTAACAAGTTGTTAGATTAGAAATCATGGTCATAACAGTAAGGGACCAAGGTATAGAACTTCTGACAATGACTCCAACCTATGACTCTTTACATGACATTACATTTACTAAAGGTATTTTAGTCTTTTTTGATTATTTTAAACTCCTAACCCACGTCATTTAGGCTTCCCCAAGGCTGGTATAAATTCAAAACTTTCCCAAATTTCAAATTAACTTACAAAACCAATTCAAAACAAGAAAAAGGGGCGATTATTCTTCTCCAAAGCAAAGTTAGAGTTTCTCAACTTCAAGTTCAAATTCCAAGGACTTCTCCAAGGATTCCACCTCTAGATATGTGTGATTTCATCAATGGATTCCTTTCATCCATAGAGTACTAAATAAATCTCAATTCCTAAGTTTTTTACTTTCTTGAGACTTGAGTTTTAGGTCAACTATGAGTGTACTTAACCCCCTCATTTAATTTTTGCAATTAAATGATGTGTACATGTTCTTCCCATAGGAGTAACATCCTTTCACACTCAAAATCATAAATCTCCCTTTTTATTGATAAACCATTAAGTTTGGCTTGAATTATGAAAATTCTCTCTTAGATGAGCTTTTAATATCTTCAGGTTCAGTTGCATTGGTCAAAGCTAGTGGGTTATGAACACCAGATACCTAGGGTATAATGTATATATCAGTTTACATATCTTAGAGAACTTATGATTATCCACAGTTGATACTTTCAGAATGATATCATGATGAAAAAATTAGTTTATGGTTTCATGTCTCTCAGTTAGGAGTAGTACTTACCAGCGAGTGAATGCAGGGATGATAGCTGTCCAGTTAATTAGGCTGAGACCTTTAGTAAAAGTCCCTATGTTCTAAAACTACGATATCACCATAGGTTTTAAGGGGTCACTCGTGAGTTGAGGCATGACACCCTAGTCCTTTGGGACCTCAGTTTAGTGAGTCCATTCCAACCAGTGTTGTTACCCTTGGCAAGGTACTAGCACCATTCTGAATGGGGTTACAGGTTGTACCTCAGTTTGCCCAAATTAGGACATATAGGTTATTATTATCTCCTGAAGTCCTCAGTTTATGTTTTATTTTATGCTTCAATTTATGTTCAGTTCAGATTTACATGACCTTGTATTCAGCTATTCAGATATGCAGGTTTCATGTAGTACATGTTTATGCTTGGTGTTGCATTCAGTTTATGATGTTTCATGCATTAATGTTTAGTTTATACCATCTGGTTTTCCATATCATATACTTATTATATTCAAAGTGTTGATCATATAATTTCCTGCGCTATATAGTCTCATAATATAGGTTCGGACACTCAGTACCCGAATCACACTTAGCACATTCATGCACCATATTTTAGCAACATTTTTCTGTGCCCTCATCATTCCAGGACTAGTTATCAGTTATTTATTTCAGCATTTCATTTTATTTTAGTCAATTGGAGTAAGTTGGGGTCTTATACCAAAAACTCATTATCGTTTAGAGGCTTTCAGATATATGTTTCGATTTTTAGCATGTTGTCAGACAATTTATTTCATGTGTTAGTTGATATAAAATATTACATTACTATTTTCTTCAATTACTTCAGTTTAGATTTCACCAGTATTTCATTAATTATTTCCAGTATTGTTAAAGTTTTGGCAAACCATGGGTTAGCTTAGGTTCAATTATGGCTCTAAGCAGCATGTTATGAGTAGGGGCAGTCTTGGGTCATGACAAGAACTATTATGGAGAAAACTACAATAGGTATAGAGAAAAAAGTCGAGAGTGTGATGGTGATTGGAGGAGGAAAGATAACTATAAGGAAAAGGGTGGTCTTTTTGTTTCCTCCAGGGAACTAGGATGCTTATTCTTGAAACTTGAGGATGGAAGATTTTGGTGATAAAGTTGTAAAGGTGTCAGAAAGCTAGCTGAGTTACCTGAAGAAAATTAAGGCAGATATTTTGGGACTGAGGCAAAAAGTAGAGTCTATGCAACTCTTATTAAATAGCTTGAGCAGAAATATAGGAAGATATCTACCATATTGAACCAGCATCAACCAGGAACCCATCTAAGAAAAATTGTTTAGAATCCTAAGTGTGACAATCATTATCTAGATATTACTACTCAGATCGGTATGGACACTAGTGACCCGCCTATGTCTGTGGTTTATGACATGATAAACGATCCTATGGGCATTACTTATGAGGATGTAGATGAAATAAAAATTTAGTGAGAAAGGGTAAGGCCTCTGAGAAGCATCTTGATTTTAAGAAAAAAGTTCATATTGATAAAGAAAAAGGTAAGGAGGCTACCCAATATTAAGTCCCATTCCCTGACATCCACTACCTTTTCCATAAATATTTAAGAAGAAATTCAAAGAGTGAAATATCAAAAGTTTAATTCTATGTTGAAGGAGTTATTTATGAATATCCTTCTTTATAAAGCTGTAGAAAAAAGTTTGGATATAAAATGTTCATAAAAGGTTTGTCGACAAAAAAAAAGATGGTGAGTTTTGAGCCTACTGATAATCTGCACCACTGTAGCACCATTGCCTCTTGATCTTTATTCTACAAGAAAAAAGAACCAGGAGCATTCACTAGGAGTGTATGGTAGTTTTCTCCTTAAAAATTAGCAACATACAAGATTGGCACCAAAGTCATTGTGCAAACTGATTATGCAACTCTAAGATATGTTATGATTAAGAAATATTCAAAGCTGAGGTTGATTAGATGGGTACTTCTATTATAGGTATTTGATTTTGAGGTCAAGGATTGAGAGAGGACTAAAAATTAAGTAGAAAACCATTTATCTCGCCTTGAGGTTGAGGCAATGCTAAATCTAAGGGATGATCTTTAAATTAATGATACTTTTCTAGATAGGCAAGTCTTGGCAACATCACAAAACTCAATCCCTTGGTTTTTAAATTGTTCCTATTATTTAACAAGTAAACTAGTCCTAGAAGATATGTTGTTTAAGCAGCAAAAGATATTCATGCAATAGGTCGTTTATTATTTTTGGATGAGTCATACTTTTTTTGGGTCTGTTTAGAAGGTGTAATTTGAAGACGTGTCCTGGTGGTTGAGATAATGAGTATCCTAGATACAAGTCTCTCTTCACCAGTTAGGGTCACTATGGGGTGTGCAAACTGCACATAAGATCTTGCCTTGTGGGTATTACTATCCCACAATTTACAAAGATTGCCATGACTATGCAAGGGCATGTGACCAAGTCCTAGGCAAGGGCATATCCTGCAGAGGAATGGATTTCCTATGACTGCTACTCTGAAGCTTCAGTTTTTTAATTTCTAGGTTATTGACTTAATGGAACCCTTTGTGAGCTAGCATGGCATAAAGTATATTTTGGCATCATTGGACTACATTTTAAAACGGGTGGCGACAGTTGTGCTTTCAAACAACGAAGGTAAAACTATCATAGTTTTCTTGAAAAATAAAATATATTCTCCATATTTGGGACACCTGGAATGATTATTAGTGATAGAAGATCTCACTTTTGCAACAGTATATTTAAGGACCTTCTTGAGAAATACGGTGTGAAACACAAGATGGAAACACCTTACTAACTACAAACTTACAAGAAAGTTGAAGTCTCCAACTGAGAGATCTAGTCCATTTTTAGTAAAGTCCATAAATGACAATAGTACCAATTGGGGAAGAAAGTTTGATGATGCATTATGGGCATATCAAACTAAATTTAGAATTCTTATTATTGTATCTCTTTATCAGATTGTGTATGGCAAGGCATGCCAAATTCCTATTGAACATCAGCGTAAGGCCTTCTAGGCATTGAAGAGGTTGAATCTAGAATGGAGTGGCACAACCTAGTTGAGGCTTTAACAAATAAATGAAATAGATTAATTTTATCTCCATACATATGAGAGCTTAACCTTGTAAAAGGAAAATATAAAGTTTTATCATAATCAAAATATTTAAAGAAGAGAATTTACAGTTGTTGACATGGTACTACTATTCAACTCAAGGCTGAAGCTATTTCCTACAAAGTTACTGTAAAAATGGAATATCGAATATAGTGTGGTTATAATATTCCCCTATGTTGCCATTGAACATGAGAATCACGATGGGAAAAGGTTTATGGTAAATGGGCAATGCGTGAAACACTAGTTGTGTGACAAAAATGATTCAAGGTTGATTTGTGAAATAGAATTAAAGGAGGCTTGAAAAGTCAAGCCAAATTGAGTCATGTTGTGATGTTAAATCAGACACTTCATAAGAGGGTATTGATGTGCTATAGAAATATATAACTTTCGATGCTTAAAATTATGAAAATATACAAGTTTCTGAGGTTGTTTTGTTAGATATTATGTGATTTGGGTACATTTTGTAGGAAACTAGATTTTGGATGTTAAGTTCATAAAAAAGAGAAAAAAAGGTACCTTTGGCTACTTATATGATCAATAATGGTTGTCAAAAAGGTACTTTTGGTTACTTATGTGATCAATAATGGGTGTTCGTGACATATTCAAGGTTGTTAATGACCAAAACATGTGGACTTACTAGGTCAACATCCGGACGGTTTGTAGAACTTCTTGACCACATGTGGGCAAAGTATGTGTCAGAAGTCAAAAATCCCAAAAGTAGACCTGTAGGAGTTTTTGGTCTGGGCATATGGGATCACCATATACTCCCAGCTTTAGGCCACTTGTACAATATGCGCCCAAGTTCAGGCCGCATGTGGAGACCAAATGTAACCACCGACCTTTTTTTTCCTATTTTGTTCGAAATTTGATTTTAGTGTTTTCTCAGGTCCTGTAAATACCCCTTAAGTGTTTTTAATAGAAGTTACGTACTCTTGATACTTACAAATATCTTTTGATTCCAATATTCAATTTTGGTCTTTGAATTATCTTATATTGATTTAGATGATCAACTCAGTTACAGTTTTGGGTTTTTAGTTGTGATTATTGTTATTTCATCTTATGCTTTAAATCATGAATGTTGTTGATTACTTAACACACATAAGTGGCTAAAAACCCTTAGCTAGGGGAAGTGTTCTTGTTGTTCTAAACTAGTACCCAAGCATGCATTGTATTATCTTCACTTTAATAGTTATCTTACTGGTTGTAATCATTAGGATCCTGCCTTGATTATTGCTACTTACTCCTAAAGAGGAGTAGTGACTAGGAAAAGATAATGACAATATTATTTCGAGTTTAAATATCGATCCATTCTACTAGGTTTCATCTAAATAAGATGGTTAGATTTTATCTAAGAATTAGACTCAAAGGTAATAGTTAACTGGGATTAAGATAAAGGTTAGTAAGGAAACATCCTGAGTCTCAAAACGTAAAGGGCTTCTGCTCATCCAAAATACTATTGAAGTTACATAAATTATTGATTATGTATGCAAGGTATCAGGTTGGTTCAACAAAGTACGATAAGCCTACTGATTTGAGAAGCTAGGGGGTACACAATCCTAGTGTTCACCTACACCTAAATACAACCAAAGTTTATGTTTTCTACTAGTTCGACATTGATACTCATATCCACCAATTTATTTTTCTAGTTCTACCCGTTCATTGTAACATATAAGAGCTAGGATTCCACATATTCCCTTAGAACTCGATCCCAACCTTTGTTGGGTTACTATAATTTACAACGATTTCATCATATTTAGAGTGGATGTGTAGCTTGGGCATCACTAAGTTTTTGTGTCATTTCTGGGGAATACAGTGTTGAGTTGTGAATTAAAGTTGTTGTAGTTTTCAAGTACTCTTTTTGTTTTTGGTCATAGTTGGGTATATGTTGATATAGTTTAAACACATAGAGTAGAGTCAATCCCTTACTCCCAGTGAATCCGAATCTAGTGAAGATCCTAGAACACCTAGGCGGGTGATAGAAGATAAAAGAGATGATATTCCTAAAGGGGTTCATGATGATGCACCTTCACATCCTCTGAAATGAGAATAAGATATTTTTGATCCACAGACTAGTGAGATTTTAAATCAAGATAAAACCGAGAAAAGGGCAGTAGAAGAATCTCAGTGGTAACTAGGGAGGCAAAGCTAGCTGAGAAAATACAAGAAGTAGACCATCGATCAATACTCAGTAAAAATTAGAATAGAGTAAGAGGCGCACGTGTTCAAGTATTCCCAGTATATCAGTAGGTGCATCCATATGTAGATGATGTAGATGATATGGGATACATTTGGCCGGCAGAGATTGGAGCCGTTATCCACCTATTTTACCCTAGATGTCAAGTTTAATATCTCTAGTGCTATGATCTAGCACTTATACTTGAAAGGTGTGTTTCTAGGGTTGCCTAAAGACAATGCAAACATGTATCTAGCAAATTTTACCTAGATCAGCCCTTCATATACAATACCTAGTGTAGATCAGAAGGAACTTAGATTGTGTTTTTTCCCTTCTCGCTTACTGGAGAAGAATCTTTATATTTGGTCGAACTTCCAAGAGGATTTATCACTATATAGAAGGAGTTACACAGATAATTCTTGAACAGGTTTTTCCCTTAATCTAGAGTGTTGAAGCTGAAGAATGAGATTTATAATTTCTGGTAGCTGAAATCAAAATCTAAGTAGGCAGTATGTTTTAGATTCAAGAAGTTTCTTAGCATGGTACCCAACCATAAGATTTCAGGGACAAGATTGTTGGAGATATTCTATAGAGCTCAGCTCTAGAGCCATGGTAAACACTGTTTTCAAAGTATCCTTTACAAGATTACAATAGGAGATGGCATCAATATTATGTATCATATCTGATTAACTAACCAAGGGTTGCAAACTCGGGAGGTTGATAAAGGTTTAGAAAGTTATTCTATTGGAGCTTCCAGTGAGCAGAGAGTAACTGAGGATGTTTTAACTAAGGATATTTCACAATTAAGAATTTATAATTGTGAGTTGGCTAAACCATTCTCAACAATAAATTATGCTAAGGTCAATATAGTAGGGGCACAGGGTACAACTTCTAGAGTTCATGAGTCTAAGATAGTGCAAGAGGCAAAGTGTTTGGATTGTCAGTTGGTGGGTTTCTGACAGGAGGAAGGAAATCATGGTTGGAACTATTATAATGATAAAATCAAATACATTCCACTTGGAAGAAGAGATATAATGCCAAGAATAGAAAAGATAACTAAGCTGGGAAAGGGTCGAGAAAATAAGGAGATCAGCCTTAAAAAGATTAAGGCAAAAATTTCAGAATTGACCAAGAACATTGAATACCATGAAACTACTATCAAGCAGTTAGAGCAATAGTTCAAACATATGTCAACAACCCTAAAACAAAGTCATTTGGGTACCCTTTCCATCTATACTATACAATGTTCAAAAAATGATGGTCATGTTCTTGATATTACCATAAAGAGTGGTATCATGAATATGGATCCCCCATTACCTACTGTGGAATTGCCAAGGCATGATGAGGAGTCTCTTGATGAAACACTAGTTGTGGTGATAGAAAAGGAAATAGGTAGTGATGATGTAGCAGGTAAGGTAAAAAGTAACAGGCCAGTTATTGAGCAGAAAATAAGGCAAATTTTGAGACCACCCATACCTTTTCCTCATCGACTAAAGTGGGAAAAAAAGAATGAAAATTCAAAAAATTTATTAAGCTGAAAGAATTATGCTTGAATATTCATATTCTCGAGGCATTAGAGACGATGCCTGGATATGTGAGGTTTATGAATCAATTGGTTACAAAGATGATAATATCTATGATTGATGATGTTGATTGCTTACACCAGTGTAATCCAGTCACTACTAGGTCTGTAGACTAAAAAAGAGTGATCCTTGAGCATTCACTATACCATGTACTTTTAGGTCATCTTAATTTTCCAAAACCTTATAAGACCTATGTGCTAGCATAAATTTGATGCTACTGGCTATATTCAAGAAATTGGATTTGAACCCTCCCTAACCGACATCAGTGCGGCTATTAGTGGATGACCACACACACAACAAGGCTATTAGTGGATGACCACACACACAAGAAACTATTAGACAATTTTTTTATATGATTGTGAGGGTTGATAACTTTCTCTTTCTGACTAACATTGTAATTCTAGACTTTAAAGTTGACAGATTCCCATTATTTTGGGAAGACGATTTATGGACAAAGGTAGAACGATGGTTGACATAGATAATGAGAGTTGAAATTTAGATTCAATGGTGAAAAGTCCACATTAAACATTCAAAAATCAATTATGAAGCCAACTGACATATGAGTGGTGTCGGTGAGAGATTGTATTGATGACCGTTGAGGGTACTCTTATAGGTATCATGATGAATTTTGAGTAATCAAGTTAACTGCATTGTGCCACGATATTAAATCAAACACTGCATGGGAGGATACCCATGGGATTGTAGGTGAATTCTAAGTAACCAACATAGCTACATTGTGCCGCGACGTTAAATCAAGTACCGAATAGGAGGCAACCCACTAGTTTAGTGTTCATAGTTTTGTTATTTTTTCCTTTGTAAGTTTATTAGCTTATGGACTTACTCAAAATATGGTAAGATTGCTACATGATTAAATTTCCATGGAATGGGATTGTGTGACTAATCCATCATGGTTATGAGTCCACACGTACGAGGTAAGCTGAGCATTAAATTGTAAAGATGAAACTTTTAAGGATGAGAATGAAAAGTTATGGACTTTGGTACATATTTATACTTTTGGGACTGTAAACTCACATTAAGAGATCATAAGTAAATGGGTAATAATGAAAATATCAAGTTCGCAATGCAGGAAAGCGGGCCAAAAATTTTGGTCCACATGTGCCCTACACATACTAGATGTATATGGCACATGTGCCCCATCCCTGGCCTCATGTGGTAGGTGCATGTAGATGCCGCGAGTAGGTCACTTGTGGGTCCAAATTTTTTTGAAAATTTAAGGCCCACCAACATATATTGAATACATAAAATAGTCTCCCATCCTCATTTAAGCATCTTTAGCCTCATTCTAACTCATTCAAAACATCAAAACATGACTTTTCTCTTTAAATTCAAACTTCCCTCTTAAATCACAAACTAATTCTATATATAACGAAAGGCTAAATTAACACTTGTTTGAGGTACCACCATATCCCAACACATTAAAAATAAGTTCCAACTTGGGTTTTACTTGATTTCTTTATTGTTCACTTTCAGATTGTCATAAAAAATGTAATTGTCATAAAAAATGTAACTTTATTTGCTCCTAATGAGTATGTATTGATTTATTTATAATACATAAGTTGATATGTACATTCCTATGAATAATATATAGAATCTATACTTCTTATAATAGGAGTCTTGAAGTAGCCTAAAATCATAATGTAGGGCCTTATTATGAATTAAATTCTAAGATTAGGCCCCAACCAAAAGTCGAACTTGAAAGAGTAGAGAAATCCCAGAGGTTGAGCATGTTAGTTTTCTTTTAAAATCATAATTCTTGACATGTGTATGCACATTGGACTTGTTGGCACTTTAATTAAGTTATAGGAGTGTGAAAATTGATGAAAAATTTGAACTTTTAAAATCTTTAGTTTTTCTTCAACTTTTCAATCCCTTAGTGTTGTTGGAAACCAGCGACTAGTTTTGTATGTACATATAGCACCAAAAGTTGTGAAGAAGAAGAAGGTTGAGACATCGAGGAAACGGGATGAGTTCCTCGAGCCCCATGGTTTGGTGGAAGAGTACCCTATTGCATGACTTAGAGAGGTTGTAGCTAGGGTGACACGCACAGTTACTAGAGAAAAAGTACCCTGGGTAGGAGAACCTATTATATTGGGAACTATGGGACAATTGCTACCTGAGCAGTCATAGTAGGGAAGATGGCTAGCTTTTACTCTCCTAGGACTTGGGCTAAGGATAATCAGATTATCCAAATGTCATAAGCACGTATATCTCAACTGCGGATAAAATCAGCACAGAGATTAGCACTACATTCTTCTCCATCAATTAATCATGATCATGAGGAGTAAAATTCTGATTTAGACACACAGAGAGTAGCTTAGGACCCTCAGTCTAAATAGGGCTCTAAGGATTCATTCAAGGATACCGGGAAGGAGGAGTCATTAGTGGTACCCCATTCTGAGAAGAGTAGTAGTTTAGGACCCTTAGTCTAAATAGGGCTCTAAGGATTTATTCAAGGATGCCGGGAAGGAGGAGTCATTAGTGGTACCCCATTCTGAGGAGAGTACTACCACACATGTATAATAGTCAGATGTACCCTAGTCTGTGGAGGGTACATAGAAGGCTTCCGATGAAGCACCAGTAAAGCAGTAGCAGAGTCCTTCGAACACACATGCTTCAGAGGCACCTATTAAGGATGAAAATTCAAGGCAGTGTGTAGAGGGGATACAGGAGATATTTGATATGTACAGACATATTTTGGAGGTTATATGACCTAAGAGGCTTATTTGTAAAGAGTGTCAGATTTATCTATCTAGGCTTACTAGAGTACCATAGTAGTAGGCTTCTTTTGATCGTTACTAGTTAAAGTGACTAACTAAACCACTCGATTCTTATAGCCCAGCTATGGTACATGAGTTTTATGCTTCATACCATGCTATAGTAGTTATTTTGATGCACGAATATCAAGGACTGATGAGACATATAGAGAAGCCACAACTTTATTATACCTTTGTGATAGGGGTCAGAGTTGATCTTTCAGCAGAGACTATTCATTGGGTTATTTTTGGTCCAAATTATATCACACACGCATCAACAGTAGAGTGTAACTACAGACTAGTATTCAGATGATATTGGAACATTATATGAGAGGCTAAGCATAAATAAGATAGGATTGAGATGCCTAGGTGGATAGCCAGCTATATTTCACCCTTAGGTGATGAGACCTCATGGATCGAGGGTCATGGTGTATCAAGAAGTTTTATTTGACCTTTGATGCTAAGTTTTTGAGGTTGCTCATTCGATATCAACTATTCTTTACTGATTTAGAGAATGTATTGACTTGGGAGGGAGTAGTCCTGGATGCTAGTTTAATGGAAAAATATTTTATTATTTTTTACAGTTATCCTCTAGCATGAGATCCATGATAGAGGATTTGGGGAGATAACAAATTTGACATTCCCTATCCTGATTCAGAGGTTATGTGACAAGGTTAGAGTACTTACGATATCAATATTATATGAGAGAGTAATTGTTCCAGCTACCATACAGAAAAAGTGTATGAAGGATTTGGCATATCTGGGTGTAACACCCCATACTTTTTCCTAGCTTAAAATCATCCCAGGAATGTTAGAAGCTTTTTGTGAAAGATGAATCCACTTTAATACACATGAAATTTTTAAAATTTTAACTTTTTATTGCGTGAAAAATTGAATAATATTTTCAATGATACAAATTTTGTCCAAATCTGGTATTGGAGTAAAAAGTTATGGACGTTTTACTCAGAGTTGCAAGAATTGCCCAGGTTCGACGGCCAGGTTGACGGACCGTCGACCTAGTGACGGACCGTCGCCTTGACTATCACAGCCAAGGCAGTGAGGTAACATTTTGGATAAGGTGCGATGGACAAATTGATGGATCATCGAATTTGTGATGGACCGTCACCCAAGATGTCGCAACTTAGTTAGTGAGTCCCTATCCTAGTCTACCTACAACGGTCGAAATGACGGACCATCGATCCAGTGATGGACCATTGCATGAGCCATCGTAGGTTCCATTCAGTTATTTTTAAGTCATTTTTGTAGGGGATTTTTGATCTTTTACCACCCATTTGTATACCTAGTAATATCCAACCAAGGCTTTTAAATTCATTATTTATCTACAATATTAAAATTAGGGTTTTCTCCCTAAGAGCAATCCTCAAGAACAAAATCCAAATCATCTTCAAGAACTAAGATATTCCAATCCTTCAAGTTCAAAAATTTCAAGAATCTCATTAGCAAGTATGCATAGTGTTCATTCATGGACTCTTTTCGACCATAAAGCCCAAGAATCTCCTTTCCAAAGTTCAAGTACATAAATTTATATGAATTCCATGTTGGGTCTATTTTGTTCATGTTGATTGTGACCAATGAATTCTATTCCATGTTTTAAGGATAAAATCTTAAGGGGAAACTTATTATTATAGGTGTAGCCTCATGTGAATCCATGATTAAACCCTTGAATGGTGAAATTAGAGACGAACTATGATTTTTAATTATTGTATAATGTTATCAACATGTACTATGCCTACCATGTGTTTGATTAAATGCCTATATGAAAGAAAAGTGCCCAACTAGTATGATATTATGAAATCCCCATGTATGTACAAGTATATGTATATCACATGTTTGATGAAATGCTTCAATAAATGAATTATGGATTATGATTTTAATTATGTGTTCAAAAAAGTAATGCTTTGTCAGTTTCTTTCCAACGAGTCCTGGGGGTACTTGTACCCAAAAAATATAGATATGTGCCTAGAGATAGTGTCACGTTTTCATGATACTCTCAGTCAAGCCACGTTCAGTAGAATTTAGTCAGTCATGTTACTCAGGAAATCTTAATACTCTTAGTAAACCTATGAACTTAGTCATTGATCAGATATCAGTAGTCTTTCATCAGTCATGAAACTCAGAAAACCCAATCGATGTACAGTTTAGGTTATCATGTTTACAGTCTAATCAGATGGGAGTAGGAATTAGTACCGAGTGAACCCAAGAATGGGGACACACACTGTCAGATAAGGGTGTGATTCTTAGAAGTCATCCTTGCATTCTAGAACTATGTAATTAGCATAGGTTAAGACATCAACACTTTCTGGTAAGGGTTGATGAGGTGGATAAACACTATCAGATGAAGGTCCCACCATTCTCTTTTATGGGATACTATTAGATGAGGGTCACCCATAGCTTATCCTTACCGGTGGTGTGATATTGACACCCTTCCGATTGGGATTATAGATTAGACCCCAACTCAGATATAATGCATTATTTGGGGCATGTCGGTTATATAGCTACTTCCTATAGTTTCAGCTACAGAATTCAGGACTGTCAGATATAGCCAACTTAGAACAGTATGGAACTTAGCTAGTTCCATCATATTCAAGACTGTCAAATACAGTCACTCATGTTATTAGTTAGACCAGTCATCAAAACCCAGTATCAGTCATGATAGTTGTCAATAGATTTATGTGATCACAATCTCAGTTATGGTTACTATGTATTCATGAATGTATTCTCACATTTATATTAGTTAGTTAACCAGTATTGTTCAAGCATATGAACCCCGTGCATTCATCCTACCTCATATGTAGACTAGTATATTCAAAGTACTGACGGATTTATGCTATGGTATCTTATACCATAGGTTTAGAGACATAAGCTCCAGAGCATCAATAGAATTTCCGATATTAGCAGACATAGTTAGCGATGAGTCCTCATCCTTGGAGGACATGATCATTTCCTATTTATCTCATTAATTAGTTTATTAGTTGGAGTTAGTTGGGGACATATCCCATTAACTCTTTATTCAGGTAGCTCAATTAGTTAGAGATTTTTCAGACTATCATATTCAGTCAGTTTATTTTAGTCATTTTGGGTAATTCATATCCCACGCAGATGTTATGTATTTTGTTAGATATTATATCTTAGTTTTGAACCTTATGGACTTTCAGTTCATGTTTCCTTATTATAAAGTATTTTATGCATTATACTGGTACAGATATCAGTCATGGGTTAGTTTGTGGTCCTTTGAGGTCTTGAGCACCAAGTAGCATTTCAGGTACATGATTTAGGGCATTACAACTTGGTATCAGAGCCTAAGGTTCAATAGTGCCCTAGGAAGTCTGAAAGCCACATCTAGTAGAGTCTTGTACATGGGTGTGTTGCGCGCCACATTTATATGTAGGAGGCTATAAGATATTTTAGGAACAATTTCCCTTCTTCCAGTATTCATATCGTGCCAGTGGGCATAGTCTTAAGTCAATCACTCAGTCTAATCTATTTTTCCCTTTCTTCTACAGAACATGCCTACAAAAAAAAGAAATGAGAATCAGCCAGCCCCTCATCCCGAAGTACCTTTGGGAAAATATGTTTCTCATGTAGAGTTTAGAGCTGTATCCATTACTCTTGCCCAGTCAGTTGCTGCTCAGAATGAATGACCAGCTATCTTTCCGGCTAACCCAGTGTCTAATTTAGCTACAGCCAGGAATTGGGACTTCACCTAAATGAATTCTCCATTCTTTATCAGGTCTAAGTCAGATGAGGACCCTCAGGAATTCATTGATTAGGTTTAAAAGGTTACTGACATTATGAGGGTGTTATCTGTTGATAGTACTAAGCTAGCTGCATATCAGTTGCAGAATATTGCTCACACATGGTACAAACAGTAGGAGTCAAAAAGGCTAAACGATGTAGTGCCTATTGAGTCGGAGAAGTTTGTCACTGCATTCTTAGAGAGGTTCTTTCCCTAAGAGATGAGAGAAGCTAAGATGTTAGAATTCATCAACCTCAGGCAGGGTAACATGATGGTGAAAGAGTATTCTCTTAGGTTTTCTCAATTACCCCGATATGGCCCTTATGTGGTTGTAAACAGCAGGGCCAAGATGAGTAAGTTTGTTTTTGGGGTGAATGATAGTGTCGTCAACGAGTGTAGGTCGGAGAGGCTTAAAAGTGATATGACTTTAGCTAGTCTTATGACTCATGCTTAGCAGATAGAGGAGCAGAAGACCAATTAGAAAGAGAAGTAGAATAAAAGAGCAAGGACATGTAGTCTCAACTTTGCTCAGCCCAAATCAGATGTAGGAAACTATTCTTAGTTTTATCCTAAGTCATCAGTTCTAGCTCCTTCTACAGCAAATGCTCCAACTTTGAAGTTCAGAGATGGCAACAGAGATATACCACCAGGCTCTAATTCTCAGGGCAGTGTTAGCAGTGCCTGAACTAATCCCCTTTGTTAGGCCTGAGGTAAGAACCACAAGGGTGTTTTCAGAGCTGGTAGCGATGTCTATTTCAGTTATGGCAAGCTAGGCCAAAGAGTCAAAGAGTACCCTCAGTTAGGTTATCAGATTCATATCCACTCCCTAGCTCAGTTCGATCTCCTGAATCAGTAGGGTGCCATCTCCAGCGCTACTAGTGGGCAACGCCCCAATAGACTTTATGCTCTCTAGTCCCAGCAAGATTAATAAAATTATCCTAATGTGGTTACTGGTATGTTACAGAACTTTCATGTTCATGTTTACCTTTGCTAGATCCAGGAGCTTCTTTGTCTTTTATTACTCCCTATATAGAAGTTAATTTTCGATTCAGTCCCAAAATTCTAGTAGATCCTTTTTCAGTTTCTAACCTAGTAGGTAAAACCATCATAGCTCGGCGGGTGTACTGGAACTGCCCGATTATGATATTTTAGAAAGTCACTTCAGCAAACTTAGTCGAATTAGAGATGACTGATTTTGATGTCATTCTCAGCATAGATTGGCTTTATTCTTGCTATGCCTCAGTCTACTGCAGAAACAATATTGTTTAGTTTTAGTTTCCGAGCAAACCCATCCTAAAGTGGAAGGGTAGTGTATTCTCTTTCGGAGGTCAGCTTATTTCCTACCTTTGGGCATGAAAAATGATATCTAAAGGATGTGTCTATCATCTTATTTGAGTTAAGGACACTAGTTTCAAGACTCCAATTCTTGTATCAGTTCTAGTATTGAATGAATATTCAGATGTTTTTCCCAAAGATCTTCTAGGAATTTCTCCCAAAAGGGAAATAGACTTCGTCATTGATCTTTTTCCAGATACTCAGCCTATATCTATTTTTCCATATAGAATGGCGCCAACAAAATTCAAACAATTGAAAGAGCAGTTGAAGGATCTCTTCGATAAGTGATTCATCAGGCCCAGTGTGTCCCCGTAGGGTGAACCAGTTTTATTCATATGCAAGAAAGATGGTTTTCTCAAAATATGTGTTGATTACCATCAGCATAATAAAGTCACGGTTAAGAACAAGTATCCTCTTCCCATAATCGATGACTTGTTTGACCAACTTCAGGGTGCCAGTTATTTCTCTAAGATAGACCTCAGATATGGCTTTCATCAGCTCAGAGTCAGAGAATGTGACATTCTAAAAACAACTTTTCATACTTGGTATGGTCACTTCAAGTTTCTGGTTATATCCTTTGGTCTTACTAATGACCCAGTAGTCTTCATGGACCTAATGAATCGTGTGTTTAAGCAGTACTTAGACATATTCATCATAGTCTTTATAGATGATATTCTGGTCTATTCTCGCAGGGAGCGTGATCATGCAGACTATCTCAGAATCGTACTTCAGACTCTTAGAGATCAGCAGTTGTTCAACAAATTTAGTAAGAGTGAATTTTGGCTAAGGTCAGTAGCATTCCTTGGTTATATCATTTTCGGTGATGGCATTAGAGTAGATCCTCAAAAGACTAAAGCTGTAAAAAATTGGCCCAGACATGTCTCTCCATCAGATATCAGGAGTTTCTTGCGTTTGGATGGTTATTACAGATGGTTTGTTGAGGGATTTTCTTCTATTGCATCCCCTATGTCCAGATTGACTCAAAAAAAAGTCAAGTTTCAGTTGTTAGATTCTTGCGAGAAGAGTTTTTAGGAGTTGAAGACTCGACACACCTTAGCTCCAGTCTTAGCTCTTCCTGATGGTTCAAATGGTTTTGTAGTGTATTGTGATGCATCCATAGTAGGTCTGGGTTGTGTTCTCATGCAGAATGGTAAGGTCATAACCTACGCCTCTAAACAGCTTAAAACCTATGAGAAAAATTATCCTACTCATAATCTTGAGTTAGCAGCTGTAGTTTTTGCCTTGAAGATTTGGAGGCATTATCTGTACGGTGTTCATGTAGATATGTTCATAGATCATAAGAGCCTTCAGTATGTCTTTTCTCAGAAAGATCTCAATCTTAGTCAGTAAAGGTGGTTAGATCTCTAGAAAGATTATGACATGAGTGGCCTTTATCATTTGAGTAAGGCCAACGTCGTGCCAACGCTCTCAGTAGACTGTCTATGGGTAGTGTTGCTCATGTCAAGGACAGTAAGAAGAAGTTAGCTCAGAAATTCCATCAGCTTTTCAGACTAGGCGTTCGCTTAGTCGATATAGAAGAAAGTGATATATGGGTCCAAAGTAGTTCAGAATCATCTCTAGTTTTTGAGGTAAAAGAAAAGCAAGATAGAGATCCCATCCTTGTAAAGTTGAAAGAGTCAGTCAACGATTAAAAAGTAGAGATTTTCTCCTAAGGGGAGATGGTGTTGTACGTTGTTAGGGTCATCTGTGTGTTCCAGGTGTAGATGACTTAAGGTAGAAAATTCTTATAGAAGTGCATGGTGTGCGCTACTCTATTCATCCAGGGGCCACAAAGATGTACCTCAGCTTGCGGGAAATCTATTGGTAGAGTGCGATGAATGAAGAGAGATGTTGTAGAGTTTGTGGCTAAGTTCTCTACATGTCAGCAGGTTAAGATAGAGCATCATAAGCCTAGTAGGACCATGCAGGAGTTCAGTATTCCTACTTGGAAGTGGGAAGAAGTGAACATAGACTTTATGATGGGTTTGCCTCGTACTTACCACTAGCATGATTTAGTTTGGGTCATTATAGACAGGATGACCAAATTAGCTTATTTTCTTCCAGTCTATACCTCCTATTCAGCCGATGATTATGCCAAAATCTACATCAAAGAGTTGATCAGATTACATGGTATTTTGTTAATTATTATCTCAGACAGAGGTACCCAGTTCACCTCTTACTACTAGAAAGCATTCCAAAAAGGTCTTGATACCTAAGTTCATCTTAGTACAGCCTTTGATCCTTAGACATATAGTCAAGCAGAAAGGACAATTCAGACCCTAGAAGATATGTGAAGGGCGTGTGCAATTGATTTTAAGGGTAGTAGGGATGACCACTTTCCTTTGATTGAGTTTGCATACAATAATAGTTATCATTCTAGTATTTAAATGGCTCCATTCAAATCTCTATATGGTAGGAGATGCAGATCTTTAGTTGGTTGGTTGAAAGTTAGAGAGGACTCAGTTATGGGGCCTGTCTTAGTATTGGATACCTTAGAAAAAGTCCAGTTGATCAGAGAAAGACTCCGAGCTACCCAGAGCTGACAGAAGTCTTATGCAAATATTTTTAAAAAGGATCTCGAGTTTGAGATCGTTCACTATGTCGATCTAAAGATCTCTCCCACGAAGGGAGTGAAGAGTTTTTACAAGAAGGGAAAGCTCAATCCCCGATATGTGGGTCCCTCTAAGATTCTCAGTCGTTTTGGCAATATAGCATATAAGCTTGAGTTGTCTTCAGATCTAGGCACAGTTCATCGAGTATTCCATATCTCCTTGCTCAAGAAGTGCATAGGTGACCCATCGGTGGTAGTCCTTATTCAGAGCATTAATGTTAAAAATAGTCTCTCTTATGAGGATATTCCAGTCAAAATCGTAGTTGATCAGACTCATAGAATAAGAAGCAAAGAAGTCCCTATAATCAAAGTTCTTTGGAAAAATCAGTCCGTTGAGGGAGCTACTTGGGAAGCAGAAGCATATATGTGAACCAAGTATTCTCACCTATTCTCCGCCAACTCAGATCAAGCTCAAGGTAACAATTCTCCTTAAGCTTTTCAGTTTTATGTTCATACTTTAGTTATAAGCTTGGTATACAGTTCATGCACAGAATTTTAGCACAAACTTGGTATTAAATACCATTGCATATTCAGTCATGCATTCATGTTTCAGTTTAGTTATATAATCATGCATCAGACATGCATTCTCATTGTGAGAACCTTGGTTCATAGATCTCTCAGCCATGCATTCATGAATCAGTTACATAAGCATCAGATATGCATGCTCAGTATGATATATTCAGCTATCAGTCATGTCATTCATGAAATAATTTTTCAGTCATTTATGTTTAGTATGAACATCAGTTTATCTTCTCCTCTCATTCTCAGTCTCATTCGAGGATGAATGTTCTCGAGGGGGAGATATTGTAATACCCCATACTTTTTCCTAGATTGAAATCATTTCAAGAATGTTAGAAGCTTTCTATGAAATATGAATCCACTTTTGTACACGTGAAATTTTTAATATTTTCACTTTTATCATGTGAGAAATTGAATAAGCTTTCCAATGATACTATTTTCATCCAAATCCGATGTCGGAGTAAAAATTTATGGACTTTTTATTCAGAGCTGCCAGAATCGCACAGGTGTGACGGCTAGGTTGACGGACCATCGACCTAGTGATAGACCATCACCTTGACCGTCATAGCTACTTAGGTAGTGAGTCCCTATCATGGTCCACCTACGATAGTCAAAATAACGGACCATCGATCCAGCGATGGACCATCGTATAAGCCGTCATAGGTTCCGTTCAGTTATTTTTAAGTCATTTTTAAAGGGGATTTTTGGTCTTTTACCACCCATTATATACCTAGTAATATCCAACCAAGGCTCCTAAATTCATTATTCATCTAAAATATTAAAATTAAGGTTTTCTCCCTAAGAGCAATCCTCAAGAACAAAATCCAAATCTTCTTGCAGAACTAAGAGATTTTAATCCTTGAAGTTCAAGAACTTCAAGAATTTCATTACCAGGCACACACATTGTTCATTCATGGACTCCTTTCATCCATGAAACCCAAGAATCTCCTTTTCAAAGTTCAAGTATATGAATTCCATGTTGGGTCTATTATGTTCATGTTGATTATGACCAATTGAATTCTATTCCATGTTTTAAGGATAAAATCTTAAGGGGAAACTTATTATTATGGGTGTAGCCTCATGTGAATCCATGATTAAACCCTTGAATGGTGAAATTAGAGACGAACTATGATTTTTAATTATTGTATAATGTTATCTACATGTACTATACCTACCATGTGTTTGATTAAAGGCCTATATGAAGGAAAAGTGCCCAACTAGTATTATATTATGAAATCCCCATGTATGTACAAGTTTATGTGTATCACATGTTTGATGAAATGCTTCAATAAATGAATTATGGATTATGATTTTAATTATGTGTTCAAGAAAGTCATGCTTTGTCAGTTTCTTTCCAACGAGTATTGGGGGTACTTGTACCCAAAAAATATAGATGTGTGCCTAGAGACAAGGTCACGTTTTCATGATACTCTCAGTCAAGCCACGTTCAGTAGAATTCAGTCAGTTATGTGACTCAGGAAATCTTAGTACTCTCAGTAAACTTATGAACTTAGTCAGTGATCAGATCTCAGTGGTATTTCATCAGTCACGAAACTCAGTAAACCCAGTCAATGTACAGTTTAGTTAATCATGTTTAGAGTCTAATCAGATGGGAGTAGGAATTACTATCGAGTGAACCCAAGGATAGGAACACGCACTATCAGATGAGGATGTGATTCTTAGAAGTCATCCTTGCATTCCAGAACTAGGTAGACAGCATTGGCTGAGACGTTAAAACTTTCCTATAAGGGTTGCTGAGGTGGATAAACACTGTTAGATGAGGGTCCCATCTTTCTCTTTTAAGGGACATTATCAGATGAGGGTCACCCACAGCTTGTCCTCATCGATGGTACGGTATTGACACCCTTCCAATTGGGGTTATAGGTTGGACCTTAACTCAGCTATAATGCATTATTTGGGGCTTGTGTGTTAGATAACTACTTCCCACTGTTTCAGCTATAAAATTCAGGACTGTCAGATACAGTCAACTCAAAATAGTATGAAACTCAGCTAGTTCCATCAGATTCAGGACTGTCAGATACAGCCATTCATGTTATCAGTTGTATCAGTTATCAGAACTCAATATCAATCATGATAGTTATCAATTAATCATGTTATCACAATCTCAGTCATAGTTACTATGTACTCATTCATGTATTCTCACGTTCATATTAGTCACTTAGCTAGTATTATCCATGCATATGAGCCCCATGCATTCAACCTACCTTACATGCATACCAGTACATTTAAAGTACGAATATATTTGCGCTATGGTGTCTTATAATATAGGTTCAGAGACACGAGCTCCAGAGCATCAGTAGATTCTTGATAATAGCAGACAGAGTTAGCGGTGAGTCCTCATCCTTTGAGGACATGATAATTTCTTACTCATTTCATTAATTAAATTATTAGTTAGAGTTAGTTGGGGACATGTCCTATCAACTCCTTATTCATACAACTCTGTCATTTAGAGGCTTTTAAGACTATCATAATCAGCCAGGTTATATCTGTCATTTTGGGTATTTCATACCCCACCCAGATTTTATATATTTTGTCAGATATTATATCTCAGTTTTGACCCTTATGTCCTTTTAGTTCATGTTTTTGCATTATAAAGTATTTTAGGCAGTATACAGGCACAGATATCAGTTATAGGTTTACTTGTGGTCCTTCAGGGTCATAAGCATTGTGTAGAGTTTTGGGTACCAGATTCAGGGCGTTACACTGGGCCTTCCAAAGAGATCTAGTGAGCCTATCATAGTATCTCAGGCCTAGAATGAGGGTCCATTAGATTCCATAAATCCTGCTAATATAAATAAAGGTGATGAGGGATTTATGCTAATATTAAGATAGAGAAGTAGAGAAAGGCCCAAGATATGATTACTTAGGATGAGGGGACACCACAACTTCTTCATCAACCTTAGATTTCACCTCAGAGCCAATTGGCATATTTTTAGAGCCATCTTTCACATCTGCTACCTCTCCTACAATAGGTATGATTAATATATCTCAAGATTTCTTGCATAGGTTAGGGGATAATTAGAGCTCCAGTGATTCTCTTTTATGGGTTATTAAGACAGAGATGACTACTCAATATGAGCAAATATGTTTTGGGTTTTGGACTATATTTAAGAGGGTGAAGGCTAAATGGGAGGCTACATAGAAAGCTATCCTATCTGAGATGTGTGCTGACTTATATGCACATCTTGATGAGTTTGAGGGATAGGTTAAAAATTGATTTACAAAGATAGAGATACCTGATATACCCCAGATGAAGAAAGTGGGAGGCATATTATGATCAGAGGTATGCTCTCTCAAATAAATCTATGTAGTATCCACTTCTTTATTCATACCCCTAGTGGCCCAGATATCATGTCTACATACTCCTAGGAATTTTTTTCTTCATGGAGGATCATGAGAAAGTACCGCTAGTTAGGGCCAAGAAAGGTCATATAGAAGACTTGCAAGATCCTAATATGCCATATGAATAGGCTTTTAAATAGTCCAGCAAAGATTAGATGGACACTAAAGTTATTGAGAGGCAAATGCTTATAGTGATAGCAATGGGTGCATCATCTAGTAGTGCACTACCACCACCGCTGCCTCTGCCAGCTAAAATTTCCCCATCTGGGGATAGTCATGACATAGGCCCCTTGTGCATTACAAGTATGTCCTTATTCCAGTTGTTTTATAATATTTTTGGGCATTAGGGACAATACATAGTTTTTAGTTAGGATGGGCTATACCATAGCCACCGCGAGTTTTTATTTCCATGATTATTTTTTGTTTGTCATGGTATGATTACAGAATCGACATGTCTAGGTTAATTTATGTCATGTTGTATTTTGTTTCATATTGTGTTGTGTAATTAGGAGAGTTTTATATATTTAGGTCAATTGTCATGTTTTTATGAATTTTTGAGAAAAATGATACCCTTTCAAAAATTATGTTTCAGAACTGTGTGAACAATGTATATTTCTTTATGGCATTTGGATTATGGACATGATACTCACTTACTAACAGTTGCATGAACTATATAAGTAGTTACTTGTAATATTGACTCGGTGCCATGTGTATATGAGATGCTACTTCATTTCCTTTGTGTGTATAGTTTTGAAATTGGTTAGTTAGTCTTGCCTAGGTTAAAGGATAGTCTGCTAGGAAAGGATTATAGGCCATTTATGATTTTAGTCAACTTTTAGCCTAAATGACCTTCCATGTGGGAATATATCTCTTGATCCCTGCGACTGAGCCTTATAGCCTATTTTTCTTGTTGCATTTTTCACCTTCCCATTTGTATTACAATAAACATATTTGGTCCCTGGTCCTTCTTGGACATTGTGCACTCCAACTTAGGTAAAACACCTAAGTTGAGGGTTATTATCGTAGTGGTGCATAATATAAATTGGGTATGTTGAAAGGTAATATAAAGAAAAATTAATTAGGTCTGAGTATGGTAGTAAAAGAAAAATTATGAAAAAAGTGCAAAAGAAAGAATAAAAGACCACACCCAATATGAATATCCTTTAAAATAAGAAGGGAGAAATAAGGGTGAAATAAAAGAAAAATTAGCTATAAGTGAGACACCAAGGTTAGTGTAGTGCCAATGAGACTTAGTCACTTGATATGTCCATATGTACAATACCATCCCCCAAGCCTACATTACAAGCTGGGATAATTCTTATAGTGAACCTAGCTTGATTGTTTGAAAACTAAGGTAAAGAAAATAAGGGCAGGGCTATGGTATTCGATGCACATTGATTGGAACTTATATTTTGAGTATGAGAGTGTGTTGACTGTCCTTACATTTGCATGCATTATTCCATATGACTAAGCACATGAGTTATATTCCTAGATGCTTATATATTTGGATAGTGTAACTTGTAATGTTGCTAATGTAATGCCATACCTTGATACCATTTTGGCACTTTGTTATGCTTAATGTTTATACACAGTTGGTTTTCAAAAATTAAGATAGGAGAGGGTGTTGCGATTGGAGCTTAAAGTGTTGATTGATTTCCTTGAATAGATTAGATTCTCCTGTTAAGCATCATGTCTTGTTTTGTTTCATTTTGTTGTTTTGTTGCCTGAGGAGATTCAAATGTTCAATGTTGAGAATGTCGATGTGCTGTAGAAATATAGCTCTTTTAATGCTTAAAACTATAAAAATATGCCAATAGCTAAGGTTGTTCTATTAGATATAATGCATTTTGGGTATGTTTTACGAGAAACTAGATTTTGGATGCTAAGTTTGTGAAAAAGAGGAAAATAGGTGTTTTGGCTACTTATGTGTTCAATAATGGGTGTTTTTGACACTTTTTGGATTGTTCATGACCATAACTTGAGCGGTAATTAAGGAAGAGCTAAAAATAAGTTCTGGCACACGCTAAGTCAACATACAGACAATATGTAGCACATGTGGATCGTATGTGGGCAAATCATGTGTCAGAAGTCAAAAATCCCGAGAGCATACATTTAGTAATTATTGGTCAGGGAAAATGTTGTCACCACATACGCCTAGCCTCAGGCTACATGTACCACATGCGCCCAAGGCCAGGCCGCATGTGCAGAGCACATGTAACAACTGACCTTTTTTTCCTATTTCATTTGAACTTTGGTTTTAAGGTTTTCATATGTACTATAACTACCCCTTATGTGTTTTGTTTTAGAAGTTACGCACTTTTGATCCATACAAACATATTTTGAGTCAAAGATTTAATTTTGGTCTTGTAATTCTCTTCTATTAATTTTAGTTGACTAATATTTTTTATGGTTTTGGGTTTTTACTTGTGATTATTGTGATTTGATCTTATGCTTTCAATCATGAATATTGTTGATTACTTTACAACCATGAGCAACTAATATGTAATGACCCTTCAGGTCATTGCCTAAGTTCTTTCTTATTTTCACAGATAAATCTTTTCCATAGCTTCCCTAAGTCATTATTGACTTGCTGGAAATGATAGTTTGGTTACCCGGCAGTTTATTTTGTTTGTAGAACGAATTTCCCAATTTGAAGTTTTCATTGGTTCTAACTAAGCACCAAGCAAAAAATTCTGTAAGACGACCTTAAATGCAAAATCCAACTCCTCCAGTGCATCCAAAACATTAAAATCTATATGGTTACATATCTCATTTACCCAAAATAGACTCTGAATGCATCTCAACCCATTGGATGAAGCTAGGAACCAATTTTAAAGCTTCAGCAATAGCCTGGCATAGAGGGAGATACCACGACCACAGTGGGAGAGGTGCGAACGTGGTCTCGCAATCACATTCAATTGGGGTACGTGACGGCACTACTAGAGGCCTAGGCTAAGCCTATTTAAAGTTTATCATGCCTAAAACTTTAGCTGTTTTGTGCCTCCCTCTTGAGCTCTAAACCCTAATAGTGTAAAATCTTTAAGTGAGTTTTGTGAGTTGATCAGGAGCTTTAATAATTATGTAATACATTTTTTACTAAAAATCTAATGTAAGATTCCTTCAAGTTTGGCTTTAATTTGTTGATTTCTAGACGCACAACCCCTAATGTTTTGAGGCTCAAGTGTAACCACAAATGTGATTAATTTACTCAAATTTCTTGAGGGTTATTGTTCCCTAATGATATTTGGACAATGGGTTGGTCTCGAAAACTCATTTTTCCAAGGTGGGAGACACTTGGGGGTTTGGTTTTATTTTGGACCCATGGCATTATGATTCCATAATGGGTGTTGTTTATTTTTTAATGATGCTTAGATTATGCCATTGATAGCTTGGCTCATGGTAGAAGCTTTAAGAAAAGAAAAGGTGAAGTTCGTTGGTTCGTCAGCAATTTGGACTCAAGGTAGGTTAGGCTTACTTGTAGTTATATTGAGTGTTATTGTAGTTTAATTATGATATCTTGTGAAATTAGGAGGGGTCTTAGATGATAAATGGGTGAATGATGATTCTTAGGATTAGTTGATCCTTGTAGCCTATTAAGCTTGTAAAATGTGATACTTGACTATAACCTAGAACCTTGGATAGTTCTACTTGTAATCTCATGAATTATATGAGAATACTTAAGTTGCTCTAGTAGAGAAGAATGATGGTGTTGACTAACCTTAAGAGTATGTTGACCTAGATAAGACTAGTTATGAATTGGCCTTAGTGTTTGAGGTGACTTAGAAAGGATACTTGAAGAAGATTTTCCCTTACAGGCCTAGTAAGGATTGATAATCTCTTATGGTATGTTTTAGATAACTTAGCCTAATTTTTGGTTAAAGTTAGTCTTGTAGGAGTAAACTTTTGCATTATTGGGATTTAGGAGTTGGACTTGACCAATCATAAGCTTGAACTAAGTAATTTCTTGGTGACCTAGATACTTTAAAAATGTCTATGTTTCGTTATTAAAGTTATAATGATTAAACCCGGTTGTCGGATATACATGTAGTCGATGGTTGGATAATGTGCATACTTGATTGATTATCTTGGTCATGATAAGGATATCCTTGGAAAGTCTTGTATATTGAACCTATGGTTATACTATCGCTTGTCTTATTGATGAGTTCACCTAGTAAACTTCTAATTATGTTACCACTCTTGCTATGGCCCAAGACTAATGATTAAGCTAATGTTTCTGTGAAGGATTTTCTTTTGGAGTTAGTTTTGTGAAAAGTGGGAGTAAAATAGGCATCTAGAGAGCATTTACTTAACTTATAATTGACTTTCTAATAAAAATGTTAACTTGGAAAAGTGGTGATTGCACATATGATTTAGACACTCATGCTCATACATCTATTTATGTTATGTGGTGATGATTAATAGTAAAGTATGATGTTATGAGTTACCTTACATTACTTATACTCTATTATTATGGGTTGTGTATGCTTATTGATTTGAATAAATATGTATGTGTATATCATTGCCTTGGAGGATATGTTAATATTATAATGATGCTCGATCAATTTGGTTGATATAATGATGTCATGATGATGCCCAATGAATCCAGAGGATATAATGATGTTATGATAGTTCTCAGAGAATCCAGAGGATATAATGATGTTATATGATGCTCGGTGAATTCGGAGGATATAATAATGTTATTATTATGCCCGATGAATCTGGAGGATATAATAATGTTATGATGATGCCCGATGAATTTGGAGGATATAATGATTTTATGAGGATACTAGTGAACCTCGAAGAGGTAATGATAATACTATGATACCTGGTGAAATTGGAAGAGGTAAAGATATTATGATGATGTTATGTGTGGTGAGTATATATGAATACATGGATATATGTGAGGTTATGCCGTGTGTGGCTAAACCCATTTGTGTTCTTGGGACATAATGTCTTCCTTGGTATATTGTTATCTATTCTTTGTCATTAATCACCAGATAAAAGATGTGACCCTTGTTAACTTTAATTAAAAACTAGAAGTAGATTATGCTGAGTATTGGGTTAAGGCTAATTGATATGTGTAATCTTGTGTAGAAACAAGGGCTCACCTAGTAAATCTACATGACTTGAATAAATGGTTATGTTATGGAATATAGCCAAGCAAAGTGGCTTATATGATAGCTAGTTGTCTCTAATAAATGATTATGACTTGTACGCTAAAAGCCTAGTGAACTAGTTGGTGGACCTTACTTAGCTAGAATATGGAAACTAGTCCTTAAGGTTGTGACATGCTCAATGATAATAGACCTAGTATTATATGATGAGTGTTTAAGTTGACATCTAGTATGTGATGTCGTGGTAGCTTAATTTATGACTTATATAATTAGGAGGATAACAAAAAAATGGATTTGTGATGGGTGAATAAATAATAATGCTGGTAACTTGTAACTTTTCCTTGTTTGATGACTAGTAAATTATAAGACCTGCAAACTACTGGCTCATAGAAATGGAGGATAACTAATATAGACTAGGCATGGAGTTATTAATGAGTTAGAGATTAAACAACTATAACCATGTTATGGTTATATTGACTTTGTTATGTCAAATTGCACTATTGATAATAATTATAGACCTCGGTAAGTGTCCATGGTTAGAATATACAACCTGCTGCTTTGGTGAGTTGCTTTTGTAATTGTGCCTTGATATGTTTATGAATTGATCTTTTGGTGTACTCTTTAGTGGTATTAGATGCTGTGATGAGTTCTTTGATTGTTTTCCTTGAGTGTACTTCTTGGTGGTATAGGACGGGGTGGTATGTTCTTTTGCTTTATACTCTAATAATGGTAGTTGTATTGATTATAATAATTACATGATTGTTAATGTATATATGTTGCTTTACACTTCAAAAATAATTAGTCATATTGTTTAAAATTTATGGTATATATTGATATGGAATATCAAACTATTGTTCTAGTTGATTAGCTATTTGGACAGTGATACCAAAGAAGATTGAGGTTCGATTTTGTACCTTGAATTTAAGTTATTGTCTTACTCCATACTGTCCATATATTATGATTTATCTCAGTTGGCCGATGATACATACTGAGTACCCATGTTTTGGTACTCATACTACACTTTTTTACCTTTTTGGTGCAGACCCAAGTTCTAGTTGGCATTGTCTAGTTGAGATTATGTGGTGTTGATCATCAGGAGATAGGGTGAGCTCTTGGAGTTTGAGTTTCCCTTTTTCCTTTCTATGTTTATTGTGTCTTTTGTAATCGAGATAAATGTATAAGACTATTTAAGACTATTAGATGTTCAGTTGTAATTTTTATTGAAAAATATCGAGATTCTCTTATACAAATATGATCAAGTCATGGGATTGGTATTCAAATGTCAGTTGTCTCTTTGTGGAATGTTGTTGTTATATTATATTCACATATAGAGTTCGTGTTTGAGGTTCCTACCAAGGTAACCCATTGCATTAGCTCTGGGTTACGGTATTGGATTACCTACTGGTAGGTTATGGTAGATGCCACCATTACTTGGAAATCAAGTCGTAACAAATTGGTATCAGATCCTAGGTTTCACCTATATTATTGGTACAAGAGCAAGTGTCTAATAGAGTCCTGCAGATCAGAACGTTGATATTTGTTTCCTATCTTCAAGTGGTTTTAGTACATTTTTAGGAGTCCCTTATATCTTTTACTTATATAGTGCTAAGAGTCTAAGCTGGTTTGTTGGATATTCTCATGAATTTACTCTTTATCAGATGCCCTGGACTCGTGCTACAGTTATACGTGAGGAGGGTCCTGAGACCCGAACTCGTGATGTGTCCCTAGTTAGGGATCGGGGTGGACCTCCACAGAACCCTATTCTTGCACCGAAGCCAGAGACTCCTCCACCTCAACCTTGGTGGGCCAGGGACTAGCCTAGGCTCCACTAGAATTTATCCCCTCTTCTTTGCTTAGAAATGCTTTAGTTTAGCTATTTGGCATTATTTATGGTTTGCAGATGACTATGATAGGAGTTTAGCCTACAGTTGCAGCTCCAGAAGTTAAGGTTCCTTCTATTCCAGTAGTTGTTTAGTAGGCAGTAGCTTAGCCAGTAGTAACTTAGCCTTCTATGTCTGTTGAGGAGAAGTAGACACTAGGTAGTTTCTTGAGGTTGTCTCCACCTAGGTTTTCTAGTGCTCCTGGAGAGGATGTATTTTAGTTTCTTACTGCTTGTGAGGATAGGCTTTATTAGTTAGGCCTTGTTGAGACCTATGGTTTGGATTATGCCATAATTCAGTTGGACATGTCACACAGGCTTAGAGATCACTTGATAGATCAGTTCTCTAGATTAGAGCAGGTTTTTATGATATTCGGTAAGTATGTGGCTCATTTCCATGAGTTGGATAGGGATGGGACTTCTAACCTAGATACAGAGTGTGAGAGAGGTTGCTACTTTGTACAAGGATTGTGACATCCTATTTAGATGGCTACTCAGAGTTTGATTTCTACGAGCAGACCTTTGCTGTGGTTTTTCATCATGCTAGAGATATGGAGGACATGCAATGTGAGGCTGTGATAAGAAGCCTAAGTTTCAAGAAAGATTTGGTAGGAGTCTTAGTAGTTCCTGATTTAGGGGGTATTTCTCATGTTGGACATTCTCCACATCCATCTTTTCATCCTCAGAGTCAGACTAGTTGGCTAGTTTAGGCAGCTCTTCAAACCGTATATGGGGGACAGTTCATTTCTGGCCCTAGTTCGGGTAGTGATCAGTCCCTGAGAGGTTCTTCTGTATTCCATGTTAGGTGTGGTAGTCACGCCAGAACAAACAGAGTTGTAAGTTCTAGTTCTACTCATGATTTTTATTTAATTGTGGACTTCTCGATCATTTCTCTAGAGAGTGCCCTAGTCATGGGGTGATGGTTGTTTTAACTGAAGGGGTAACTTCTATTAGGTCAATTCATCCTTTAGGTAGAGGTGGTTTGCAAGGTCGTAGGGGTGGTTACAAGGGTGCTCAAGGTGGTACTCAGTCAGGTAGGATAAGAGGTCGGTGAGGTGCCCAACTAGGTGGCAGTCGTGGTCAGTTGTATGTAGTACCTACAAGGCTTGAGGCTGAGACTTCAGATGCTGTAGTCACAGGTGAGATTCTGGTATGCCGCAAGTCAACTTTTACTTTATTTAATCCTAGATCAACTTATTCTTATATATCTATTTATTATGCACTACGGTTGGAGTTAACTAGTGATGTTGATACTTGTGCTGATCTTATTATTCTAGATATGTTGGATTTTGATGTGATTCTGGTCATGGACTGATTATCCCACTATCATACGGTTATGGATTATTTTGCCAAGATCATTACCTTAGCCATGCCTGGCATACCCCCGATCGTGTTGTAAGATGCGATTAGCTGCAAGCTGATAGGGATTATTTATTAGTTTTCTGCGTGATTACTTATATCGAGGGTTTGTAAGTCTGATCTCACCTATGTATGTGATACTCGTGTAGAAAGTCTGGCATTAGATTTTGTCCCTACTGTGTGTGAGTTTTCTGATGTGTTTCCTGCCATCTTCCTGGCATTCCCTCTGACCATGCGATTGAGTTTGCTAGTTACCTTGAGCCTGACACCCAACCTATTTCTATGGCACCTTATCATATGGCTCGTGCTGAGCTTAAAAAGCTAAACTCTCAGCTCCAGGATCTTCCCTGTAAGTGTTTCATTATACCAACTGTATCCCCATGAAGAGCCCCTATTTTGTTTGTAAAGAAGAAAGATGGGTCGATGCAAATTTTTAATGATTAGAGGTAGCTTAAAAAGGTGACGGTGAAGAACCGTTATCCTATGCCTAATATTGATGATTTATTCTACCAGCTTCAAAGCTCAACTATATTTTCTAAGATAGATTTGAGGTTTGGTTATCATTGGTTGAGGATTAGAGCTGAGGATATCCCGAAGACTGCCTTTAGGATACTTTATGGTTACTTTGGGTTCTTGGTGATATCTTTTGGGATGACTAATGCAACATCCACATTTATGGAGTTGATAAACCATATGTTCAGACCCTATCTAGACTCCTTTGTTATTGTGTTCACTGATGATATTCTTGTTTATTCGAGGAGTAGTGAGGAGCATGCACAACAGTTGAGGATTGGGCTCTTGATTTTGCAAGAGCATATGCTTTTTCCAAGTTCTCCAAGTGTGAGTTTTGTCTTGAGTCAGTATCATTTGTTAGACATATGGTGTCCAAGGCGTGTAATATAGCAGATCCAAATAAGATTTCGATGATATGCGATTGGGCTAGGCCTACGTCTCCGACTGAGGTTCACAGTTTTATTAGTTTCGTTGGTTATTATAGGTACTTTGTTGCGAGCTTTGCTACAATATTAGTCCCTATAACTTGATTGAATCAGAAGAAAGTTCCTTTCTAATGGTCTGAGGAGTATGAGTTGAGTTTTAGAAAGCTCAAGGATGTCTCACTTCAACCTCGGTGTTAGCCCTTCCACTTGAGGGTGAAGGATTCATAGTGTTTTGTGATTCATCTACTGTTTGTCTTGGATATATTTTGATGCAGCAAGGTTGTGTAATGTAACACCCCGATTTGCTGAACCGAAATGCTGAAGGGTGCTCATGACCCCGAGGGACCACAAGCTAACCCATGACTGATACCTGTACCTGAATGCTACAAATCATAAAAAAATAATACGGAATACATGGAACTGTATGGCCACAAGGTTCAAATGAATACAATCATGTGGGCGAATATAGCCAAAACCACTAAATCTGAACGTGAATCTGAACATAAATCTGAAGGTAGATCTGAAAACCTCTAAACTGTCTGAATAAGGAGTTGAAGGAACTTGTTTTAAAATAACTCCGTAAAACTGAACTGAAGCAATAAATAAATGAATTAAATCATATTGTCCTCGAATCAATGAGGACTCACTGTGTCTCTGCGACTGGAATGCTACCACTACTGCTGGGCTGGAGCTCGTGTCTCGGAACCAATGGTATAACATGAAAAGAAAGCATCATAGCGCAAATGCGTCAGAACAACTGGAGTACTTAGTATACGAGGAAGGTAGGCTGAACATAAAGGGTTTCATGCATGAACAACACTGACTGTCTAATATGAACGTGGGAGTGCAAACACACATATAAAGAAACTGGGACCATGAATAGGTGATAGCATGACTTGTAAGCAAATACAAGGTTTACTGATAACTGCCCTGACTAATATTGAAACTAATAACATGGATGACTGTATCTGACAGTCCTGTATATTCTGAAATCTAAAGAACTATTTGAGTTCTTTTACTGAGATTGATACTGAAACAATGGGAAGTAGTGTTTAACCAACATGCCCCATGCATGCTATTATGGCTAAGCTGGGGTCAAATCTCTACCTCGACTGGAGGGGTGTCAATACTGCACCACTGGTAAGGACAGCTGTGAGTTACCCTTGTCCGGCGGGTACTCAATGAGAACAGTGGGAACCCTAAATTGACGGGTTAAGCCACCTCATCAATCCTTAGCTGGCGGGTTAAGATATCTCAACCTACGCTGGCTACGTAGTTCTGGAACACAAGGATTGCTACTAAAAATCACACCCTGAACTGGCGGGTAAGTTCCCATCCTTGGGTTCACTCGGTGCTAACCTCCACTCCTATCTGGAGGGACTGGACATGAATAACTGACTGTGTATGACTTAATCTTACTGAATTCCACTAACTGCTGGAATGTTACTGATTTCTGACAACTGACTAAGATCATGAGGTTTTCCTGAGTCACTTGACTGACTGAAGTCTACGGAATCATAGCTTGAGTTTGGATATTGTGAAACATGACATGGATCTAGGGACACCGCTATAGTTTTTGGGTACAAGTACCGCAGGACTCGATGGAAGGAAACTGACACACATGACTGACTTGATCATAAGAGTAGAGTCTATAATTTATAAAATCATAAGTAGGGATCTCATACTAAGCATGTTTATCAACAATGTATTGCATGGAAAGGATTTCATATCACATGGAAGTACTTTAACAATCTTAATATCATGTTCGTTGCATAATCATATTGGCAACACATACTAATAGCATGGAAGTTCATGTGGATTGCATGGTTATCATACAACTTTTTCATAATTAGGATTTGCATGTAAACATAGCATAATCTCATAAGAATAGTTCATGAGTATTCCAACAACATTTACAAGGCACATTAACAACATAAGTCATTGGAACGTAAGGGTATATCATGAATCCTTCACTTAGTCACAACTTAGCTATATTGCATGATTTCTAGTTCCTTAGGTATTTTATCAAACACCTTACATGCACATCTTAAGCATAGGTGAATTCATCAAATTATACATCATGAACAACCAAATTTACATGTTTCCAACTCATATGATATCATGAATTCACAAAAAAACATATAAAGATTCCATCTTGGGAATCACCCAATATCAACAACATGAACATCAACACCCAACAATATAAAAATTATACTTAATAATGAAAAAGAGGAAAACAATCAAGCATCAACATGGGCATGATCATATCACCACAATCAACCAAGCTTTTTAAAGATTGATTCTTGAACTCTACGAACGAATTGAATCCATAGATGAAAACTATGCATACCTTAGAAGGAAGATTCTTGATAATTAATGTAGGAATTTCCTTGAAATCGGATCTTCAAGCTTAATTATGCAACCCTAGTTGTTTTTCTCCTTTAGTTCTCTTGGATGATGAGCTTTGAGATGAAAATAGGATTGTAATATGTTTAGAAGATATATATATCATAGGGTTAAGTTTAGGGATGTGTAAGGAGTATTTAAGACTTAATTACCTTTAAAATAAATCAAGACAGAGTGTTTTTGACACTTGGAATTGACTTAGACGGCTCCCAAGTGATCTCCTCTACGTGGGTTGGGCGGCGCCTAACCAATCGCCTATGCTTATTGTTTCTCACGAAAATGGGCATAACTTTTCACTCGGGTATTGGATTAACACGAAATTAGTATCGTTGAAAAGCTAATTTGATTATCTATAATTTGGTGGGTCTAAATCAGCCAAAATTCCACATTAACATCAAGTTATTATCGTTCAAATATGAACCTTGCAAAATCGAACACTAAAACTTGATGTATTCAAAAACTCTTAGCTTGAATTACCTTAAGTGACTTATATGAACATGCTTAATGCATCATAAGCTATCCTATCATTAGGATATTCATTGTAAGTCATGTACTCAAGTATGAATTATAGGATAGGAGATTTCATATGTAGGAATATTTATTCACTTTCTAGCTTAGAAACATGCGGGGTATTACAATTTCTCCCCCTTAGGAACATTCGTCTTCGAATGAGAATTTACAGAGAAGGGATACAAGACAATAGAACCTGAACTGAACATGAAGAACTGAAACTTGATCGCATGACTTACATGCTAAACATACTAAACTCGTGCATATATGATGCACAGATAGCTGACACATGAATGCATGACTGAGTATGAAACCGTTAATAGGTACCAAGTTTATACTGGAAACATGGACGTAAATTGAATAAGATTAAGGAGAACTATTACCTTGAGCTTGATCTGAATTGGCGGAGAAGAGGTGAGGATACTTGGTACGCATATTTGCTTCTGCTTCCCAAGTAGCTCCCTCATGAGACTAATTTCACCAAAGAACCTTCACTAGAGGAACTTCTTTGTTCCTAAATCTACGAGTTAGATAATCTAATATTTCGACTGGAATCTCTTCATAAAAGAGGATGTTCTGAATGTCGATGCTTTGAATAGGGACAATAACTGCTGGGTCACCCATGCACTTCTTTAGCAAAGAGACATGGAAGACAGGATGGACTGAGGCTAGATCTGAAGGCAACTTAAGCTCATAAGCTACCTTGCCAAAATGACAAAGAATTCTAAAGGGACCGACATATCGGGGGCTGAGTTTCCCTTTCTTGCCGAACCTCTTCACTCCTTTCATGGGAGATATCTTCAAATAGACATAGTCATTGACCTCGAACTTGAGATCCTTTCTACGAACATCTACATAGGACTTCTGTTGGTTTTGAGTAGCCCAGAGTCTCTCTCTAATCAACTGAACTTTCTCTAAGGTGTCGAATACTAAGTCAGGACCTATGACTAAGGACTCACTAACTTCGAACCAACCAAGCAGAGATCTATATCTCCTACCATAGAGAGTTTCAAATGGAGCCATTTGAATACTAAAATGATAGCTATTATAGTATGCAAACTCAATCAAAGGCAAGTGGTCGTCCCCACTTTCCTTGAAGTCTATTGCACATGCCCTTAGCATATCTTCAAGAGTCTGAATGGTCTTCTCTACTTGACTATCTATTTGAGGATAAAATGTTGTGCTGAGATAGACTTGGGTACCGAGACCCTTTTGGAATGCTTTCCAAAAATGAGAAGTGAACTGGGTACCTCTATTTGAGAAGATAGAGAGTGGAACATCCTGTAATCAGACTAACTCCCTAATATAGAGTTTGGCATAATACTCGGCAGAATAAGAGGTGCGAATAGGAAGGAAATGAGCTAACTTGGTCATTCTATCTATAATGACCCAGACTGAATCATGCTGATGACGAGTTCTAGGAAAACCTGTCACGAAGTCCAAGTTAACTTCTTCCCACTTCCAAGTAGGAATGGTGAACTCTTGCATGGAACCACCATATTTCTGATGCTCTATCTTAACCTGATGACATGTAGAGAACTTAGCCACAAACTTTGCAACATCTCTCTTCATCCCACTCCACCAATGGATCGCCTACATGTCGTGGTACATCTTAGTGGCCCATGGATAAATAGAGTATCGTGCACCATGCGCTTTTGCAAGAATTTGCTGCCTTAATTCATCTACACCTAGAACACATAGACGACCCTGACAACAAAGAACATCAACCTCGAGTTTTTGATTCTAAACTGACTCTTTGAGCTTGATAAGGCTAGGATCCCTGTTTTGTTTCTATTTCACCGTGGAAACTAGACATGACTCTGAACTACTATGAAAACATACACCTCCCTCTGAAGAATCGACTAAGCCAACGCCTAGTCTGGAAAGATGATTGATCTCCTGAGCCATATTTCTCTTACTATCCTAAATGTGAGAAATACTACCCATGGTGAGTCGACTGAGAGCGTCGGCCACAACATTGGACTTTCCCAGATGATGAAGAACACTCATGTCGTAATCTTTCAAGAGCTCTAACCTCCTTCTCTGGTGAAGATTGAGATTTTTCTAGAAAAAGACATACTGGAGGCTTTTATGGTCTGTGAAGATATCTACATGAACTCCATAGAGATAATGCCTTTAAATCTTCAAGGCAAAAACTACGCTGCTAACTCAAGATCATGAGTAGGATAATTCTTCTCATGTGGCTTTAACTGTCTGAAGGCGTAGGCTATGACCTTACCATGCTGCATGAGGACACAACCTAAAACCACTCTAGATGCATCACAATAGACTAAAAAAGCATCTGAACCATCTGGAATAGCTAGAACTGAAGTGGAGGTGAGTTGAGTCTTCAACTCTTGAAAGCTCTTCTCGCATGAATCTGACCACTGAAACTTAATCTTCTTCTGAGTCAATATGTACTTGGGAGATGCAATAGAATAAAATCCCTCGACAAACCATCTGTAATAGCTAGCCAAACCTAAGAAACTCCTAATATCTGCTGGAGATATGGGTCTGGGCCAGTTTTTAATGCCTCAGTTTTCTGAGGATCTACTCTAATGCCATCACTGAAAATAATATGGCCAAGGAATGCTACTGATCTTAGCCAAAATTCGTACTTGCTGAACTTAGCGAATAACTGGTAATCCCTGAGAGTCTGAAGAACAATCTTAAGATGGTCTGCATGATCACGCTCTGTGCGAGAATAGACCAGAATATTATCTACGGAGACTATGACAAACATGTCCAAGTAATGCTTGAACACACGGTTCATCTAATCCATAAAAGCTACAGGGGCATTGGTAAGACCAAATGACATGACTAAAATTTCAAAGTGACCATACCGAGTATGGAAAACCGTCTTTAGAATGTCACATTCTCTAACTCTGAGCTGATGATAGCCTGATCTGAGGTCTATCGTGGAGAAGTAACTGGCACCTTGAAGTTGGTCGAATAAATCATCAATCATGGGAAGAGGATATATGTTTGTGATTGTGACCTTGTTGAGTTGACGGTAATTAATACATATCCTAAGATAACTATCTTTCTTGTGCATGAATAACACTGGTGTATCCCATGGGGAAATGTTGGGTCTGATGAATCCCTTATCTAGGAGATCCTTCAACTGATCATTCAGTTCCTTGAGTTCTGGTTATGCCATTCTGTATGGCGGAATAGAAATTGGTTGAGTATTCGGAAGAAGGTCTATGTCGAAGTCTATTTCCCTTTTGGGAGGAATACTTGGAAGATCTTCTAGAAAGACATCTGAGTATTCATTAACAATAGGAACTATTTCGAGGCTAGAATATTCAAAATTGGAATCTTAAACATGCACGAGATGATACATACACCCCTTAGAAATAATTTTCCTTGCCTGAACATTAGAAATAAGTTGACCCCTGAACACTGAAATGCGACCCTTCCACTCTAGGATGGGCTCATTCGGGAACTGAAACTGAACTATCCTGTTTCTGTAATCGACTATGGCATAGTAGGAATGAAGCCAATCCATGCCAAGAATGACATCAAAATCAGTAATCTCTAACTCCACTAAATCTTCTGACGTGGATTTATGAGATATCATAATCGGGCAGTTCTTATGTACCCACCGAACTATGATGGTTTTACCAACTGGGGTAAACATTGAGAAGGGCTCTGCTAGGACTTCGGGACTGATTCCAAAATTGTCGCCTATGTATGGAGTAACAAAAAACAAAGATGCACCTGGGTCTAGCAAAGCATAAACATGAACATGGAAAATCTATAACATAACAGTAACGACATCAGGAGAATTTTCCTGATCCTATCGGGACTAAAGAGTACAGAGTCTGTTTCGGCGTTCTCCACTGGTAGCACTAGAATTGGCACCTTACTGGTTTGGGCGACTAGACTGAGCTGTAGAATGATTTTGTTAACCCTAAAGACTAGACTGCAGACACTCCCTAATCCTGTGGCATGGCTTTCCACAACAAAAATAGATATCACTACCGGCTCTGCAAATGCCCTTATGGTTCTTACCACAAGTCTAACAAAGGGTATTTGTTCGAGCACTGCTAACAATGCCCTGAAATTTAGAGCCTAGCACTTTGTCTCGATTTCCATATCTGAACATAGGCACTGGAGCACTGGCAGAGGAAGAAGCTGGAATGGCTGACTTGGAGTGAAACTATGAATGGTTTCCTTATCTGACTTGGGGTGAGCAAAGTTAAAATTACCTGACCTTGCTCTCCTTTTCTGCCTCTCCCTAGTCTTAAACTTCTGCTCTTCTACTTGCTGGGTATGGGTCATGAGTCTTTCTAAGGTCATATCACCGATCAGCATCACAGACTTACATTCATTTACTATATTATCATTAACCCCTGACACGAACTTGCTCATCTTAGCTCTATTGTTTCGAACTACATAAGGAGCATACCTGGCTAGATGAGTGAATCTGAGAGGATACTCCCTAACCATCATATTCCTCTCCCTGAGGTTAATGAACTCAAGAACTTTGGCTTTCCTCAGCTCTTGGGGAAAGAATCTATTTAAGAAGGCTGTGACAAATTCCTCCCACTCGATAGGGCCTATATCATTTAACCTCTTAGACTTCTACTATTTGTACCAATCATGAGAAACATCCTAGCTGCTTTGGAAGTGGCTACTGGATTGGCCGAAATGACTGGTGGCCATTCATTCTGTGCAGCCATGGACTGAGCAAGTGTGGTAAATGTAGCTCTAAACTCCACATGGGAAACATGTTTACCCAAAGGATCTTCGGGCTGAGGAGCTGGCTAGTTTCTTCTCTTTGGGACCATGGTCTAGAATAAGAGAAGAATAGATTAGACTGAGAGTTTAACTTGTGATTATCCTAACTAGCATCACATGAATAATGAAGAAAGGGGACTGTTCCTAAAACATCTTATAGCCTCCTGCCCATAAATGTGGCGCACAACACACCCATGTACAAGACTCTACTAGATGCGACTTTCAGACTTCCTAGGACTCTATTGAACCTTAGGCTCTGATACCAAGTTTGTAACACCCCGATTTGTTGTACCGAAATGCTACACGATGCTCATGACCCCGAGGGACCAAAAGCTAACCCATGACTGATATATGTACCTGTATAATGCAAATCATAATATAATAACGTGGAATACATAGAACTGTAAGGCCATAAGGTTCAAATGAATACAATCATGTAGGTAAAATACCCAAAACAACTAAATCTGAACATGAATCTGAACATAAATCTGAAAGTAGATTTGAAAGCCTCTAAACAGTCTGAATAAGGAGTTGAAGGAACATGTCTCCAACTAATTCTGTAAAACAGAACTGAAGAAATAAATAAATGAATTAAATCATATTGTCCTTGAATTAATGAGGACTCACTGTGTCTCTACGACTGGAATGCTACCGCTACTGCTGGGCTGGAGTTCGTCTCTCAGAACCTATGGTGTAATATGAAAAGAAAGCACCATAGCGCAAATGCGTCAGTACAACTGGAGTACTGAGTATACGAGGAAGGTAGGATGAACATAAAGGGTTTCATGCATGAATAATACTGACTGTCTAATATGAACGTGGGAGTGCAAACACACATATATAGAAACTAGGACCATCAATACGTGATAGCATGACTTGTAAGCAAATACAAGGTTTACTGTTAACTTCCCTGACTGATACTGAAATTGATAACATGGATTACTGCATCTGATAGTCCTGTATATACTAAAATCTGAAGAACTATCTGAGTTCTTTTATTGAGACTGATACTGAAACTATGGGAAGTACTGTTTAACCAACATGCCCTATATATGTTGTTATGGCTAAACTGGGGTCCAATCTCTGCCCAAATTGGAGGGGTGTCAATACCGCGCCACTGGTAAGGATAGCTGTGAGTGACCCTTCTCTGGCGGGTACTCAATGATAATGGTCGGAACCCTAAACTGACGGGTTAAGCCACTTCATCAACCCTGAGCTGACGGGTTAAGATATATTAACCTATGCTGGCTATGTAAATCTGGAACACAAGGACTGCTACTAATAATCACTACCTGAACTGGCGGGTGAGTTCCCATCCTTGGGTTCACTTAGTGCTAACCTCTACTCCCATCTTTAGGAACTGGACATAAATAACTGACTGTGCATGACTTGATCTTTCTAAATTCGATTGACTGGCAGATTGTTACTGATATCTGACAACTGACTAAGATCATGAGGTTTTCCTGAGTCACATGATTGACTGAAGTCTATGGAATCATAGCTTGAGTTCAGATATCGTGAAACATGACATGGATCTAGGCACACAGCTATTGTTTTTGGGTACAAGTACCCCCAGGACTTGATAGAAGGGAACTGACACACATGACTGACTTAATCATAAGAGTAGAGTCCACAATTTTTAAAATCATAAGTAGGGATATCATACTAAGCATGGTTATCAACAATGTATTGCATGTAAAGGATTTCATATCACATGGAAGTACCTGCACAATCTTAATATCATGTTTGTTGCATAATCATATTGGCAACACATACTAATAGCATGGAAGTTCATGTGGATTGCATGGTTATCATACATCTTGTTCATAAGTAGGATTTAGAAGTAAACATAGCATAATCTCATAAGAATATTTCACGAGTATTCCAACAACATTTACAAGGGACATTAACAACATAGAAGTCATTGGAATGTAAGGGCGTATCATGAATCCTTCACTTAGTCACAATTTAGCTATATTGCATGATTTCTAGTTCCTTAGGTATTTTATCAAACACCTTACATGCACATCTTAAGCATAGGTGAATTCATCAAATAATACATCATGAACAACCAAATTTACATGTTTCCAACTCATATGATATCATGAATTCACAAAAATACATATAAAGATTCCATCTTGGGAATCACCCAATATCAACAACATGATCATCAACAACTAACAATATAGAAATCATACTTTATAATTAAAAAGACGAAAACAATCAAGCATCAACATGGGCATGATCATATCACCACAATCAACCAAGCTTTTTAAAGATTTATTCTTCAACTCTATGAACGAATTAAATCCATAGATGAATACTATGCATACCATAGAAGGAAGATTCTTGTTGATTGACGGAGGAATTTCCTTGAAATCGGATCTTCAAGCTTAATTATGCAACCCTAGTTGTTTTTCTCCTTTAGTGCTCTTGGATGATGAGATATGAGATGAAAATAGGGTTGTAATATGCTTAGAAGATATATATATCGTAAGGTTAAGTTTAGGGACGTGTAAGGAGTATTTAAAGACTTAATTACCTTTTAAATAACTCAAGACGGAGTGTTTTTGTCACCTGAAATTGACTTAGGTGGCGTCCAAGTGATCGCCTACACTTGGGTTGGGCGACGCCTAACCAATCACCTATGCTTGGGTTAGGCGGTGCCTAACTAATCGCCTATACTTACTGTCTCTCACGAAAATGGGCATAACATTTTGCTCAGGTATTAGATTAAGGCAAAATTGGTATTGTTGGAAAGCTAATTCGATTCTCTACAATTTGGTGGGTCTAAATCAGACAAAATACCACACTAACATAGAGTTATACTCGTTCAAATATGACCCTTTCAAAATCAAACACTAAAACTTGATGGATTAAAAACTCTTAGCTTACATTACCTTAAGTGACTCATATAAACATGCTTAATGTATCATAAGCTATATTATCACTAGAATATTCATTGTAAGTCATGTACTCAAGTATGAATCACAGGATAGGAGATTTCATATGTAGGAATACATATTCACTTCCTAGCTTAGAAACATACGAGGTATTACATTTCATTGCCTATGCTTCTTAACATCTTAAGGTGCATGAATACAACTACCCCACTCATTATTTAGAGTTGTCGGTGGTAGTTTTCACGCTCAATATTTCAAAGCATTACTTGGATGGTGTGCCTTGTGAGATTTTTACCGATAATCATAGTTTTCAGCATCTTATGACCTAGTGAGAGCTTAATACTCGCCAGCGCAGATGGATTAGTTGCTAAAGGACTATGATATTTCTATTTGGTATTATTCGGGTAAGGCAAATATGGTATCTGATGTCTTTACCCGCAAGGCGGTGAGTATTGTTAGTTTGGCATGTATATCAGTTTCTCAGAGACCCTTGGCACGAGATATCCACCCTTTACACAAATTGATAGTTCTTCTAGATCTTTTGGATCCCGCAAGGATTTTGACTTGTGTAGAGGTGAGGTTCTCCCTATTTGAGTAGATTCGTGATTATCAATTTGAGAATAGTAAGTTTGTTATTCTATGTAATTGGGTGATGAGTGGTGAGTCTGGTAGACACAACATAGATTTTGAGGGTATCTTGAGGTTTCAGTGTGGTATTTGTGTTCCCCAACTTGATGACTTGATTTAGTCATTTCTATATGAGGCTCTCTAGATATTCTATTTATCCCGGTACGGACAAGATGTATAGAGATTTGAGGTAGCTTTATTGGTTGGACGGTATGAAGAGAGATATGGCAGACATTGTAGCTTATTACCTATGTTGTCACTAGGTTAAGTCTGGGCATCAGTGTCTAAGCAGTTTGACTCAAAGGTTACCCATTCCCAAGTTGAAATAGGAAAAGGTTACATGGGCTTCATTAGTGGTTTTCCTTGTACTTCCCCTAGTTATGATGGTATTTGGGTTATAGTGGATTGTTTAACTAAGTCTACACATTTCATTCTTATTCAAATGACCTTCAGTGCTGAGAGATTAGCCCAGATTTATGTTCAAGAGATAGTTCATCTACATGGGGTCCCTGTGTCTATTATATCGGACCTTGGTTCTTTAGTTACTTTACGATTTTGGAGAGAATTTCAATAGGAGTTGGGTACTCGAGTAGATTTAAGTACATCCTTTCATCCGCAGACGGATGGTCAACCTAGAAATGACAAACTTGTTGACTACAACACAGTTATACCCTTTTTTTATCTCATTGTGCGGAGGATGACAAAATCAACTACGTCAACTTGTTCACATGCCTCCTCGCAAGGAAGAAAATTTCATTGTTGTTACTAACCCCATAACAAGGAACTTTAAGTACACACACTCTCTGTCTCTCAAGAAATTCTCCATGATAACAAGCTCTATGCCATAGGCTTGCCTCTATTTTTCAATTGCCACTACAATGACTACATTCAGTTGGGAACCACAAAGGACTTTTTAAGCTTGCAATACAGGTTTGGGGTAGGGCAGGATATCAACTTAGGACAGTAGGGTTAAACAATCCTTGAACTTCTACATCATACTCTCTTCACTTTTTTTTTCAATTGGGACACTTCTTTTTCTATTACTATTTTTCCTATTTTGTCCTCTCTTGTTTTCCCACATTCCTCTATTTCTCTTTTTTGTGTGTCTTTTCATAAATAATGCCTTTCATTTCTTTGTGGGATCTTTCCTTTCTTCAAATCGAAATGCTTTATTTTCTTAAGCATGTAGGCATCTTTTTAGGAATTCGTGGCCCAACTTAATTTCCTTCAATTTCCACAACCCCCAACTTTGGCTTTTAGTCTCAACCTGTGTGCTTAAGTTTAAGGAGAATATGGTTCAAAAGAGGACAAATAGAAAGGTAATGACTTGTAATATGTTTTAAAAAGAAGAGTCTAAAGGCTCAAAGAGGGTGACTAGGGGTAAATCTTATGTATTGGTAATATTTTTAGGCTAGAGTTGGCTTCCAGGGTACTAAAATCGCCTATGACCATTTGACCAACCAAGAAAAATCAAAATTTATCTTTGAAAGACTAATGGCGAAAGCTCTATATGGTAAAAGTACACATGAGATGTAGACAATTAAGCTCACAGACATGGCATGCTAATCTCTTACAGTGGGTTTAATTTTTCATCCCGCTCGAGACAAAGATGGAGTATTAACTATTATTCTGAAGTCAAATTTTAGAGTCATAGAAATAGAAAAATTTTTGTCAGAAGGTTGCTCACGTCCATGCCCTCGAATTTTGCAAAAAATTTGGATAGAGGGGGTTGTTTGTTTTGCATCCACACCATGCATAATTTGCTTATCATGGAAAGAACCCAAGTTGATGTCTCATATTACCGTTCTAATATGGGCAGACAACCCATATGGCTACTTAGACTTTGCCAATGGGTATGAGTGCAATTCCTAGTTCATCAATGTCACAGGTACTCAAACTTCCCTTACATAGACCTTGATGTCATTGGTACTCAGACTTTTCCTACATCCATGGTTAAAACCCAATCACGACACTTTCCCCTTAAGAATGTCTAATCAGTCTATCATAGGGAAAAGCTCGTCGATTAATACTAAACTAAAGTAGCAAACTAAGAACAATGTAATTAATCCATGCAAATATGGACACCATCAGATTGACTGGATATTACAACCCAAATAAAACTAAGAATTATCCAAAATAGTAGAAAAGTATGCAGGAATATCAATAATACAGGCCCAAATAAAATGAATAAGGAGACACCACAAACAAAATAGATAGCAGTGTCCCCACTGCATAAATAATCAAGGATAAATGAGATAAGTGTGCTCCCTAAAACCGCATCACCAGTTGCTTTCACAATCAGATTCTGCATCATCGACAGACTAATCAAGATTAGTCCACTCGGTTGGGGCCTTATTATCACTCTCCACCTAATATGAAGGAAGTCTATCTCGGGATTTTAGGACCTGCCATAGACCCTTCACCCCCTTCCACATATTGATAAAGAACTCATCCCTCTTTTTCTCTCTTATAATAATTTTTTCATGCTCAATCTAGAGGTCTTGGAGTGACTTCACCAAAGAGGAGTAGGCTTTCTCAAGCTTAGTAATGATAGCCTCTTTTCTCTTTTTGTCCTTACTATAATTCTCATAATCAGAATGTGACACATATGAATAATGAACGGTGAAAAGCTCATATGGTCCTTGGTGTAAACTAGACACAAGCATTTTGATGGTTGGAATATTTAATCTAATCTCCTCAAGAGGTCCCGTGGTTCATCTCCTATGAGACTCAGGCTCATTGCATGTCAGCTTTTCTAAGTTGGGATTTCTTCTTTTGCTTTTACTGGGTGCGCCCTCTTCTCGAATCCTTAATTGGTAGATGGGGGCACTAGGATGTTGCCATGTATTACTAGCATACTCATACACCCCCACATTCCTCCAAAGATCATTAATCAAAGAGGGAAAGAAGATATATGTACCACCATGGCTCTTGAAATTATCTAATTCATTGACCACGACTTGACCAACATCCAGTGGGATAGCGTCTAGAATACAAGAAACAATCTAAGCACGCAATTCTGGGATTGTTGTCATGTGGATGAAAGGAGAAACTTGGCTAAAATTGATGTGCAACCATATGCGAGCCTCGAAAGTGAAGTCATTCGCAGAGATGTTGCTTTTGGTCTTGGTCCGAAAGACTTCCTTACCAGGGTATAGCCGTTGCACCAACCAACTCCCCGGTGTCACCCCTTTGCTTTGAATTCACCCATGTCAATATGTTTAAGCCCATAAACATCATTGATTTGCTTTACCCTAACTTTAACTGGTTTCCCCCGAATCATTAAAGTCACATTGAATGAGTTTAAAAAAGACACTTCACTGATATTGGCTTAAAATTTGCGGACCCATTGATTATTTACAATGCATGTATTCGGGTTGAAACATTGCCGCCCTATGGCTTCAAATTTGGTGTGAATTGTCGGTAGTTTTTCTGGCATGTTCTCAATGAAAATACCACTTTCTGAGAGTATCATTATCTTTGGAAGATTACTATTGTAGTGAGTGTGGCACTTTGGTGCCATGAATCGGACGTGATCATACTTGTCCATGAGGTTGTCCTGAAAATACTAGGAATATATTATATCAATCAATGACATTTTATCATTCAAATTGTACCTCAATGTTCACTAGTTCTCATTTAAAAAAGGTGCTTGATGAAAATAGGCTAAAAATTTGGGAGTGAAGGATTTTTGGCATGGCAAGGAAATGGCCCTGGTTATCATGATCGCATGTTAATACTGCGATCGCATTGCTATGATCATAGACCGTGACCGCAGTTGTGATACCTAAGGTTAGTTTAGTGCCAGCTCCCAATATTTAAATCCCTCCTAAGTTTTTAAGCTACTAGCATGATCTACAATATGGATGTATAGGAAAAACAATTGAGCAGTGCTAATCAGTTTTTGAGTGCCCCATTTAAAATGTAGCTACCCCTATTAAATATTCATTTGGGTAAAGTTTTGAACACTTGTTGTGCACACGTTGTTAGTCTATATTTTTCATACATTATCGGGTATTCAAAATATCCCACTTAAGTTTACACCTTATCCAAGCAGCTATAATCACACCATACCATGTATGATAACATGGAAGTCATTGTAATCAAAACATTAGGCTCTCTCTTAATAATATATTCTAGGGCCTATTTTCAAAAATAAAAACACAAATTTATGACACTTACCGCAGTTATGATGCAAGAGGGGTGCAAGGATTCTGTTTGAGAGCTCACAAACTTGGCTAGAAATTAGCCCAAATTAGAGAGTACAATTTTTAAAAGGAGTGTGAGGGAAATGAGGGGTTAAATGACTGAAGTGGCCATGATCACGGACAGCCGTGTCACCATGATCGCTCTTGGGGACCGCGAACATGGTAACTAAGAGTAGTTCTGGTCCCCTATTTTCCCCTATTCTACTGTTTACTCAATTTTCCCAATTTTTCCCTGTTCAGTTTTCAATGTAGAATCACACAATTTCCCCTTTACAAGCTCATCCAATGCACTCTATAGTGCCATAAAAGCATGGGTCATTCATATGCAAAAGATCACATATATCGTACAAAATCATAAAAAAAAAATACGAGCCACACTCGTGGAATTTGTGTGTTGCCTACTACCTAGTACCTTAGTTATCATCATGGGACGATGTCGTCCTTCATGCATTCTCAAGGTAGGTCTTCAAACCCCTCCTCATTTGCCTTCTCATTTTCAATATCCACCACGAATACTACTTGAATCTTGGCAGTTTATTTCTTTGACTTGCAAATGTTGAAAGAGACTTCATTCTCTTGCACCCTAAACTTTATCTCCCTAATATCTAGATCGAAAATGTCTCTCCTGGTGGTCAAGAAAGGATGATAGCTACCTCTTGGTCCATTTCACAATCCAACACCATGAAATCCGCAGGGAGTATAAACTTATCCACTTTTACAAGGACATCAAAGAAGACTCCCATTGGCCTTTTGATTGAGCGACCACCATTAAAGGTCGCATCAAATTCAGTGTAAGAGCATCCAATCCGAGCTTCTTGTAGATAAGAAAAGACATTAAGTTGATGCTTGCACGTAGGTCACATGGAGATTTTGCAAGATCATGTGTCCCAATTGTACAAGGAATGGTGAATGCTTTGGGGTTATCTTTATTTCTTGCAACCTTACAATCTATGATATCACTACACCCATGAATGACCCCAATGGTCTTACTTTCAATAAGCTTCTTTTTAGGCATCAACCTCTTTATAACTTAGCATATCCCAAAATCTCTTAGATTGCCTCAAGAAATGGGATATTTATCGATAGGTTGCTATGTTTAGACATGAACTTCCTTAATTTGTCACCTTCCTCTTTTTATGCAATAGTAAAGGGAATAGGGGAAGAACTTGGATTTTGTGCCTTGCTTTAGTTTGTGGCTTCTTAATCTCAACACTTCTTTGTCATTGTCATTAGTTTCCTTCTCATCATTTCCTTTTTAACATTGAGGTAACACCTCCCTTGCCTTCACTTTGGGTATTTTCAAAATTAATTCTCCTTTAGAGGGTTCATCAAGGGTCTTTCAACTCTTTGTGACAATAGCTAGAACTTTGGAATGATTCTTTGGATTAGCAATTTTGTCACTAGGGGGTCCGCCTCTAGACCTAGTATTTAGTTATGTGGAGATTTTCCTGACTTGGGTCTCCAACTGCTTAATAGAGGTGGAGTGACACACCACCATTTGGGAAAGTTGAGAAAGGTCACCTTTCAACACACAGACCATTTTGTCCGTACCTTCCACTCTATTCAATATTCCTACAAGAATATCCTCGGTCTTTAATTTTATTAGGACAATTGGACTTGACTCCTTGGCCTTAGCTTGATCATGAGTGGGAACATAACGGTCTTAATCGCGTTCTTGATCTCTCCAATCTCTATTATTCTCGTGGTCCATCCAACCTTGGTTCCTACCTTGCCTTTGATAGGCGGGGTGGGAACCCCAGAGTAATTAGACAAATACAGAATTTCCTCATCCAACTTCTTTGATTCTACATCATCTTCATAAGATTTTGATGTCACGGATTTTATCTCTTTTGCGGGTGCACCCATAACATGCTTTGTAATGATTTCAAGTTGGGTCATCATTTTTGCCATGTTCTCTTCCTTTTCTTTATTTCGCTTTCTTTGTTTATTATTGACCATGGAAGTAGTAGAAGGGATCTTGGGAGCTTCAATTTCTCGGGTATGCCAACCCTGATTATGCTTTGACACTTCTCCAGCCAATTAAAAGGCCGTGTGGTGGTACAACCTTAATAGGGATCACCTGTCGCATTATCCACCACCATTTTATTTAATAGATCAAGGGCACGACAGAAGATCTCGAGATGCATCTTTTCTAGGACTTTATGATATTGGCATTGAGCTATCTTACTATTAAATAATGGCTCTCTATTTATTTATTAAAAATTCACAATCTCGTCCCACATTTGAAGCATATTTTATGATGGGAAATATCTATCAAGAAACCCCATAGTAAGCTCATCCCAAGATTTAATTAAGCCCAGTAGAAGTGAGCAGAGCCATAAAATAGCCTCTCCCATTAGTGAGAATGGGAGAGATGAAGACAAGTGTATTCTTGAGTAATGTGTTCAATATTGAACAACGCATACACTTCTACAAAATTCTTCAAATGGACAATTAGTTCCTCAAAGGATTGACCCTATAAAATCCTTTCTTTTGCAACATGTGAAACATAATGCTAGGCACATGGAAGACACCATTCTCATTAGTTGGTGGGATACCAAGTGCACTTGTTTGTCCCGATTCATTTAGTGGGCCCTCATAGTCTAAAGGGGCATCAAAGGTGCCCATATTTCTTGCGCTATCACACATTGTTCCATTAATATTTTGATTGTCTACAAAAGATCAAAAACAACAAATAAAGTAAATTACACTACCCTGGGAATTTCCAAGTAAAAATCACACCATACAAGTAAACCTATATTCCACTCCCCGACAATGGTGCCATTTTTATAATGCTCAACTTACTCCCATGATTGAGGGATGATACTTTCATTTCCAATAACCCAACTAGAGTTGGGGTCAAATCCACAAGGAGCAATTATAAATTTCAAGTCCTATGAGTGCTCTAATTACTAAAAGGTTACCCGGAATGATATTAAACAAGACATGTAAAATAAAATTAAGAGGATTGGTTTGTAACAATTTTCAACTACCAATGCATGAATATGACACTTTTGATTTATAATCAAGAATAGAGAGGATCTTAGGATTATGTCTACCTAAAGTTAAAGCATGTGGTTTGATGATGGTTTAATATGAAGATTAGTTGTTGACCAAAGGTTCGGCTAGGTGAAAAGTTGTTGTGGTCAATCTTTTAATAAATCTACAAATATTTAACCCATTGTCTCTTTCGAGAACCTAACAAGTGTGTGATTCGTAATCACCCAAAGCCTCAATCAAGAATCCCTATTTCTAGGATGATGCTATTTAAATTATTTACACTTCAAATACACTTATTTGTAAGATTGCAAAAGGTAGAAAACCATAGGCTCAATTTTCAACTATTACATTGTCCCTATATAACCCAAGAAATGGTGCAATCCATACTTAACAACTAAAAATCATACAAACACATCAACACCCACTGACGATTACACTTTAGCTTTACATAATTCCAAGACTAAATTACTTAGCTAATCATGGAGAAAGTAAAGAGAGATATACCATAAGGATTATCCAAAACATTCATTCTTCACAAAATTACTAAGAAATTAAGCCTCCAGGAGTAGTTACACACTTGCCCAATTAGGGTTTCTTTATTTCAAATCAAAAATGTCTATAAAGTAAGTAATAACCAAAGAAAAAAGTGTTTTTGCCTATATATGACTTTGGATTCATCTATGTAATTTTACAAAATTGCCCTGGGTCACAATTCTACTGAACCACGATTACACAAGTTTGACCGCAATCACAGCTATACAACCATGGTTCTGGTCTATAATTGCATTAGGCTGACTATCTTGAATGACCGTGACTGCAGCCTGAGGATCACGATTGCGATAACTAAGGCTGAACAACTTCAGGTCTCCAACTGCACTTCTTTTGCTCTTATTTTACCCATTTTAGCTCTAATCTATATTTTTTCACCTTCTCAACTATATACCTGCAAAGTTTGGTTATTAGTGCATTTAAATCATGATGATGTCTCATTTTCTTATACAAATCATGGTAGTGTGCACAAATATTAGGTGCAAATAAGTACTAAAAGCACCACTCATCACAACCCAGAGTAAGTAGAAGGCCTATGCCAACCGTAGACTCTATTCCTTGAGATTTGGAGTTGGTGATCAGGTGTTTCTTCGTGTTTCACAAATAAGGGATGTGATAAGATTTTAGAGTAAGTGTAAGCTTAGCCCATGCTATATTGGTCCTTTTGAGATCTTTCATGTAGTGGGCGAAGTTGCTTATGAGTTAGCTTTACCTCTAGAATTTGCCACTATTAATCTAGTTTGTCATGCCTCTATGTTGCAAAAGTATATTATGGATCCTTCTCATGTGCTTAGATGTGACTCGATCTAGTTAGACGAGTAGTTGACCTTTGTGGAGGAGCTCGTGCTGATTTTGGCTAGTGATGTGAGGTAACTACATTCTTGAGAGATTCTAGAAGTCAAGATTCAGTGGAGGCACTACCCAATAGAAGAGACTATATGGGAGATTGAGAGTGATATGCGGGCCAGTACTCTCATTTGTTTGAGACTTTAAGTATTTTCTTCATCTTTAACTTTTGGGGATGAAAGTTTCTTTGTAGTGGATATTGTAATGATCTTTCAGGTCATTTTTCATGTTCTTGCTTATTTTCTCTTATAGTGTTTCTCCATAGCTTCCCCAATTCATTAGTGATTTGCTGGAAATGATAGTTTAATTACCTGGCTGTTATTTTGGTTTTTAGAACCACTTTCCAAATTTGATGTCTTTATTGGTTCTAATTCGCCATTGAGCAAAAACATTAGTAAAATGATCTTAAATGCGAAATTCAACTTTTTTAATGCATACAAAATGTCAAAATCTGTGTGGTGACATATCATTTGCTTGAAATGGACTCCGAATGCATCTTGAGGTATTGTTCGAAGCCCAAAAGCAAGTTCCAAGCTTCAGCCATTTCTTGGCATAGAGGGAGATACTTCAACCATGGTGGGAGATGTGTAAACACTCTGTTGTGACAACGCTACTCGAGGCCTGGGGTAAGCCTATTTAAAGGCTCTCTTGCTAAAAAATTTTGCCATTTTTTGTGTTCCTCTTGAGCTCTAAACCCTAATAGAGTGTAAAATCTTCTAGTGAGTCTTTTGGGTTTATTAGGAGCTTGAATAACTTATGTAATCCATTTTTTGCTAAAAATTCGAAGGTAAAATTCCTTCAAGTTTTGTGTTAGTTCTACACCCAAAACCCCTAATGGATTGAGGCTCAAGTATAGCCATTAATATAATTGATTTACTTAAAGTTCATAAGGGTTATATCTCCCTAATGATATTTGGATAATGGGTTGGTCTCAAAAACTTATTTTTCAAAGGTGGGACCCACTGAGGGGTTAGGTGTCAGTTAGGACCCATGGCATAATTGTGCCATAATGGGTGTTGTTAATCTTTTAATGATCCTTACATTATGTTATTGATAGCTCTGCTCATGGAATAAGCTTCAATAAAAGGAAAGGCTAAGCTCATTAGTTCGTGAGCAATTTGGACTCAAGGTAGGTTAGGCTTACTTGTAGTTAAATTGAGCTTAATTGTAGTATAATTATGATATCTCATAAGATTGGGCAATGTCTTAGATGATAAATGGGAGAATGATGATATTTGGGATTAGTGGATCCTCATAGGCTATTGAACTTGTAAAATTTGATTCTTAAGTATAGCCTAAAACCATGGATAGGTCTACTTGTAGTCTAATGAATAGTATGGGAATACTTTAGCTGCTTTAGTAGAGGAAAATGATGTTGTTGACTAACATTAAGAGTGTATTGACCTAGATATGTCTAGTTATAACTTAGCCTTAGTGCTTGGGGTGACTTTGAAAGGATACTTGAAAAACATTTTCCCTTATAGGCATAGTAAGGATTGATAAGACCTTTGGGTGTGATTAGATAACCTAACCTAATTCCAAGTAGAAGTTAGTCTTGTAGGAGTGATCTTTGGAATTATTGGGATTTAGGAGTGTGACTTAACCCATATTAATCTTGAACTATGTAATTCCTTAGTGACCTAGATACTTGAGGAATGTCTATGTTCTGTAATTGAGGTTATAATGGTTAAACCTGGTTGTTGGATATGCATGTGGTCAATTGTTGGATAATGTGTATACTTGATAGATTATCTTATTTTCATGATATGGATAGCCTTGGAAAGTCTTGTAAATTGAACTTATGGTTATGCTATCGCTTGGCTTATTGATAAGTTAACCAAGTGAACCACTAATTATGTTACCACTCTTTCTATAACCCAAGCCTAATTATTTAGCTAATGTTTATGTAAAGGATTTTCATTTGGGGTTATATTGTTAAAAGTAGGAGTAAAAGAGGCATCTAGAGAGCATGCACTTGACTTATAATTGACTTGATAATAAACATGTTAACTTGGAAAAGTGGTGATTGCGTATATCATTTAGATACTCCTGCTCATGCATCTACTTATGTTATGTAGTGGTGATTATTAATAAAGTATAATGTTATATGTTACCTTACATCACCTATACTCTATCATTGTGGGTTGTATCTGATTATTAATTTTACTACATATGCTTGTGTATATCGTTGACTTGGAGTATGTGTTAATGTCATGATGATGTCCGTGAATATGGAGGATATAACGATGTTATGATGATGCTTGGTTAATTTAGAGGATATAATGATGTTAAGATGATGTCCGGTGAATTCGACAGATATAATGATGTTATGATGATGCCCAGTGAATCCAGAGGATATAATAATGTAAGAATGATGCCCGGTGAATCCTTAGAATATAATGATGTTGTGATGATTCCCGATGAATGTAGAAGTGGTAATGATGATATAATAATGCATAGTGAATTTAGAATAGGAAAATATGTTATGATTATGTTATGTATGGTGAGTATATATGAATACATAGATGTATGTGAGGTCATACCGTGTATGGCTAAACCCATTTGTGTACTTGGGTCATGATGTCTTCCTTGGTAAATTGTTATCCATTCCTTGTCATTAATCACTAGAGAAAAGGTGTAACCCTTGTTAACTCTAATTAGTAACTAGAAGTATATTATGCCGAGTATTGGATTATGTTTAATCTTGTTTAGAACCAAGGGCTCACCTGATAAATCTACTTCACTTGAATAAATGGTTAAGTTATGGTATTTCACCTACTATACTGTATAATGTGATAACTAGTTGTCTCTAATAAATGACTATGACTTGTAGGATAGATTCCTAGTGAACTAGTTGGTGTACCTTAATTAGCTAGAATATGGAAACTAGTCCTTAAGGTTGTGACATGTTCAATGATAATAGACCTAGTAATGTAAGATGAGTGATTAAGTTAACATCTATTATGTGATGTCATGGTGGATTAGTAGATGAGTTATATAATTAAGAGGCTAACTAGAAGATGTCTTTGTCATGGGTGAATATATAATAATGTTGGTAACTTGTAGCCTTTCCATATTTGATGACTAGTAAACTATAAGACTTGAAAACTAGTGGCTTATAGAAATGGAGGTTAGCTAATATAGACTAGGCATGGGGATAATAATGAGGTAGAGATTAAATAACTATAACTATGCTATCATGATATCAGCTTCATTTTGTCAAATTGCGGTATTGATAATGATTGTAGACCTTGATAAAAAGGCCATGGTGGGAATGTACAACCCATGGATTTGGTGAGTTGCTTTTGATAAATTAATCTTTTGATGTACTCTCCGATGGTATGGGACACCGTGATGTGTTCTTTGTTTGTTTTCCTTGAGTGTACTTATAGGTGGTATGGGACATCATGGAAAGTTCTTTTGCTTTATACTCTAATGATGGTAGTTGTATTGATTATGGAAATTACATGATTGTTATTGAATATATATGGCATTATGCCTCTAAGAAAATTACTCATGTTGTATGAAAGTTAAATTATATATGGATACGGAATGTCATTCTATTATTCTAGTTGATTAGTTATTTAGACTATGCTACCAAAGAAGATTAAGTTTTGATTCTGTACCTTGACTCTAAGTTACTGTCTTACTGTATATTGTCCTTAAAATATGATTTAGCTCAGTCGAGTGATGATGCCAACTGAGTACCCGTGTTTTGGCACTCATTCTACACTTCTGTACCTTTTTGGAGTAGACTCGAGTTCTAGTGGTCGCCATTGAGCTGAGATCGTGCAGTGTTGAACATCAGGAGACAGGGTAAGCTCTTGGAGTTCAAGTTACCCTTTTTTCCTTCAATCATTATTCTGTATTTTGTTGAAGAATGTATAAGACTATTTCAGACTATTACACGTTGAGTTGTAATTTTTATTATCGAATGTAGAGATGCTCTTGTACTAATACTATCAGGTCATAGGATTTGTATTTGAAGGTTAGTTATTTTTTGTCAAATATCGTTATATTGTGTTCCCATATAGGGTCCATATGGGATGTTCCTACCAAGGTAACCCATTCCAATAGCTCTGGGTTATGGCATTGGCTTACCTACTGGTAGGTTATGTTAAGAGGCATCATGACTCAGAAATTAGGTCGTGACATAAAAACCCTTAGATAGGGTTGTGGAAACCCTGGCAGATTGACAAAGTAGGGAAAGTGGTATTATTGTTTTAAACTGATACCCATGCATGCATTGTATTATCTTCACATATTAGTTATCTTAGTGGTTGCAAATGTTAGGATCCCACCAAAATTATTGCTACTTACTCCAAAATATAAGTAGTGACTAGGAAAAGATAATGACATCGATAATTTGGAGTTTAACTATCGATCCATTCTACTAGGTTTCATCTAAGTAAGATAGTTAGATTTCATCTCATAACTAGAGCTCACAAGATAATAGTTAATTGGGATCAAGATAAGGATTAGTAAGTCGACATCTTGAAACTCAAAAGGCAAAAGATGAAATCCTTCTTCTTGTCTAAAAGACTTTTGAAGGTACATAACTTATTGATTCTATATGCAACGTATCAGGTCAGTTCAACAAAACAGAACAAGCCTACGGAGTTAAAAATCCTCGGGGAATACAATCTTAGTATTCACCTATGACTGAATACAAACGAAGTTGATATTTACTACTAGTTCGACATTAATACTCAAATCCCCCATATACTTTTCCAGTTCTGCCTATTGATTACAGTAGCTGAGAGGCTCGCTTCCACCCCAACCTTTGGTAGGTTACTAAATTTTTTAGTGACCACATCATCTTAAGAGTGGAGGTGTAACTTGGGCATCGTTAGGAACCCATAGGCTTGTTTGTGAAGTCTGAGTACCCAACATAACAATGTTGATCTGCGATGTTAAATCAAGAGCTTCATGGGAACAACCCATGGGTTTGGTGTTCACTTTGTTTTGATTTTCTCAGGTTTAAAAGTATTCTTGAATGGTTTATCTTAGAAAATGATGTAAAAACTAAAAATTCTAGGTATACACTAACTAGGATAGTCCATGTGTTGAGAATCAAGTCTATAAAGGCGTAGACTAGACTTGTGAGAATTAGAGGTAGGTTTCTATTCTCATATGATAAAGCACAACTTACATGTCAATGTAAGTGAAAGGCGACTGTCGTCAATAGAATTACCCAACTTTTATTTGGGCTTAAATCTACGAATGTTAGTGGTGATCAAGTAGGTTTAAATTAAAATTAACTTTCTAAATTCAAACATAGGATACAAATATTTGGGGGTTAAAAGTTTGAATGTTGTTTCAACAAAATTTACTTGAAATATTACTTGAGAGCAATAATTGTAGGTTAAATTCCAATAGGAGAATAATCTTGGGATTATATTTCCTAGAGGCAAATAGTGCATGGGTACTTGAAAATCAAATGAAAACTCTAGTGAATGAATATATGGGTAGGCTAGGTTATGGGTTTTGATGTTAGTTTTTCAACCAAACACTAAGGTACCACCCATGGATGGTTTCGGAAAACTCATGGGTGTGGCAAACAAATCAACCCAAACCTTAATTTGACATCCCTATTTCTAGCAAGATGCCCAAGATATAGAAAATCCATAATCCGTCCATATTTCTAAGACAATGTAACGGAATAAGCTAAGATCTAATTATTGTTCACAAATACTTGTTCCCCATATCCCTCTTTCAAGGATGATGTGGGATCTTGGGAATTTACGTTACACCCATATATTCTAATTCAACAATCAAGTATTAATGAAACCCAATATCATTAATCAAGAATCTACACTAACAATCAAGACTCACACATAATTGCACCCTATTTCTATATAAATCGAAGATAGATATTTAGCGACTCATGAATTTTAAGAAAAGAAATATACCCAAATTCACATCCAAAGCTTCCATTGAAGATGCAAACAATTGCATTCTCTAATTCAACTTCAAATACAACTAAATTTACTTCAAAAATTAACTAAAGTAATGTTTCCTAATTTAGTAGTCTTTTAACAATGCCAAAACATGAACTCTAGTTCGAGATCTCCCCAATGTAAAAAGGTTTTGTCCTTTTGAAGGATTGGAACCAGCTGTGGGAAATTTCAAATCTGCCTCTAGACTATTTTTTAGTTCAACTCGCCTGTGCTTGATCATGATCGTGGTGAACCTATCAAGATCGCTAACTTTTCCTGATTAATGTTGGACGCGATCGCGACCCTCAGACTGCGATCGCGGTAACTAAGGGTAAGTTCCTACTCCCGATTTTCTATATTTTGCACTAACTTTTCCTTTTTGCACTAACTTTTCCTTTTTTTCTTCTCTTTTCATCTCATTTCACTAGTTTTCCTTCATTTACTTTTAAACTTCGAAACCATGGGGATTAGTGTATTCAAATAGAAAATGTGCCCCATTTACACGATTTAATCATAGCAGTGTGCACAAATTTTGATATAAATGAGTGGTAAATTTTACACTTATCAACACCCCAAACTTTACCCTTTTCTTGTCCTCAAGAAACACTGCTTCATACTCAATGAGACTATGCAAATTTAAGCCTAATTATATGACCAACTGATCACCAATGACATAAAACTTTATTAACACCAACAAGTATCTCTCAAGCATGGGAAAAGCTATTCTCACAACTCCCCCAACATGAAGTACAATTTCAAAGATGCAAAAAACTTTAAAGAAGAACAATGCAATAATCACTTACTCTCTATAAGTGACTCTTTATCGATAATGACTCAACTACACTCCTTTTTCTCATTTTTGGAAGATTAAAATTTCACCCGCCTCGATTAGTCTGTATGCCTCCTCCTAAAAAAGAAATCCCACATAATAAATTATCTATCATTCTACTAGGTATTTAAGTGTAAACACTCATTATCATAAGAATCACTCAATGCGAGCGAGTATCATTCCATTTGCTTGCCCTTATTTTCAATCGCCACTACTATGAATACACTTGATTAATGATCTCAAAGGAATTTTTCAAGCTTGTAATGTAGGCTTGGGGAAAGTGTATGTCACTTATAAATAAAGTGAATACACCCTCCTTGAACATCTACATCACACTATTTAATCAAACTTTGGACCATAAGCCACTTCATTTATTTCAAACCTCACACATTCCTACCTTTACTACCTTGATTTACCCACTCTTTGAAAGCATTTTCTTTCCCATTATTTTTTTTTGCAATCTATGTTTTTTCCTTATTTTGATGACTCCTTTATTTATAACTTTTTCACTTATTCTGTTTGTTTATCTTTTAGGCATCCACTAACACTATCATGGCCCAAGGTCACATCTTCCAAAACATACAACCCTCAACTAAGGATTTTGGCCTCAAGTTGCATTTTTAATTTCAAGAAGGGTAGGTTTCAAAAGTGGCGTAAACTTCTAATAGTTCAAGGCTTGTAATGTGGTTGCCAAACAAAGGCTTCATGTCTTAAAATGGGTGACTGTGGATACTATTCTATATACAGGTAGGTTATTTAGTATAAAGTGGGTTCCTATATTCACAAAGAAGTCCTAAGATCATTTTAAAAATCAAGCATAAACATGATTAGCATTAAAATACTAACGCAGGCATGTTCTAGATGATACAAGTAAGCTTGAGAGTTAAACAACTACTATCACCAAACATTACATGAAAATTTATAAGGAGGCTCAAGTCCATTTCAAACTAGAGACAAAAGGAAGTATTTACTAAATACTACCACTAAAAACTTTGAAGTCGCAAAAAGAGGTGAAGCATTCTTATAAAATAATTCAAGTTCACGCACTTGGTTTTCAAACTTTTAGGATGGAGGGAGGTGTTTGCTTCGGATTCACACCATGCAAAATCTACTATTGATGGCACCAAACCAAGTTGTTGTCACGCATTTCATCTTTCACGAGGGAAAACCAAATGGATACTTAGACTTCACCATAGATATACGATTGTTCCCAAAACACCAATGCTACGGGTACATAGACTAACCCTGGATCTATGGCTCAAACCCCAATCAGGGTGATTTTCTCTTAAGAATGTTGTCACTCAATCTATCATAGGGAAAGGCTAGTCTAACATCATCATAAAAAAGATTAAGATAAACTAAAAATTAAAGAATGTAAATTAGAATGTAAAAGCACGATGACCAATCCATCAAATGTAGGTACCATCAATGTACCCAATTATACATCATCTCCCAATAATATATCCACCTTTGAAGTATAATGTGGTCGATTGGAAATCTAATAACACCGATCCCACAAGGGAAATGTGAATAATTGCTTGACTTGATGTAATCCACGAGTAGTACAGAAAGTAAATGGGGGATTTGTAGTATCAATTGTAATTAGTAACCAAATCTTGAGTGCTTTTGAGTTATAATCAATAAGAGACGAACACTAGGTTTTTGTTCCCACTTGCTTCTTAACTAAATAAATTTCTCGTGGTCAACAAAACTATTTTGTTGTTCTGCATGTATAGTCAACAAGATAGGTATTATCAACTATTGGGTAAGCTAGAAGATAAATTTCACCCTTTACCGGGTAAGTCTTAGGGTGTCTCCTTGTTTCCCCTTGTTATGACCTCAGTTCACTATCACTGCGTAGGATCAAGTGATTAGATTGGATACGGGGACTAAAACTTGGAGGTGGAAGGATCCCAAATCACTGTCTTATCTTCTTTTCCCAATCACAAGCTCCCTTATGGGGATTAATTTGAATACTGGCTAACTCAAGGTACTGAAGTTATTTGAGATTAATTATTATAAAAAAGATGAAGGTACATGTAAAAACCCTAAAATAGTTTAATGTCACACTTTCTCTATGTAGCTAAACCTCCAGGGTTCCCATAACCCTAGTCAAGGTTATTAGTTACTCATGTTTGTTCAACAAAATCATAATTATCAATGAAGAACACATAAAATCAATTACACCATAATAAGATGATTAAACTCCAACGTCTTTAATTGAATAAACCCTGAAATCTCAAGAACAGTTGTGAAAGTATTTTAATAATATGTAAAAAAATATAACAGAACATAACCTAATAAAAGATAAATCCTAGGGTATTATTGTATCACAAAATAACCTTAAAATCACAATAAAAATGGTAAAGGTAAAGTTAAGTCGGCAGTCGATACTACTCGGTCTTCACTCGTATCGGCATACTTCGAATCACACACTACCTTGTCTTATCTGTTCCACTATCTAATATTCCCATGGCTTTAACTTTCTATTTGGCATACGACTTCTTCTTATGAGTTGTACCTGGGGTATGACTAGTTTCCTCTATCCGTATATACTTGGGACTTTTATCCTTTCTAGTCTTAAATATTTGTTTGTATACAACATCTCTATATGAGTCATACTTAGATTTTTAACTCGTATACTTCTGACACTTTAATCTTTGAACAGTAGCTTAGGTTATGTTATGCTTACGACATCTCTATACGTATTGTATCCTTAGTGTAAGGCTCGTATAGATTAGTCATATATTTTTTTCACTTGGTCTTGTGTTTGGGTCCTGGATTTTGCAATGCTTACAATTGTTTGATACAATTCGTATACTTATCTTTCGACTCATATACTTGAGTCGTATATTACCCTTACTTGGCATTTTATCCTATTGTTTGCTTTTGTTATGGGTACGATTCCTCCTTCGAGTCGTATGTTGAGTAAATGACTCGTGAACTGATTCTTATTTTGACCATTTTGGGGTTTTTCAAATCTTTTTCTTTTATGTTGATTCAAACACTTTTGTAGAGCAGTTTTACCTTCAATATACACCAAAGTGAATCATATCTAAAAAAAAAATTAAGTTCACGTAGAAATTTGTTGTTTTAGTCATCGAAAGTGTTGTGTTTTTGTGCCACATCAACACTACCAACATAAAGTTTTACATATCCTCGGGCAAACAAAACAAAATAAATATTTTCTAGCACTGAGACAATGCTTAAATAGGAAGTTCTGAACCAACCCATGGCAGTGATTTTGAACTTAATTTTAATCTTTTTGTTCTACCCTTTAATTCTAAATTTCAAAACTAAGTTTCGTATAACAATTTATCATATATAGAAAAACAAAAGAATTTGATGATGGCATTACATTAGCAATAGACACTTCAGCATAGATGATACGCCCAAATTACGACTCTCCTTAGAAAGTGTAAGAGGTCGTTGTCAAATACAAAACCCAACTGGGTTGGGTGTCAAATCCCATAGGGAATACGGTGTTCACTAAGTATTGTAGTTGTTACTAGACTATTGATCGAACGTTCCAGAATAAAGAGAGATTTTGATTTCTCATTTATATTCAAATGTTTGTCGGAGAAAGTAATCCAACTGTAGGTTATATTGCTAATAGTAATTCAATAAGAGAAGTCAAACTAGAGTTATGGTTACCAAGATGCTTAACCAGCTAGGGTTGTGAACTATTTTGGATCTCCAATGAACAATTCTTATTGCAAGAGTAATTGAATTCTATGGTTTACCCATTAGTTTCTCAACCTAAATGAGTAACCTATCCCTTAATTCTTTCAAACTTAAGGAACATAGTATTAATTCAACTATAATCTCACATGGGTTGATTCGGTTAAGGCATTGACTCTATTTCCAAAGGTTAAAGCCATTAAATTTATGTAAACCTTTTCTTTTTCCTACAAGTACTTTTCTATTTGAACAAGTGTTGTTCTTGGGCTAACTTTTCAAGTTTGCAACCAAGAAAAGTCATAAAGTGAAGATGAGTTTATGCAATATCAATTACTCATGGGAATCTACTAGATTCATAATCCAAAATTAGCTTTTTACATCAAGGCTCCCATAACCCTAGTTATGGGAGCTTCGCCACATATTTCCACCCAATAAAGAGAAGAAACCATTGTGTTATTCATAAATTAATTTAAAGTTTACTTACAAAAGTCAGAATTGTTGTTCTCGAATCTTCAATTGAAAATATGACAAAGGAATCTAGAACCACAAATCTTCAATGAATCTTAGAGAAAAACTATGTAACCATGTATTTTTAGTATGAAAAAAAACCCTAATAAAAGATAAGAGATATCTAATAAAACCTAAAATTGGGTATTTATATGTTACCATCCAAAAGGAATTTAAAATTCAAACTTAAATGTCCGCATCCAAAGGGATGGCCAAACTGGTGGTCCGTCACAAGACTGACGGTCCTCCATTTGGTCCCTCACTACTAATCTTAGATAGGCACTTTCTAGATAAGACTTACGGTCAAAGTGGTGGTCCATCGCAAGACTGATAGTCCACCATTTTTACTGTTGCTGCTGATCTTTGAGAGTTAAGTTTTGGATAGTCCTGACGACTGAAATGGTGGTCTAATGCAAGATCGATGATCCACTCTATTGGCTGTCACTGAGCATTTTAGGATTCCTGGTTCTATTTAGCACTGATGGCTAGAGTGGTGGTCTATCGTAAGACTAATGGTCCACCACATAAGCCGTTATTGGGTCTTATGAAGTCACGGATTCTATTTGGACCTGATGATTGAGTTGGTGGTCCATCGTAAGACTGCCGATCCACCATTTTGACTGTCAGAAGTGTTTTTCTGCTAATTTTCTTAGTCTTTTCGTTCAGCTAGCTCCTTACATGAAATAATAAAAACCAGTATTAAATGCCACATTGGTTTCTTGAAAATATGCAATTTTCCTAAGAAAAATATGAAAAATATTCCGTCAAAAGTCGGAACATCAACACCCTCAACATAAGATAATTGCATGTCCTTAAGTAACTCAGCACCAAATTGCAAATATGAACATTACAATGATGGGAATTTACTACTGAACCAATTCTCACACAATCATTCACTTATTATCCAAATCATATGGTTTAACATGTCAGAGTCTATAACCGACATTGTATTAGATTCAATTCATCTACACAACATGGATACAAGAATCTACAAAGACCAACCAAATTAAGTATGACTTAGGTTTCCCTCACAGACAAGGGGCTCCACTACTCGATATAGTTTATGGGTACAAAGCAAAACCCTCTCACTCATCAAAGAATTAACAAACATAGCACATGCATGTATAAGATTGCCTATATCATCCAACACCCCCTTATAGTTGAATTCCCAGATCAAGCAGTTCTTTTCTAGGGTAGTAATGAGGAATCAGGCTAGGTTAGGAAGGAATTTTAGGCAAATGTTACTAAGAACTAGGCTTTAACACTCTTTGCCTTCAAATTCTTCTTACCAAGGTCATTGCTTCACTAGATCACTTACCTTTTTCTCATTTATTCATGCTTTACCATGATAACCCCCTTCCCCTCTTTTTTATATATATATAAACACAAGCATCAGTAACCCTCAACTTAGGCTGATGCTATAATTCAAAGTGCACATTGTCTTAACTAGATCAGGGCCAAATTCTCAAATTCAAATTCTTGACCAACTTTCCATTGGGAAGTTAACAATCCAACAATAGCCACCTCAACTTAGGTGTTTTACCTAAGTTTAGGTACATATTGCCTACTACTAGGCCAGGGCCAGAGCTAGGAGTCAACTACTGAAAGAGAGTTAACTAGAATGCCTGGTAATGAAGAAAAATTAACAAAGTCTCAAAGAAGGGTTCAAAAAATGGAAAATTAGTTTTTGTAGGGTTATTTGCTTTGGCTAAGTGGACTAAAAGCATAAGGTAGCCAGCCAACCCTTCTTATCTCATTAACTACAGAAAAGCATCAATTGAACCAGGCAAGTTCTAGGTACTATATTATGTAAGAACTAATACGAATACTTGCACACACAGTGGCAACTGAGTCACACTCATTCTACTATTATTAAAATATGCATCACATGTCATGTATATTTACACGTTATGGCAACTACGGATTCACTAACAGTTGAGCACATATCCTAGGGGACAAATAAACAGTCATATGGAAATAGTCCTGGCTTTGTGCCAACATCATTCATCATCCATATTTACAACAAGATACTAACACAAACAACATTTTTATTCCATAGACCAACATTTACAACATAACAAGACTTAAAAAAAATGTGAATCTGAAGTTAAACCTAGAAAAGAAAAATGCAAACTTAATATGATCCTAGATATACAGATTTTCCTAGATAGCACATGGTAGGGTTCCTAATATCGGTAACACCACCCCCCATGATACAAGTACACCACGCCGGCATAAAAACATATGTATTTTTGTCAAAGCATTAAATTGAAGTACAAAGGAATGGGTATACTTATTTTATGTCTTATTCATCTGAGGTGTCTATAAAGTATAGTGAGGTTCCTGTATCCTCACCTGGTGCAATGTTGGCCCCTATGTTGATAGGGGCACTTAAAATCTAACCCTCCTGGATCAGAGAAATCATCTCTTGAACTGATGCAGAACTTTACCTCCTTGCTGGGGCACCACTAGTAGATACTCTTACTGTTTCATCTTTCTATTTCTTCTTTCTCTTTTCTTTATCTATCTTTGATTTCCTTCAAGCTCTCTTTAAATCATGTTGTTCCTACTCCTCTGATGTCATTGCTGCTCTCTTTCTCTCTTTTTTAGCTCTCCTTGAAGCTCATTCATCCATGTGTTGCTTTCCATTGTCTTTCACAGGTCTACCCATTAGGTCCATAATGCCTTCATCATCGCCACTCACCACTAAGGTTGGGAAAAAAATAGTATGTTGTGGCTTCCTTTTCTTTAACTCTGCTATATCAGCCTTTACCTGCTCAAATTCAACCATGATCTTGGCAAGGTCAAGGAGAGACAATACATCTAGCCTTTTATTGATATAGTGTTCCATGTTGTCCATCCTAGCCTGAATAGTTTGGAATGGAGGGATTGCCTCAGCTAGAATTCCATTAATAAAAGGCTTGAATTCTCATGCCTATTTATCTAACTATTTCTGAAACCTCTTATGTAGTTTCACCAATTTTACAAAATTTTCCTACGTTAACTTGTATTCAGCAAAGTCTGCTCCACCCATAGATAGTGCAGAACCCGAACCTATAGATATACTTAGAGGCACATACTCAGGTGACATGTAAGTAGTGATGGGTAAAGGCATACCAGCGGGAATTTTGGTAGCATCTGGAGTTAGTGCAGATTGAGTCTGGTAAGAATGAGGCTTGGCGATACACATCATAAATTTTGAGTCATCTTTCGACTTCTCAATGTCTTGTCTATGTATACCCTAAACTGCATTGTTAACTCTACGAATCAAAGGCACACCTGATGGCCTACACAACTCTGTTATCAAGCATAGGAATGGAAATGCACTAGAGTTTTATGTGCCCTTACAGATATGTCATCTACAATAATCTGGCTGAAGTCAACTTGCATCCCTGAAACCAAGCTTGCCCCCAATCTGCATCTATGGTTATCCAAGTTTCTATCAACTTTTGTTGGCATTAACCTTAAGCAAACAATGGCCCACCAGAACTTAGCCTTGAAGGTAATAGAATATTTTTGCAATACGCTTTCATGGATTGGTCAGCCAAGAAGGGTTACCATTATCAGTCAATAATGAAGCCACCCAAGGCCTCTGAGTAGATGTTGTTCTCAACCTGTAATCAAGATCAAGTATAGCATGTGGAGCCTCGTAGTCTGGCCCAAACAACATGCTATTAATTGTTCGAGCTGAAATATTGATAGTGACTTCTCACACAGGTACTGACTCTCTATTCGGCAAGCTTGCAATTGGCGTCCTCTTTAGACAGTCTTTTTCTACCAATGGAAGAAATTAGCAAAGAAATCTCTTACCCAATTTGGTTGATACGCTCCTGGTGGACTACTCATCCATACTAGTTCATACTCGTTGAAATGGCATTCGAACTCAGGATATTTAGTAATCTGATGTTCCTCCACAAATGGCCTTTTTATCCCTTTGGTTGTAGGTGTTAATCTGTCATAGAATTTCTCTCTTGCTCCCTCTTTCTGCCACCTGATCACCTCTTGAACTTGAGGATCCTTATTCTTAATAACATTAGCATTTTTAGGTTCAGTATCCACATCAGTTACTTCCATTTGTTCTCTCACGTTAGTAGCCTCAGTCCCACCCTCAACAGGCTCGGGTTGATTTGTAGCAACTATTGCCTCATCGGCTTGAGCTGGTACTTCTTGCACTACTATCGTTTTCCACTTTAGATTGGGAGAGTGTGGGATTTTCCCTTTTACGTTGCTTGGTGTTTCACGCAAGTGTAGATTCGCCTCTACCCCTATAGGATCTTTTTCCTCTGTTTGGTGGAAGTTACGAGCCATAACGCTTGAAAAAAGAAGTAAGGAATTAGTTCACAGCACAAAAATAGCCTAATAATGAAAACTTAGACTTGACGGCCACACTGGTGGTCTGTCAGGTAATTTTTGGTCCACCAGGTAGGCCACATATAGACTTGACGGTCCATATGGTAGTCCATCGCAAAGTTGACGGTCCACCACTTTAGCCGTCATATCTTAACCAGTGGGTATTATTTCTCGGATTCTTGCGATGGTCCATTTGGTGGTCGGTCAAATAACTGAAGGTCCACCATTTCAACTGTCACAACCCCTTCTTCAGATTCAAGATTCAATTCAGTATTTTGTCAAAAATTTACCATACAATCCCGATTTCTTTTAGCAAAACTTGACACAAACTTTACACTTATGCATACAATTTCACACTTTTGAGCATACGGGTTACTCAGACTTCACCCCCATAGTGCATATTATCATTCTGGACTCAAAAAAAGTTAAATCAAAAGAAGAAACATAAGACAAACTTTTATCAACTAACCAATTATTCATTTCATGTTTTAGCAGTTCAAAAAGAGAAGACATGGCGGTGCTCATACCTTGGTTTTGCAGAAGTTTATCTTTTAATTACTTGCAAATACTGAAAACAAACTTAATTAAAACTCTATAATTGCTTTAAAGAACTTTTGAGATAAAGATAAAGAAAAGAAAACGGTCTAATTACATAGAGCAAAAAGAATTAGATGGACAGTCCAAGAAAGATCAAATACCCTCAGATTCTTTGAATCCAATGAAATTTCTTCAGTTAAAGAAGTTAGAAAGGGTACAATGTATGTAACCGCTCTTTTACCTCTTTAAAATAAATTAGCCAAATACGGGTTACTTAATAAATCTCAATATTAACCCAACCCAACCAAGTGATAGGTTAACAGCGATGGCTGCTACGAGGATCCATTGAAAATATGATAGACCACCATTTAGGCCATCACTCCTTACCTGAACATGGTTACTTTAGTTTAATTTTGATGGTCCAAGAGGCGGTCCACCAAATTTGTGATGGTCCACCACTTTGGCGATCGCACCTTACCAGAATCTAGGCAACTCAATTTTATTTTGACGGTCAGTTTGGTGGTCCTCAAAATGAGTGATGGTCCACCACTTTGGAAATCAACTTTCTCTAGTGAATGAATTTTTTAGCTTCTTTACGACGGTTGAAATGGTGGTCCGTCAGGTGACTAGTGGTCTACCAATTCAGCTATCACTTTTGTTCTAATAGCTCAGATTTTTAACCCTTTTTCCAATTGTATTACTCCTTCTTTTTGCTGCATTTTAAATCCTTCACACATCAAAAATACACTAGAACAACAAAATAATTTAACTAATGCTTTACAACAACACATTGTGGGTTGCCTCCCACCAACACCCGATTTATCATCGCAGCACGACTCAGTTATCTTAATTACTCAAAATTCGTTGAGATAGATGGTATCAATACTTCTTATCGAGTCCATTGTACCGATATACAGTTTCATACGCTGCCCATTTACCTTGAAGACACTTCCATCTTCATTCTCAAGTTCTACTACTCTAGATGAGTAGATTTAACTCACTTTAAATGGGCTAGACCATTTAGATTTAAGATTACCTAGAAATACTTTGAGTCTGAAGTTGAATAGAAATGCCAAGTCACCTTTCTGGAAATCCCGCTTTTCAATCCTGTGGTTGTGGTACTTCTTCATTCTTTCCTTGTATAGATCAGCCAGTTTCATAAGCTCCAAGATGGAATTCGTCTATCTCATTCAGCTGCCCCAGTCTCATATTTACTTTCTCATTCCAATTCAAATTAATCCACTTTAATGCCTACAACGCTCTATGCTCTAGCTTAATTAGCAAATGACATACCTTGACATAAACCAAATGGTATGGCGACATGCCAATAGGTGTCTTGAAAGCAGTTCGATATGCCCATAAGGCATCATCCAGCTTCCTAGATAAATCCTTCCTGCTAGCATTTATATTCTTAGCAAGGATAGCTTGACATCCCAATTAGATATTTCTACCTGCCCATTGGTTTACGGGTGGTATGGTTTATCTACTTTATGCTGTTTGACTCCATATTTTTCCAAGGTGGCTCTGAACATCTTATTGTAAAAGTGTGATCCTCAATCGCCGATGATGGTATGTGGTAACCCAAAGTGAGAGAAGATGTTTCTCCTTATGAATGCAATAACTCTCTTTCCTTCATTATCTTCTAGAGCCACTGCCTCAACCCATTTTGACATATAGTCAATGGAAACTAATATGTACTTCATCCCAAATGAACTCACGAAGGGCCGCATGAAATCAATACCCCAAACATCAAATAATTCTACCTCTAGCATTTTATACATTAGCATCTTGTGGTGTTTTGAGTGGAACCTTGTCTTTGACATTGGTCATACCTCTTTACGAACTCGTAGGCATCTTTGAACAAAGAGATCCAATAGTAGCCACTCTGAAGCACTTTTCTTGTAGTATGATAACCTGCATAGTGACCTCCAACTGGGGAAGCATGATTCGCTTCCAGTATGCTCAACATATCTACTTCTAGAACACATCTCCTAATGATATTGTCAGCACATTGATGAAATAAATATGGCTCATCCCAGAAATAATGTGTCACATCATGAAGAAATTTCTTTCTTTGATGAAAAGAAAGATTTTCTGGAATTACCTCACTCACTACATCGTTTGCGAAATAAGCGTACCAAGGTATTTTCTCCATAACAGCAGCCAAGATTTCCTCATCTAGAAATGCATCATTGATCTCAAATTCATATCTAACTGTTTGTTCACTTTTCAGTCTAGACAGATGATCCGCAACTTGGTTTTTCCAAACCTTCTTATCTTTGATTTCAAAGTCAAATTCTTGAAGCAGCAGCACCCATCTAATTAACCTTAGTTATGCATCCTTTTTTTCCATCAAATATCTTAAGGCTGTGTGGCCAGTGTGGACCACCACCTTGGTACCTAACAAATATTCCTAGAATATCTCAAAAGTATACACAACTGCTACAAGCTCCTGCTCAGTCACGAAATATTCTTTTGGGCCCCATTCAAGGCATTGCTTGCATAATATATCAGATGGAACAACTTTTCTTTCTTTTGGCCAAGAACAGCTCCTAGTGTCACTCCACTAGTATCACACATAATTTCGAATGGTTTTGTCCAGTCAGGAGAAACAATAATTGGAGCCTCCACTAGTTTGCAGCTTAAGGCATTCAGAAGCCTTTCTGTAGTCATCATCAAAAGTAAACTTAGCCTCCTTCTCCAGATGTTTGCAAAGTGGGTTTGCAATCCTTGAGAAGTCATTTATGAATCTGGGATAGAAAACCACATGACTAAAAAAGCTATGTACCCCTTTGACTGAGATAGGGGGAGGTAGTTAATCAATCACTTCAACCTTTGCCTTATCTACCTTAATACCTTTAGCAAAAATTTTGTGACCGAGAATAATGCCTTCTTTCACCATGAAATGGAACTTTTCCCAGATAAGGACAAGGTTGAACTTTTCACACCACTGCAACACCCGACTAAGATTCAACAAGCTGATCTCAAAATAATCACCGATAATTGAGAAATCATTCATAAAAACCTCTAAGGTGTCTTCAACCATATCAGAAAATATCGACATCATGAACCACTAAAAAGTGATGGGTGCATTACACAAATCGAAAGGCATCCGCTTAAAAGAAAATATGCCATATGGGCACGTGAATATTGTCTACTCCTGATCTTTTGAAGGGATGAAATCTAGTTGTAACTAGAATACCTATCTAAAAATAGTGTCAACCCCTTTCGCTAGCCAATTAAGCATCTGATCCATGAAAGGCATTGGGAAGTGGTTCTTCAGTGTCCATGAGTTGAGTTTTATGTAATCTATACAAATCCTCCACCTAGTAACAGGCTTGAGTAGGATCAACTCATTCTTCTCGTTAGCCACAACTGTCATGCCCCCTTTCTTGGGCACGCACTGAACAGGACTCACCCACTTACTATCTAAAATAGGATATACTACTCCTGCGTCTAGCCACTTGATTATTTTTTTTGTACCACCTCTTTCATAGGTGGGTTTAAATGACGTTGGTGATTAATATTTGGGATACAATCCTCCTCTAGCTGAATCTAATATGAACATATACCAGGAGTGATATCGATGATGTCTGTAATTGTCAAACCAATAGCCCTCTTATATCATTAGGTACATAGATAAGAGCTTCCATATGTTTCACACCTAGATCAGTAGCAATAATCATAGGTAGTGTAATCTCACTACCTAGGAGCACGTACCTTAAATAACTGGGCAACTCCTTCAGCTCCAAGGTATGTGGCTCTTAGATAGAAGGCTTAGCTGGCGGACTTGGATGATTTTTCAAATCCAAATAAAACTTTTTCAGTGAATATGAATAAGACCCCATATCTATTAAGTCACACACCATCTCCTCATAATCTTTAATACCGTCATGATCAAAATTTATCAATATAGTAGCTAAAGTCTCCACCATAACTTTTTCTTCAATAGGTACTTCCTACTTCTCCTCATAATAAACATCCACAATAGAAAAGATGCTCATGTTTTTATGTTGTTTCATGGACTGACATACATTGAAATGAAATACTTTATCATTCAACCTGAATAGTAGCTCATTTTACCTCAAACCAATAAGTACATTCCCTATTGCGAGGAAAGGTCGACCCAAGATTATGGGTACTTCAAAATCCACCTTTCAATAAAAAATAACAAAATCAGTCAAAAATATGGACCTGGCCACCTTAACTAATACATCATAAAGAATCCCCACGGGCCGCTTCACAGACCTGTCCACCACAACTAATTTCATTCGTAAACCTAATTTTGTATACACATCAAGCAGCATCAAGTTTATACTATCTCCCAAGTCACATAGAGCTTTTGCAAAATCAAGAGGCCTAATAGTGTACGAGATGGTAAATGCTCCCGTGTTTGCCTTCTTCTGCACCAAAGACCTTGTAGAGATAGTACCACAATGATGGATATTGTCTATCAGCTCAGAGCTAGTTTTCTATTTCTTTGTGACAGGGTTTTATATAAACTTTGCATACCCGAGCATCTGCTCCAATACATCCACTAATGGCAAATTAATTATTTACTTCTTAAGCATGGCCATAAACTTTCCAAACTTTGTATCATCTGTCTTCTTTTTCAACTAATAGGGAAATGGAGGAGGTGGTTTTAGAAGCGTAGTAACCACCATTTCAGTCTCCTATCCCTTGCTCTTCTCCAACTAATCAACCTGCTGATGGTTGGATGGTGGATTATCAATAACTTCATCTAGTTTCTCAGTCACCACTGGATAACTTTCTTCATGCTTAATCTCTTTCTGAATCACGTCTTCAATCATTGTTTTGCCCACAGATGGGCCTGGTAATACTTTACCACTCTGTGTTATGATTTTCATACAAGATCCATCATTTCAAGGGTTCTGAACTATATCACTTGGAAACATTCTACTCTTCCTCTGATTCAATGCTGCTGAGAGTTTGCCTATTTGCTACTGCAACTATTTGATAGAAGTAGAGTATAAGTTTACCAACTAACTTAGGGTAGACAAATAACTCTTTATAGTAGTCACCCCAGAGTTGGTAACCTCAACTCCCTTTAATAATTTCTCCATCATGTCCTCCATGGACATCATGCCAGAACTAGTTCATCATCAATTATACAATAATAAGATGATTAAACATCAAAGTCTTTAATTGAATAAACTCTACAATTTTAAGAATAATTGTGAAATTATTTTAATAATATAGAAAAGAAATTAAGCTAATAGAAGATAAACCCTAGGGTATTTACAGTATCTCAAAATAACCTTAAAATCCTAATAAAAATGATAAAGGAAAAGTTAAGTCGGTAGTTGGTACGATTCGGTCTTCACTCATATCGGCATCATATGAGTCTTACCCTGTCTTGTCATATACGTTCAAGTGTATGATCTTACCACAGCTTCAATATTTTTTCAGCATACAACTTCTTCTTATGATTCATACATTTGTTTATGTTTCATATTCTCCATCCATATCAACCTAGAACTTGTCCTTCCTAGTATTAAAAACTGATTTGTATACGACATCCCTATACGAGTTTGATTTCCAACTTGTATACTTCCGACACTTCAATCTTTGAATAGTAGATTAGGTTCTATTATACTTATGACTTCTCTGTACATATCATATCCTCAGTGTATAGCTAGTATGGAAAAGTCGTATCTTCACTTGCTCTTTCATTTGGGTCCTAGATTCTTGAATGCTTATGATTAATTGATAAAACTCATTTACATAAATTACGACTCGTATACATGAGTCTCATCTTACCCTTACTTTGAATTTTATCCTGGTGTTTGCTTTTATTATGGGTACAATTCCTCCTACAAGTCGCATGTTTAGTATACAACTTGTGAACTGATTTGTATCTTGCTCAATGTTGGTCTTTTCCTGATCATTTTCTTCTCTTTTCATTCTAACACTATTGTAGACCTGTTTTCCTGTAATATACACCAAAGTACATCATATCTTTAAAAATTCCCTAAGTTCGCGAAGAAATTTACGGTTTTAAGCATTGAAAGTGTTGTGTTTCCAAATCACATCAATCACCCCAAACTAAAAGCTTGTAGTGACCCCACTGCCTTATCAAGAAAGCATAAAAAAGTAAAAGTTGCTCCCTATCACTGCATCAAGGACTGTCATTGCCCTCAATATCAACATCACCTTCAGTATCATCTGAATCTGACCATGCAGTCGGGACCTTATCAACACTATAGGTGTAATACCCCGCAACTTTTCCTAGGTTAAATTCATCACTAGAATGTTAAGGGATAGCTTCCAAAATTAATACTATTTATTTTGTGTTGAATTTCTTATATTTAGACTTTTCATTTTATAGGAAATTGAATAAGCTTTCCAACAATATAAAATTTGCCTAAATTCGATAATTGAGTAAGAAGTTATGACTATTTTAAGTTCATCCTAAAACACCATCGCTTGGACCCTTAGCACATCGTGGATCAGTGTAAATTTCTAATTATCCTATTTCAGTAACCTTCCGTGATATTGGCGCATTGCAGAGAGGGTCAATTTTCCATTTCTCAATTTCCAGAGGTCCATCGCGATAATGGTGAGTCATGCCATGTGCCAAAATGGCATTCCAAAGGGGCACCACAATGTCTTCGCGTCGTGGAGTCTGCCCAATTTCCATTCATCGATTTCTAGTGAGCCACCGTAATAACGTTGCATCGCGATAGCCACCCAAATTGGGAAAATATATACTTTTCAGTTTCGTATAAAAGTTTAAAGGTTGTATTTTGGTAATTCTCCAACTCCCAATCCGTCCAAAAATAAAAGATTAATCATATTTGAGAGCACTTTATGCTTTATTCATCATTCTCTCTAAAATAAAACCCTAAGGCTCATACTTCCTCCCCAAGAAATCTAAACTTTCTCCATTTATTCTCCAAGACTCTTCACGATTGAGAATTTCCAATTCAAGAACTTTAAGAAGTCATCTCCAAAACATCAATTGAGATCTAAGATTCAAGTTCTAGTATCTAGATTATCAAATTAAGGTATGTGGTGTTTGAACAAGGATAATTCTTTCATCCTTGTGCCCAAAACTTTATTTTAATTACAAATTTACTGTAATGTATGAAATTTCCCCTGATATTTAAGTTATGGTTTATACCCATTATGATTATTTGCAAGATTATGAGATTTCCCATGATTTTGAAGTTGAATTACATGATTATATTTATATTTCTATGCATTGTGCAGTAATTTCCAGATTTTATGATGAATTATGAGTGTTTATATCATCATGCATGAATGTTAAGATGTTTTTAACATGAGATTGATGCATGGGTTGTTAAGCCCCAAGTTAATATTGTTATTTAAAGATTATTTATGCTATGAGCACCCTAAGAAAAGATTACTCACTTTGATAAAGATATGACCTTTTGGTCCTAAGTTAAGATAAAGAATCCACTTGTTCAGATAACTTGAGATTTAAAGAAAGAAAAGCATAATGGGTTTTCTTGTAAACCCTTGTGCTATTTTAAAGTGGATTTCCTAAGATTTTGATCATAGGAATGGGGGTAGTATTTAGCACTGAGATGGGTAGGTTACTACGGTTTCATACCCCAGAACTACGTACTAACGTAGGATTTAGATTTATTCTCACTTCTACGTGGATGACTCAGATTATGATCACTAAGATAGAAGTTCTATTCTAATGGCAAGGGTAGAAAAGCCCTACATAATAGGGGCCAGACGTGGGACTCCATAGATGCTCACATGGTGTATGTCGGTTAGGAGAACCTCCCAAAAAGATGTCCCCCACTCTTCAACAGTCTATTGATTTAAAGCTTTAAGATAAAAGTATATGTTTTAGAAGTTATGGTTTAAAGATTCTTATGCTTTAAGATAAAGTATTTTTACAGATTTTAGAACTAAGTGTAATGGCTCACCAGATTTACGTTATATATTTTATCATCTATGATTTATGATCTTCAGATTTTAGATTACTCAAGCCTGTGTGAGTCATTTACATTTAGCATGCATGATTTTATAAACTGTGATGATATTGTTTACTTATTGAATGCATCCCTATATACTTAGTACATCCTCAAAGTACTGATCCATATATATGTCTATGTGCTACATTGTTTCATAATGTAAGTTCAGGTGCTCACTCTCAGCAACTTGACTTATTCCCGAGCATATCATCTACATCCCTGGAGTTGGTGAGTCTTCATAGTTCAGGGACTTAGCTATTCAAACTTTCAGTTTATTAGTAGATGTTCCTTTATTTATTTCAGAAAGTTTGAGTTAGCTGGGGGCCTGTCCCAGTGACTCTCTAGATTCAGATAGTAGAGACTTATCGGACTACTAGATTCAATTTTAGACATTTTATTTAGAATTCAGATTTTTAATTATTGTTTTACCCAGACTTCTAGTATGTTTCAGATAAGATTTTCATATTATTATGATTCCATATTCATATTTCCCCTATGTTGAGATACAGACTTAGTAAAAAGCAGCTAGGGTTAGCTTAGGACTAATTGTAGTTGAGAGCACCGTATGGCATCCCGGGAAGTAGATTTTGGGGCATTACAATAGGCTCTAGGAGAAGGAAGTTGGTCTTTGGGTTTAAGGACCTTCCAAATGCCTTTCACCATCTTCTACGTCTTTGTGAATAATTTATGTCTCTTCTTCTCCATCTTTTTCATTTTCTCAAAGAATACTTGAGCTCTCTATGTGAAAGTGCTTAAGATGAGTAGGACCTTTAAAACCTAGAAATAGTAGCCCCTACTTCTTGTTGTCCTCTAGGTACTTTTCATAGTTGGACTGAGCAACATAGGAATGACGGGTGGTGGAAGACTCTCCCGTCCCCTAAGGGATCTTGTACACTAACACCTTGATTGCTCTTATCTCGGCTAAGATCTCATCAATTGGCTCTGATATGGATTGCCTGCATGAATCTAAATTATCCTCTTTGGCCTCCCCAAGTCATCTTTCATCTTCTTGCTCTTCCTAAGATCTCCCTCTCCTCGAATATTCAGTGGGTAAATAGAGGTCTTTGGAGAGGCCGACTATCTTTCAAGAATTCATCAACCTTAGATCGCCTACTCAATTTCTTGATCAATGATGGGAACAAAAGCATGAGCCCCTCTTTGTTTTTATAGTGTCGAATCTCCATAAGCACAAACCAGCCAACATTCAAAGAAATCTTGTCCAAGAGGAAGGAAACCATCAGAGCATGCATAGTTGGGGGAATTTGTCATGTTGGTCGTGGGGGAGACCCTGATACAATAATATGTAATCTGATCCTCGCTTTAGCAGTGAAGTCACTCATCAGTATCCCAGTCTTAGTAGTGGCCTAGGGAATCTCCCTCCCCGGGCATAGATGATCAACTAATCAGCTCTCAGATGCATAATCCTTGGCCTCGTAGTACCTTATGTCAACATTTTCTAACCCATAAACTCCCTTAATCTACTCAGCTCAAAAACAAACATCTTTTCCCTTGATTCCTATCACTGAGTTAGAGAGATCTACTACACAAATATTTGCATAGAATTCCTTAACCAAATGCTCATTTGTCCAGTATGGTTTTGGGCTAAAGCATATCACTTTTGTTGCCTCTAGCCTCTCATAGAAATTCGAGAGTTTCTCAGGCACTTTATCTAGTGAGATTCCTCTCTCAGGAAGAAGCTTCTTTCTCATAAGGTCCTCATAATATTTTGTCTCACATTTTGGGGCTATAAAGATGTTGGCATCGTAGCCTCCAATTTTGTACCGGGGATCCACACACAACGCGTTAGTTCATAAGGTTAGTGTGAAGAAAATGTGTTATTTATCTTGATTAAGCTGAAGGAAAGGCTTATGAGACATTGGTAGGCTTACAAATTCAAAGTCTCGTACTTGGACAAGTCTATTAGACTGGTCTTAATTTTTGTGATCGCGATCGTGATTCCTTAGACCTGTCATAGTCATGCTCTCAGTTATTGGAAGAACAAGCTCTTAATCGCGGTTACACAATCGCATCCCCATGACCGCGATTACGGTAACTGAGGCACGTCAGATCAAAATACTCAAAACCTAAAACTACAAATTTCAATTCCCAATTATGTTCAAAACTAACAATTTTCATTATGTTCATGAAACATAGAACCTAAATACTCAATAATGTGTTTAGAATGTGTAAAAACTAGTAAGGAATTCGTTCGGGCATTTAATTGAACATTTGGTGTGCACATGTTATTCGTATCAATTTGAACAAATTAGGGTACTCAAGACTTCCCCATTAGTGCACGCACCAAAATTAGTAGTCAATCACAACACACAATCAAAATTGAACAGAGATTTAGCATGCAAACTACAATTTTAGGCCAATCCAAAGGCATTAGTTCTAAGGCCTACAAATAAGCACAAAAAGGGTAATTTAAAGAACATACCAAGATGAGAATGCAGGGGATGATGATTATGCACTTGGAATACCCACAAACAAGCAAAATCATGTTGGAATTTTGACTATTTTGGAGAGGAGATGCAAACAAAATTGTGTTTGGGGGAAAGAAACAATTCCTTTTGAAAACTGATTTGATCGCATCGCGAGCAACAGGCCACAATCTCGAGCCCACATGATCATGATTGTGGACCCCGTGCAATCTCAATTGCAACAACCGAGAGTAGTTTATGCTGCTGCGCTTTTTGAGCTACATCACCCCCAACTCAATTTCATAACAATTACCGTTGCACAACATCATTAAAATACAACTTCTTTGGTAACCTAATTTGCATAGATCAATCACAATAAACATAATCTACTATAAAAATTAAAACAAAGGATATGGGCCACTTTTGTGGCCTAATGGGTTGCCTCCTATCCAGAGCCTAATTTAACATCGTGGCATGACATCTTTTGACCGTCATTTATGTATTCCTTTAGAAGATCTGAATTGTCGACCTAAGTTTTTACCAATACTATAGAGACTAGGCAAAAGTGGGCGCACAATGATACTACTTACCCAACTTCACATTAAACTTTTGAGTAGGCTCGTTGGGGTTCGGGTGAACATCAATAGAACCTTAGTTGACACATAGGTTATGAACCTCTTGTCCTTCAAGTAAGGAACATCATTTCTCCCTTTTGGAACAACACACTCCAAAACGTGAGGATTTTGTTTCTCCTCTCCAAAGTTCATCATATGCTCGGGTGGCCTGACTTTCATCACATCAACAAAGCATAATATCAAAAAATGTTTGGAATGAGGCTATTTTCCAAATTTTGGAGTCGCACTTTTCTTGAAATCCTCACCTCAAAATAAACTAGAAACTTCACCAATGATTTTCTTGGCTTCTTCTTTCAGCTCTAGTACCATTTCCTTAATGTTGGCATCCTTCATTATTTTTTATTTGGTTGGTTGGCAAATCACCAAGAATTCTTTAACATCAAATTCACCATCAACCACATGGCTTGATATCATTTCTTAATCATCCCCATTTTGAATATTAGGCATATTCATCGTACTTGAAATTTAGGCGTTCTCGCCCAATTCTTCCTACTTTTCACATTCCCTTCTAAATGCCACTATAGATTGATTCAAGTGATGTGAATCCTCCTCAATTGTACTCACCCGATCTAAGATAGTTAGAACTATTGCTTCAAACCCATCATACTTTCCACGTTATTCTTCCTTTATCAGGTCGTGAGATCTATTAATCTCATAAAAAAGTAGCATATTTGTTATCATAACTGTGGTAGGGGGAATTTGGACAATCACTCCAATGTCCATCGTGCCCAGTACATAAAGACCAATCATATTCCAAATATGATCAATATGGTGTACACACCTTTTTCTAGGGAGCATATTTACAATTTTTCCAAGAGTGGGTTCTACCACAATATTGAGTGGATCCTCGAGATAAGATTTGCAACCACCAAACTCATATCCTTTCCATGATGCCATAGTTCCTAATAAACTAAGATAAAAATCTACCTATCATAAGAAATAATAGAAAAACACAAACAAATATTAATAAGTTTGAATTCAAACAAGCTAAAATTCTTAACAAACTCAACAAACCAAACTGTACCCCAACAACGATGCAATTTTAGATAACGCTCAACTTATATGCCAATTTAAGTGTAAAGCAGACGTCGTCAATATAATTATCAAACTTTGAGTCGGGGTCAAATCCACGAGGAACAATGAGAGTGGTGATCGAGTAGGTTTGAATTAAAAGTTACTTTCTAAATTCAAACATGGGATTAAAATATTTTGGGGTTAAAAGTTCGAATGTTGTATAAAGAAAATTTACTTGAAATACTACTTAAGAAACACAATTATAGATTAACTTTCAATAGTGACATGACCCGACCATGGGTCTCGCCGTAATAGGCAACCCAAGTCCAACTAGGACCGAGGACCACCCTAATATCCAACCCAACCATCCAAATGCATACCCTAAGCCAGATGAATTTAAAACTTATAACAAGATAACATATTTGCACAAACCCAGACTCTAGGATAGGTTTATAACTATGACCGACCTAAACGAGTCCAATCATCCGAAACCCACCAATAAAAAAATTTCCAAACCAAAACCATAAGCCAACAACCAAAACAATAATTAAGTTCCTGTCCATAGTATAATATCAGAAGATGAACCAATCATAATTCCAGCTCAACGGTATCATCTCTACTACAAATACAAAAATTAAGGCTAACACCAATACGGATCCCAGCCATACCAACCCATAGTAGTTCCACAAGCCTCAAACCAAAAGAAAAACATTATCTGATTGGGACATGCCCCCAACCATAGCCAAAACCAATATCACAAAATAACCAAAGTATCTAAAGACATCCATGAAGCTCACCATTTCAATTTAATTATTGATCCCGAAACTGATCACTAAGCAAGACGGGTAGAACGGTTAGTTTCTGGATCGCGTGCGGATACGGTCGCCTGATGATGGATTAATGGGTGAATGATATCGTGAACTCAATGTACGGATAAACTAATCCCAACCAGTATAATCAAGTAAAAAAACTATGTACATAAAACCCACACACATATACATAACCATTTGTGGAAAGGGAACCAGGTTTAGCATGCATTTAAAATCATTGACCTAGGTATGTGTAGCTTAACCATCCTAGAACTACCCACGTACTATATAGGTCCAGTGTAACCCCTTGAACGGGCCTCGATGTGTGTAGTCGCACAAAAAAAAGATACCATAAGCGTAGGGGATTCCCAAGTACCATTCGCTCTCCATGATACATACAGTGTACTTAGAGGATTCCCATGTACCTCCTAATAACATACATGGTCTCTATGACCCACCCTCATGTCGAAAATTATGATTTTCCAATGTCCGTCCATTGGACTCTCACCTACATGGTTAGCTATCACACCCCAACATTATTGCCCAATTAAAACCATTACCATCCCACCAAACCATTATTCCAGTATTATTAACCACGTTTATGTGTATTGCTATCGTCATTCCTACTATTGCTTGCAAGCAATGTCCTTATCTTACCTTTTTATGTAAAAGGATTTCGATGTACCCATATAATATATTATCCAGTTAACTTAGGGGAATCTCGTGTACCCCACAAGTGTTCTATTAATATGTTTCGTTGAGGGAATCCCATGTATCCTACAAGTAAGTTTAATTAACCATAACCAGACCATTAAACCTTACAATTTAACCATTCAAAATAATTTAAACCATTTATACCATTTAGGGTTCCATTACCTAGCCATACCATGGAATAGTTCCATTAAAAGTCCAATAATATAGTAAAAGCATTATCATAGGCATTTTATCAAACATATTGGGAGCATAGTGTTTCCAAAACTAATTCCATCTACTAATTAACCATTCCCATGTAACCAATTGTCCAAACCACCATTAAAGCATTTAAAAACATAATTAAAACATGGAATAACCATAATCAAACATTTAATACCAAAACCCCAACATATATTTAAAAATCCCACGACCATACATTAATCATGCCATGAAAACATTGTATAAATCATGCCTTTAATAGGAACTAACATTGAAGGAGGGGTACATACCTCAGATTACGAAGATGATAGAGAGAAATCACTCGTACAAGCCCAAAATTGATCTTCTAGATAAAACCCTAGCCTTATTTTACCCAAGATCCTTAAAGAGAATTATAGTGTCTTTCTAAGAAATTAATATTAAAATAATGGGGTAAATAATCTCCCAAGTGTATTATAAGTAATGGGTCCTTGATAGGTTAAGTAGGGAAATATCCAGATTACCCTCACTAAAATTACAAAAAGTCCCTGTAAGATGGTACGACTCACCCGTACCAGTCATACCTTTAATACGAGTAGTACCTAACACTTGTATCCTAGGCCTCCCCCTTAGACCCAATAATTTCCACCATATGACTTACCCAACCCAAGTCATGCCCAACCATATGATCAATACCCCTAAACCATATCCCCGTCAGAATAGAATTAAAAGAGGTTTGATCACTGTATTCTATATGAGTCATTGGTATAACTTGTACCCTATCTTACGACTCATAGTGAGCCACTCGTACTCATATCTAACTTAAGTTACTGAGTCTCAAATTAAGTAAAGGAAACACCCAATTTATATGACCCATATCCAACCATATGACTCGTACCCTCCAAGTCGTACCCATTCTAAAAATCAATCCAACCCACCAACCAACACCTGTTAGTATACGACCAAGCCTTACCAACTGTACCGTAACATATGACCTATACCCTCTATTCTTATCTTGTCTAAAAACCAGGAATCTTGGAAATTTTCTAATGTTCCAAAACCTAGGGTGTTTCAGTTTTCCCCACTATGATCATTCACCCCCAAATGATAGATGAGGTTGGTCAAAAGCAAGCATGATTCATTTGTATTATCAAATATCAATTAAACCTTTAACCAAGTTAGAAAATAAAGATGGTATGAAAAACACATACCTTCCGCATGAATATCCAGAGAACTAAACAAATGCATATATTTGGATTTCATGTACACTTTGGCTTCCCATGTAGCCTCTTTCACCTTATGGCTCTGCCATAGAACCTTAACCGAGGCCACATCCTTGGTCCATAATTAATGAATCTGCTAATCTAATATCTCAATTGAGAGTACTATATAAGATAGAGAATCTAAGATACCCAGTGGTTCAAAAAGAATAATCGAAGAAGGATCACCAAGACACTTACTCAACTTAGAGACATGAAATACCTGATGAATGGAGCTCAAACTAGAAGTCTACTCCAATTCAGATGTCACGTTACCAACCCTTTGAAAAACTACATAAGGACCAACATATTGGGGACTGAGCTTCCTCTTTTTACAAATCCACATTACTCCCTTCAAGGGATATACATTTAGGAAAACTGTATCCCCAACTTCAAACTCCAAGTTTATAGCAATGTATATATACATAGGACTTTTGGCGACCTTGGGAAGCCTTAAGCCTATCCTGAATTACCTTTACCTTCTCTATAGCCTGATTAACCAAATCTGAGCCAAAGATATCTGCCTCACTAAGTTCAAACAAAACCATAGAGATCTACATCTCCTACTATACAATGCCTCAACTGGGGCCATCCTAATGCTAGAATGATAGTTATTTTTGTAAACAGACTCTACCAAAGGTAGATGCTCAACCTTATTGCCACTATAATAAATCACACATGCATGAAAAATGTCCTCTAATGTCTTAATAGTCCTCTATGCTTTCCCATCTATCTGCGGAAGAAAAGCAGTACTCAGACTAACCTTAGTCCCCAACCTTTTCTTAAAAGACCGCCAGAAGTGAGATGAAAACTGCATACCATGATAAGAGATAATCAAAACAGCTACCCCATGCAACTTTACAATCTCATAAAGATACAACCTCATATAATCCTCAGTCCAAAAATTAGTCCTTACTTGCAAACAGTGAGCAAAATTTAGTATCTTATCCATGATAACCCAAACCAAATAAAATTAGTTCTGAGATTGAAGAAGACCGATAGCAAAATCTATGTAGATTAACTCCCTTTTCAATTCAGGCAACTCAATTTTATGATACACCCCTCTAGGCCTAATGTGCTCAACTATCACCTATAGACACACTAAATACTTGGCCACAAAATCAGCCACATCCTCCTCATACTATTACACTAATAAACCTTCTCGAGACAATGATATATTTTTGTTGAACTCGGATGAACAACGTAATGCTATTCATGCGCCTCAGCCAAAATACTTTGTAGCAAACCATCAATATCAGGAACACATAACCATCATTGGTACCTCAAGGTACTATCACCGTTAATCTCAAACACCATCACCCTATGCCCACCTACATCAGTCTTAATTTTTATCATGATGGGATCTAGCATTTGTTTTTCCTTAATCTCTACACCAAGAGACGACCGTACCACTTTCTATACCATCACACCACCAACATTGGAGTCCAGGAGATAAACTCTAATATTAGCTAAACGGTGAATATCCTTCACCAATTCCCGATTATCTTTATCTATATGATTTAAACTCCTCATGGAAAACCTACTAAGAGCATCAGCAACCACATTAGCTTTACTTGGGTAGTAGTGAAGACTTATATCATAGTCCTTAAAAAGCTCCAACCATCTCCTCTACATGAGATTTAGCTCTATTTGAATAAACACTTACTGTAGACTATTTTAATCAGAAAAGAAGTCCACGTGTACTCCATTCAAATAATGCCGCTAGATTTTTAAAGCAAAAACCACTACTAAAAGCTCTAAATCATGAGTAGACTAGTTCTTCTCATGCACCTTTTACTTCATGGAAGTATAGAAAATTAACGTACTATGCTACATGAAAACATAACCAAGTCCAACCCAGGATGCATCACAATAAACCAAAAACCCCTCATTACCTTTAGGCAATGTCAAGACTGGAGCAGAAGTTAGCTTATCCTTAAGCTTCTTCAAACTCCCCTCACAAGCATTCAACATAGTTAATAGGGTAGCTATCTTCGAGAAACTTTCCACAAACCGCCTACAATACCTATCCAAACCCACAATGCTCCAAATGTTAGTTGGACTCATGGGTGTAGGCCATCTTTTAACCACTGCCACCTTCTGAGGATCCACTATGATCTATTCACTAGAAATAATATGACCAAGAAAATTTACAGTGTTTAAGCAAAACTCACACTTTAAGAATTTGGCATATAACTGTTGATCCTTCAAGGTCTGCAACACCATACAGAGGGGACTAGCATGATCCACCTCACTTTTAGAATACACCAAGATGTCATTAATGAACACAATAATAAATGAATCTAAAAACTGCCTAATAACCCCGTTCATCAATTCCATAAATACCTTCAGGGCATTAGTCAAATCAAATGAAAACACCAGGAACTCAAAGTGTCTACACCAAGTACAAAAAGCCATCTTAGGATATCCACATCCCTAATCTTAAGCTAATGATACCCAGATTAAAGATCTATCTTAGAAAAGAATTTGGCACCTTGCAATAGATCAACCAAGCCATCTATCCTCAGAAGAGAATACTTATTCTTAACCGTCACTTTATTCAACTATCGATAGCCAATGCACATCCGAAGGGAACCTTCCTTTTTTCTCATGAATAATATTGGTTCACCCCATGAGGATACACTAGGATAGATAAAACCCTTTTCCAAGAGATCCTTAAGTTCTCTCAACTCAACCGAATCTATTCTATAAGGAGGAATAGATATAGAGCGAGTGTCCAAAATATAATCAATACCAAACTCAATTTCCCTATCAGAAGGAACACTAGGAAGATCATCTGGAAAGACTTAGTAAACTCATTTACCATAAGAACCAAATATAAGGAAGGACCTTCTGAGTTTGAATCTTTAACCCAGACCAAATGATAGAGAAACCTTTTGGATATTAACCTCCAAGCTCTAAGATAAGAAATAAACCTCAACCTAGGAGCTAGGGAACCACTCTCCCACTCAATAACTGGTTCACCAAGTAATCTAAAAACAACCTTATGAGTGCGATAATCTAAGAACACATAACAAGAGTGTATATAATGCATCCCCATAATAATATAAAAATCCACCATATAAAGTTCAAAAAATCCACCAAGGGTTGCCTGCTACCAACAGATGCCACAGAACCTCTATAGACTCTCTTAGCAACCATAGAGTCTCCTATCGGGGTAGAAATAGAAAAAGGATCTGAAATAACCTCAGGATCCAAACCAAAATATACATCCATAAATAGGGTCACATAAGAGAGTGTGGACCTTGAGTCAAGTAAACAATACATGTCACGAGTAAAAAGTTGTAATGTACCATAACGACATCAGGTGATACCTCAGATTCATGCCAAGATGCAAGATCTTAGACCTATTACAACTTACACCAGGACCATAAGTAGAAATAGATGTAGATGCAGCACCATTTGGTGCAGGAGCAGAAGATGAAGCAACAGGAGCCTTACTCGCTACCGAAGCACCCTTACTAATCGCATAATTTCTGAGCATATGGCCTGACTGACCATATTTGAAACATTTATGCCTCATATCATCATAGAAACCACTATGATACCTACTACAGAACCAGCAAAAGGGCATAATGAAGCCAACTGTGCCCCACTCGCTTGAGATATGGCATCCTATGCCCAAAAATTATCAACACCCTACTTATGCCTATCACCCGACTATTTTGGGTAAGGAGCACTTGCTGTAAAGAAGGAACCAAAACTTCCTAACTTTTTCTTTGGCCACTTACCGTTATCCCGACCACCTTGTTATTGAGCTCCACCTTGTTGAAATGACCTAATATTCTTACTCTGACTCTTCCCAAACTCAGCCTGCTTCCTATTTTGTTCCTCCACCTATTTCATATAAACCACAAACCTAGAAATATCCTATCCTTGATCAGCAATGTTATCTTGCTTTCAAGGATGAAATACCAAGATAGTCTAAAAGTGAACTTTTTCATCCTTTCCCTTATATAAAACACCAATTTCGAAGAATACCCTTACAACAGATGGAACTTCCAAGAACATTCTTTTACCAATATTTTCCCTTGACTCAGATTAAAAAATTCCTCCACCTTTACTTCTCTCAACTCCAGAGGAAAGAAGAGATCTAGAAAAGTATTAGAGAAAGTCTCCCATAAAGTCGACTCCTCAGCATCACCTCTCAACCTATCCCACTCTGTGTACCATTGGTACCTCATATCCTTAAGCTGGTATGCACCAAAATTCACCCCTTACACATTCGTGGCCTGCATCCCCCTTAAAGACTTTCTCCATTCAATCCAAGAAACCCTGAGTATCCTCTTCCTCCTTCACACCAATAAAAGTAGAAGGATATATCTTCGTAAATTGTCTAACCCTTGTGGTCTCAGTAGATAAAACATCAGGAACATCCCGCTCAATCTAAGCAACATCCAATTGAGAAATAACATGAATCGATTGACAAAATTCTGCATTAGTCACCTCATCCTGAGGAGGACTAGTAGCAATTGGTGGAAATTTATAAATATCAAGGATGGGACCCCTAGATCGAGTATGGATCCCCTGAGTAGTACGTGTCCCTTCAACATTATCCCCAATCGGAATAAAAGAGTTACCCTGTATGTTAGATCATCAAGGCATAAACTGAAAAGAAAATAAACCAGGATTAGAGAAGATTCTAAGATTTCAAATCCAAGCGTGAAATTATAATACCAAGAAAGTGAAACATTCCTAAATGCCTTATAGCCTCTCCCATATGAGTATGGCACATTACACACCCTTAAAAGAGACTCTACTCGCCATGACTTAGAAAATCCCAATTGACCATGTTTCTCAAGATTTGATACCAACTTGACACGACCCAACTTCGGCCTTGTCGTAATAGGCATCCCAAGTCCAACAACAATCAGGGATAACTCGCATATCCAACCCTACCATCCAAACACAAACCCTAGGTCAAATAAATTCCAAACTTATAACAAAATAGAGTAGTTGCACAAACCGAGACTATTGGATAGGTTTATAACCATGACTAACCCAAATGAGTTAAACCATTCGAAACCCTACCAATAACCAAATTACTAAACCAAAATCATAAGCCAACAACTAAAATAAAAACCAATTTCCTGTCGATAATATAATATAAGAGGAAGGAACAATCATAAATCTAGTTTAACGGCATCAATCCCAATACCAATACCTATACTATGTTTGACACCAATATCGATCCCACCCATTCCAAACCATTGTAGTTCCACAAGCCTCTAACTAAAAGAAAAATAATATTCCGTTGGGACATGTCCCTAGCCATAGACAAAACCAATATCCATAAAATAATCAAAGTATGTAAAAACATCCATGATATAAAATAGAGCCTTCCTGAATATGGAAGATTACCATATCAATCCAATAACTGATCCCAAAACCGATGACTAAGTAGAGGAGTAGAACGGCTGGTTCATATCGCATGGGGATACACCTGCCCAAGGACGGTTAGTAGGTTAACGCATGAACTCAGTATAAGGATAAAATATTTCCATCTAGTAAAATTAAGAAAACCAACCATGTCCATACAACCACACACATATATATAATAATGCTGGGAAAGAGAATCGGGTTTAGCATGCATTTTAAACCATTAACCTAGTTATGTGTAGCTTAACCACCCTAGAATCACCCATGGGCTATATGGGCCTAGTGTAACCCCCTAAAAGTGCCTCGATACGAGTAGTTGCATGAACCTGAGATACCATAAGAGTAGGGGATTGCCAAGTACTTTTCGTTTTCCGTGATATATATGTACAGTGTACTTAGAGGATTCTTATGTACCTCCAGGCAAACTACATGGTCATTATAACCCAACCTTATGTCAGCAAACATGAGTTTCCAGTGTTCATCTAATTGACTCGCACCTTCAAGGTTTGCTATCACACCCCACCATTATTACCTGATTAAAACTATTACCATCTAACAAAACCATTATTCTATTATTTTTTACCAAGGCGATAAGTAGTGGTATCGTCATACCGATTATAGCCTCTAGGCAATGTCCTTATCCAACATTTTAAAATAAAGGGATTCCCAGGTACCCATAGTTTACATTATCAATTTAACTTAGGGAAATCCCATGTACCCCACAAGTGTTCCATTATTATGTTTGATTGGAGGAATCCCATGTACCTCACAAGTAAATTTAATTAACCATAATTATGAGGTTAATTAACCATAATTATGACCACTAAACCTTACCCTTTAACCATTCCAAACCATTTAGACCATTTATACCATTTAGGGTTCCATTACCAAGCCATACCATGCAATAGTTCCATTAAAAGTCCAATAATATAGTGAAAGCATTATCATAGGAATTTTATCAAAAATATTAGGGGCATAGTGTTTCCAAAACCAATTCCAACTACCAATTAACCCTTCCTATTCAACCAATTGTCCAAACCACCATTAAATCATGTAAAAACATAATTAATAATGGGAAAACCATAACCAAGCATTTAATATAAAAACACAACATATATTTCAAAACCCTAAAACCATACATTAATCATGCCATGAAAACATTGTATAAATCACGCCTTTAGTTGGAACTAATAATTTTTGAGGAGTACATGCCTTAGATCACAAAAATGATAGAGAGAAATCACTCGTACAAGCCCCAAATTGATCCTTTAGATTAAACCGTAGCCTTTCTTTACCTAAGAGCCTTAGAGAGAATTAGATAGTGTTTCTAAGTGATTAAGATTAAAATAATAGGGTAAATAACCTCCAAATTGTGATATAAGTCATGGGGCCTTAATAGGTTAAGTAGGGAAATGTCTAATTATCCCCTCTTAAACTTCACAAAATCCTCGTTAGATGGTACAACTCACCTATACTAGTCGAACCATCCAATATGAGTAGTACCAACCACTCATACCCTAGGCCTCCCCTTTGGACCAAACACTATCTCCCCTATGACTTACCCAACCCAAGTCGTACCCAACTGTATGATTAGTGCCCCTATACGGTATCCCAGGCAGAATACAATCAATGAAGGTTTGATCGCTGTCTTCCATAAGAGTTAGTGGTATAGCTCGTACCCTATATCAGGGCTCACAGTGAGCCACTCGTACTCAAATCTAACTTAAGTAACTAAATCTTAGATTAAGTGAAGGAAAAACCCAAATCATACAACCTGTATCTAATTATATGGCTCATAACCTCTAATTCATACACATTCTACAAACCAATCCAACCCACCAACTAATACTGACTAATGTATGACCAAGTTTTACCAACCATACACCAATATATGACCTATACCCCCTAGTCATATCTTAACCAGAAATAAGAAATCTAGGAATTTTTTTAAGGTTCCAAAACCAAAGGTGTTTCAAATAGAAGAATAGACTTGGGATTATATATTCCTAGATGCAAATAGTTCATGGGTACTTGAGCATAAAATACAAACTCTAGTTAATGACTATATGGTTAGTCTAGGTCAGGGGTTTTGATGTTATATTTTCAACCAAACACCAATGTACCACCTCATGGGTGTGGCAAACAAATTAACTCAATACCTCAATTGGGAATCCTTATTTCTAAAAAAATGCCCAAGATATAGCAAATCCACAATCCATCCTTATTTCTAAGACAATGTAAAGAAATAAGCTAATATCTAATTATTGTTCATAAATACTTGTCCCCCATATCCCTCTATCAAGGATGATATGGGATTTTCAAAATTTGGGGTTTTTACCCATAAATTCCAATTCAACAATCAAGTATTACTGAATCCCAACATCATTAATCATGAATCAACACTAACAATCAAGAACCACATATAATTGCACCTTATTTATGTATAACCCCAAAATATCTATTTAGATACTCCTGAAGTTTGAGAAAAGAAATATACCCAAATTCAGATTTAAAGATTCCATTGAAGATGCATACAATAGTATTCTATAATTTAACTTTAATTACAAATAAACTCACATCCAAAATTAAGTAATATATTATTTCCCAATGTAGTAGAAGTTTTACAATGCCAAAAGTTAAATTCTTATTAGAGATCACCCAAAAGTGAAAGAGTTTTTTAACTTTTGAAGGATTGGAACCAGCTGTAGGAAATTATAAATCTGCCCCTAGGATATTTTCCACTTCTATCACCATCTCCTACGCTTGATCGCAATCATGAGCAGCGATCACAGTAAACCCATCACGATCGCTAGCTTTGCACAATTTGTGTTGGTCACGATCGCGACCCTTAGACCATGATCACGATAACTGAGCATCAGTTCCTAATTTGGATTTTCTATCTTTTACACTAACTTTTCTCTTTTTGGTCTCTTTTCAACTCACTTCACTTATTTTTATTCATTTACCTGTAAACTTTCAAACCATAGGGATTAGTGCATCCAAATGGCAAATTCACCTAATTTACACAATTTAATCATAGTAGTGTGTATAATTTCTTATATGAATGAGTGGTAAATTTACCACTCATTATCAGGTCATAACCATTGAGTAGAACCCATAAGTCGTGAACTTGGTCTACAACCCGTAAGTTCCACTTGTAGGAATTCAAACAACCTGGGGTATTGAAGATGACTGTCCATGAGTGCACACCATGAGTTGTAGACTTTGTCTATGACCTATATCTCTAACCCATGAAAATAAGAGATCCTTTATGTCTCAGAACATAACCCTCAATAACCTATGGGTCGCAAACTGTGTCATTGATCCATAGGTTAAATCTCATTAGTCTAGTTAAGTTTAATTACAATTTAATTAATAAAATTAAAACCCCCATGTAACTCGACCTGAGAACCTAAAACTAAACTTTTCACATTAAAAAAACCTTTAACTTGATAATTTCAAACCCAAACTAATAAAAAACCATCAAACTTCAAATACAATCCATCCAACTTAAAAATAAAATCTTACTGCACTATCTCCCTTCTTCTTAAGTTCAAATTGTAAAACATTACATATCTTGCACTACCACTTTATCCTAGTCCCGCAATATCTCTTTTAAGGTTGTGAAACACTCTAAACTTAGGTCTATATTATTATGTTGATCACTTATGATTGTTCCTCCTTCTCAGGTATATCAATTTAGTTTTGTATGAATTTATAGTTAATTCACCTTTGAAGAGGTACAGTTGTGAGAGGGAAATTCACCCTTTATCATTTACTTTAGTAGCATTATTCAAGTTTAGATGTATTGTTCATGGTATTGTGAAGTTATGATAATTTTTTGTACTTAATAAGAATAGGTGCAAATATGTGAAAGACTTTATTTGAACCTACCGGTCCAACCCACTATTTATGAGTTCATAAGTCGTGAATTGGACTTGTATGAATCAAACCTGAGAATTCTCACCTAAGATATGGTTTCTAACTTTCAAAACAGAGGTCACAAGTCATGAATCTAGTTAATGTCTTATAAATGGACTCGTGAACTACAACATAAGTAGGATTCATGAGTCATGAACCTAGTCTATAACTCATAAACTGGACTCATGACTCAGCCTTGAAAGTGTTAAGATTTCTAAAATTTTTACCCAGTTGATTCTTTTGTAATCTAATTTTTCCATACACAAGTACCATTCCACAAAAAGGGATATAAAAGAAAGTTGATGCCACCCCCAGAAAAAAGGCTAAAGCCTAGGACCCAAAATCTTCACTCTAAGATGAGTCAATAAAGAGAAGTAGGTTTATGAAAGAGTATTCAATTGATGATGTACTACCTATACCTCTCCATATAAGGGGATAGACCCCATACAAAGCAAAATACATATGAGGCAATCGTAGGTAAGACTGCACCACAATCTATACCATAGCCTCAACCATAGGTTCCACTACCCCCATTGTATAGAAACCACTATGTCCAAGTCTGACAAGAGAGAAGAATCATTTGAGTCTAGTGATAGTGAAGAGGATACTACCACTCCACAATCTAAGAAGGGAGAAAAATTACTTGAGTTGGGCAGTGTTGAGAAAGATATAGATTCTCCCAATATGAAGAGGGAAATAAATCCTATTAGTCAGTTAAGGGTGAGGGCAATACTGTTGCTTTATCTATATTAAGTTCTTAGATAAATTATTCCACACACAGCTCTACAATACTTTTAGACCAAGATAATAAGCGGTAGTGTGTTTAGGATATAAAGGACATATATTATAGTGATGTAGAGACGACTGAAAGAGGTTGTTTCAAATTGAACATTGTTTAAGAACCTCATATTCCTATAGTTTATTTTGTTGGGATTCTAGAGACTAAGGCCTTGCTTGATAGATATAGTCTTTCTTTTATTGCAGATCCTTTCCGATCTTACAATCCAAAATTGGCTTGCAATTTTTATGCCTTATATGTTGCTTTAATTGAATTGATCATACCTGCAAGGAAAAAAGCTTTGGGAAAAAATCTATTACACCACACTTTGGTTTAGGGTATATAGGTTGAAATACTCAAACAGACAATTTTGAGGTTCTTGTATAAGCGTGGTCATGAGATGCCAGTGAGAACTGGAAAGTTTGACTATCACATAGGGACTATGAAAAATAAGATTAAAATAAAGGATTTAAAGCATCGATGAGAGTTATTAAGGTTGGTTTCTAGATATATAATTGAGAATGTCACTGATGCCCCTTTGTTAAAGGGGAAACGGAAGTTAAGAAGTTGTATCTACACTTTGTAGGAAAATTTTGGTAGTCTATTGTGCAGAATAGTTTGTGCTTGACTAGAGCGCATAATACCCTAACTCTTGATCGCCCTATTCTTATGGTGAAAATCTTGTATGGTTATGATGTTAATTTTTCTCAGTAGATACTTGATGAGATTTATGAGAGGTCCTTAGAGGAGGTCATAAGCATTCAATTTGCATGTTTCATTTAGAAGCTTTGTGATGATTTAGGTATTGTATCATTATTAGTTATTGATCATCCAAATAAGCTAACATGTGTAGCTGATATGGGGTTGATTAAAGATAATAACAACATTATTTCTTAGAAAAAAGGCACAACCTTCTACTTTATAAAGAGTGATTCTATTTAAGAGGACCATAGATAAAACCAAGATGGTAAAGACTCTATCACCAAGTAAAGAGAGAGAGAAAGAAGAAGTCAACCTAATGAGAGTACAGCTAACGTAGGTAGTAGGGGTAGCAAGCCCTTTAAATATACTATCTTTTTTTATTATTCCCTATCAATCGCCTACTTCTGGTATGGTTAAAGTGTTGCATGAGTTTTTTAGTCGTTGGCGAATAGAAAGACTAAGCTGGTTGAGCAGTAGAATCATATAGAAACCAATTGGAAAAGTTGTTTACTTAGATTAAGCCATGAGTGTTCACTACTATTATGACCTTCGAGGCATGGTTGAAAATTGAGTGACGACAATAATAAAACAATCTATGAGAGAGATACATAGAAGGATTGATAGTTTTCAAATTAGGATGGGGAAGAGACTATGTGAGGCCTAGATTTTTGATATATACAGTATGAGGAAGGAAGTGTCCACATTAAGCATTGAGGTTTATGCCTTAGCAGAAACCACACTCAGTCGTATCCCACACTGATACCACACATCCCAAAGCCACTACCTATTTCACCATCATTAGTGTTTAATTTATTTGAGGGTGATAAGCCCCCTACTACTAGGGGAAAGGGGGCATGGGTCCTAGTAGAGTAGAGTTCTAGTTCTAATGAGATTGAACGGTATTTGAAGAGGGTAGCTAAGTAGTCCAAAACCAATTATCATGTTGACTAGATTGAGCACAAATAATGGGAGTTGGGACACTCATAGTCGACCACCACCACCTTCTAGCATTGAGCCCGATGTGGCTCCAAATACCTCGGTTGTGGGTGAGTTCACATCCGGCACCTAAAGCACCATAGGTTTTTCTCCATTCCCTTATTCTTAATGTTTTCTTTGTTATGCACTAAGGATAATACATCATTTCATTATTGGGGTGAGGGGTATAACACCACTTGGGGGTTTTGTGGTCGTGTCTCTGTTCCTCAACATGTGATATCATAGTAAAGTAAACATGTTTAGGATGTTATTTTTGTTTTGTTTGTATAAAGTGTTCTTGTGTTTAATTAGGAGATAAATAAGGAACCATAGGGCTCTCAAGTTTTTAAATGATTCGACATTGATGTTTGTTCTTAAGTGATTTTTGATGCTTTAAGGATACCCCTCCTAAACTTTTGTTTTAAACTATGTGTTGTGGATATGTGAAATTTTAACCATTTTTTTTATCTTGATATGGCATTAGTATTTAAGACAAAATTATGTATCTTTTTACTACATGGACCAGATAGGTAGTAGTTAATAGTGTAACCCTGTACCATGGATGTGTGAGGTTGTCCACCTAGTTTACCTGGTGTGTGCTATCCAGAACTTACCCGGTTAGTCTTGACTAGATTGTAGGATAGGGTTTTAGGAAAGGATCATAGGCCTTTCTTGAATAAGTCCAGTTTTATCCAAAATTCATTATCAAATGAAATATCTCATGATCCCAATTTGAGCCATAAGTGACCCTTTCTCTTTTATTAACACATTGAATTTCACAATTTAATTACAGTGAACCTATTTTTTCTTTGGTTACTCATTAGATATTGTGTATCTTAACTCAAGAAAATCATAGTGGAGTGTAACTATCACAGGGATGTGCGGTTGGATTCGAGTATGAAGAAGATATTATGAAAAAAAGACATTGATTTAGGTGTGGTAAGAAAAAGAGTGAGAGGAATAAAACGAAAATAAAAAATCCAATGAATAATTTTTTAAAGAATAATGTTTTTAAAAAAGAAAAAATGGAGATATAAAAAGAAAAAATAAAACCAATAAAGCAAAAGCATATAAGAGTGAAAAAATGAGCATGGCTGAAAAGTGGAACCAACAATAAGTGTAATGTAAAGGAGGGTTGAGTAACATTATCAATATTTACTATATACATCCCCAATCCTATATTATAAGCCGATGAAAGTCCTATATTGATCCCAATCTAACTGTTCAAAAAACAAAGGCATAGAAAATAAAGTCAAGTCTATGGTACCTCATGCACATTGTTTGAATTTCTTTTAGAGTGCGACTGCTTTGATGCAGTCCCTATTTTAATATTCATTATTATACTGTGAGTTCATGGGACTTACTTGTAGTCTGCGTACATGGTTTGTATTATCTGTTGCAATTTGTTCGAGGAATGTGATTTGTGTATAAGCTTGGTTGTTTTTTGTAATTTTATGCCATCACTTTATCCCTTTAGTGTCATAATATTGTGCTGCATTTTTACACATGGTGGTTTTGAATTTATACATAGGAGGTAGTTTGAATTTTGTGCTAAACTAAATGAATTGACTGTCATAGGCCCCTTAGGTTTCTCTTAGTTAAGCATCATATATGTTTATTGTGTTTTATTAGCTTGAGGACATGCAAACATTCTAAGTTAAGGGTGTTGGTGTGGTTTGGTTTCATGTAAATTTTGATACTTAAAATAAGGAAAACATGCAAGGACTTAGGTATTTTTGTGGGTATGATGTGTTTTTATGATGTTCTATAGGAAAATAGGGTTCAGATGCAAGGTTGAGGAAAAAGGGTGAAAATTTACAAAGAAAGAAAGAAGATGGAGTTCCATGGATATGATCTACAACCCTTGAATTTGATTCATGACCCTAGAGTACAATTGTGAATAGAGTTTTGAAGATGAAGGTTGATTCTGAGTCTATGACTCGGAGCCACAATTTATGGACTTGATCTATAAAGCGTAGAACTAAGTCATGAGTGAGAACCTGCAGGTGATGATAGAGTTTGATTTTCATGAATGCAACCTATGACTTGTGAAACCTTATTTCAACGAAAGAGACCTACGACACATGGATTGACCTATGACTTCAATCTACGAGTCCCCATCCTTAGGTTCACTCGGTGCTGAATCCTACTCTGAATGAAAGATAATGAACTGAGTATACTGAACTAGACTGGACTAATACTGAGCTTACTGAGTTTTCCTGAGTTTGGTAACTGACTGAGTTCTACTAAGTTTTGTAACATACTGAGCGTACTACTGATTATGACATGACTGTGATTCAGTAACTGACATTGGCTCTAGGCACATAGCTAAATTGTTGGTATTAAATACCCCCAGGACTCGATAGCATGAAAAATAAGGAATAATATACTCTTGAAAATCATAACAATGTATACTTGTCCATAGTTCACTCATAGAGGCATTTAATCAAACACTTGTAATACATCTACGTATACATGAATCGGGAATACATTCTATCATGTTATAGTGGCATTATTTCATTCACATAGGCATTTTATCAAATACATGGGGAGCATGCTTAGGTTATACAATAATCAAAACATATAGCTATCATGGCTACATAAATCAACTTGCAAATTGAAGGGTTTATCATGAGGATCATGTAATTCAACACATACAATGATTAATTTCATAAAATCATGTAATTTAATCATGGACTAAAACCCAACAATAACATGAATATGAATTCAATTCAATTCAAGCATGGAAGTTCATAATTCAACAATCTTGTATTTTGAAAACGAATTCGTGGACT